>NW_017728948.1:69734386-69738835 GCF_001723895.1 Crocodylus porosus | reverse complement strand
AGAGATAGTAACTTTGCAAAACAAAGAGAGCGTGATACCTTAATACAAAGAGCTCTCAGTAGCTCTCCCAGTTCTCTCACCAGGGAGGGCTGACAGCTGCGCTGTTTTAACAAGACTTATTGATAATACATTTTTAATAATATTTCTAACACTGGGCTGCTGGTGTGGCTGAAGCTGGTCTCCATGGCAAGCCCAGCCTGAGCTTTCCTGTGCAGGTGTGGCTGGGGTCTCCACAGAGACCAACACAAGCCATGCAGGCAGGGGCGGCTGGGAAATGGAATCCGGCTGCCAGCTGGATTGGCCATTTTGCCCAGGTAGATACCCTGCCCTGGGGCTGAGCAATTCAACGTGATTTTTAAGCTGGGCAAATACTTACTTTTCTGAGCTCCTCTATGCGTTTTGGATTCATGTCAACTATAAATATAGCTAGTACCCAGTTAACACGGATTTAATTTTGTATATAGTTGGAATTTAACTATTTCCCCTTCACTTGGCTGAATGACTTGACATTTTAGCTGTATTGTAACCTGATCTCTTGACTTTATTATATTTGACTAGTAGATGAATCCATAGGTCAGAAGTCTGATGGGGTGCTTAAGTAAGTTTTATAATCTTCATTGTGGGAGGGGAACAGCTGGTTTCTATTGCTGGGTTGGAGTAGGAAGTGCTCAGACATCTAGTTACTGCAGAATGCCCTTCCATAGCAATATCTTTCATTTTGGAAGGAGGAATTAGTAATCTTCCCTTCCCTTATCTGTCAGCTGCTTTTCTACTGGGCTGCAGTGAACATGTAGCATTTTCAGAAGGGTTATGCAGGGATGTGCAATTTAAATATGGTGTGTAGAAAATAAGTTATATGAACTATATTGTTCTGTATGTTTAGATTTCTGTAATAGGCCTGCAGCACCCCATTTCTTTCCCAGTCTTTCCAGCTGTTTTTTGGTACTGTTTTTTTAACTTTCACAGAAATGTTAGGACTAGCAATGTGTGTCTGATCAAATTTAACCCTAAAAACGTCTTGATCCGTTGGTTTTTACTTTAGTGCTTGGTCCCATGACATCCTAAAACTCATTTTATTAGAAGAAGTCATTATTAAATACAGTGCATAAAGTTAACTTGCAGCAAATTTCAGTCAATAAATCTATGTGAGCCAGTCACTCCTGTAAATGCTGGACACTGGAGGTTTGATTTGTTCACTGGAAGAGAACTACCACTGTACCTGGTTCTCCATGGTAAGAGTTTGTTACCTTCCATATAAGAGTTTGAAACTGGATGTTGCTTAGGAATAAGTAAGTAGTACTGATATAGCCGTACAGGATCAAAGATCAAGAGATGAAAGGGAGGAACACCAAAAAACAAGTATAAAATACATTTTCTTACAGTGAATACAATATTCAAGTATTAATCTCAACAATTAAAAATGTTTAAAGATATTTCCTTTTATAGGCAGTGAGTCAGCAGGTAGGATGATGATAATTTCCACAGTGGCTTCCAAGCTAGCAATATACTGCTTTGTCTGTTTGGTTCAGCTGTGTCTTACTTGTTGCTGCTGTTTTTAGCCCCTGTTTTTAGGAAGTACAGTTATGTAGTTGAGATAATACTGTTGAATTTCTTGGAATCTTTGTTTAAGGAGCTAAATTAATTTTTGATTAAAAGAAAGTACAGCAGTATATGTTATGACTAACTTGTTTTTTTTTTTTTTATAGATTAGTCTTTCCAAGACTGTTAAGCTGAGTAAGTAAATCAGAAAACATTATTACATTAAGCCAACACTAAGCCACTGACTTGCTGTTCTCCAGTTTTGAGAGAGGAGGAAGTAACTTCTGAGAAATGTAAAAAGCTATCCCTGTTGTAATGAGATGTAGCAAAAACTGTTCCTTATGTGTGACCTCAGGCCATAAAAGCTCAGGTGTGTACAGGCTTCTATCCTTCCAGTTCACAAAAACTTTTTATACCAGATGCCATAAACCCATTCTTTGTACTCAAAATGTTTCTCTGTTTCAGTTCTTTCCTGAACAAAGTACCGCCTTGAAAGGTTTTGTTTTATGTCCCTTTCCTTTTAAAATTAAGTATATTTAGCATTCTGAAATGGTGATACAGTGCAGGCGATCATTCATGGTTATAATGATGACTAGGAGTTTGCCAACTGACATGAGTTATGTAAGTGTTCAGACTGTTCCTGTTCAAATCAGTGGTAAACTCCTTTTGTTTTCATTGATGTCCATAATGCATGTATGTTTATCAGAGAATAGTACTGAAGTGGCTAGATTCTTAGAAAGAAAGTCTCTGTTTCTTTTGTCTTGTGACTATATTAATTTGTTTATTCCTTCAGTGTCTCGGATAGATCTACCTACATGTTCTCTTAGAAACATGTTCCTGTGTCTATGTAGAGTATACAGCTGCATTGCAGGATAAGGTGCATCATGTCACAGCAATGCGACTGATGATGAAAGTAGTAATTCATAACAGAGTAGTTTAAGCCAGAGGTCAGCAACATACAGCTCACAGCTAAATCCAGCCTGTAGTGCAGCTGAAAGTTGCACTACGCTTATAATGCTGCCACTTTTTCCTGCTGCCTTATTTTAAGCTCAGAACAGTGAAATCGAATCGAAACGAAGGGCTTCGAAACAGCCTCAAAACAAAACGAGGCTAGTTGAAATGTTTTGAGTTTCGAAGTCAGCAGCGAGAGACAGAGGAGAACCAGGGTACCAGCAGGGAGCGCAGCCCTGGCTCTCCCCATCTCCTGCTGCCAGAAGCTGATAATGGGCAGGGGAAGGGACATTATGGCAGCATGAGACTGTTCAGGCATCATTGTGAGGCTCTTGTAACAGAGACAGCACCCTAGCTCTGTCTATATTATGGTAGGGTCTGCAGTGTGGCTCAGAATAATAAAACATAAAGGTGGTTTATAGTTCCAGCACCCCATCCCACCATGTGTGCTAGTCTCTGAGCTCTGTCCTGCACATTTCAGTTATACAGTATGGAATCTCAGGATATTTAAATCAAGATTGAAGTGGTTTTGAAAATATGTACTCCGTATCAACCACAAGCTACCAGAATAAATACAGGAATCACTTTGTTAAATTCCTGTTACGTTCTCTTGCCTTTTTTATGCAGGAGGTCACAGGCCAAAGATAATTTTTAATGGTCTTTTCTAGCCTTAAAATCAATTAATAGATGGAATGTTACAGATTCCATAAAATCAGTTAAAATAACTAATTTACAGTGATAGCTAACAACATCTCAAGCATAAGTGCTTTTAATATACACTAGCATTCCTTTTCACTCACCAGTTATAATTCAGAATTTAGTGCACATGGTTACATCCAAACCTTTCTTACACTGTGTCTAACGACTTAAGCAGGAACTGGAAAGACTCTTTAAGATTTTTCTGGAGAATAAAAGTTCTACTTTTTCTGAGAGAGTTCCCAAGAAAATAAATAGAAATGTCACCACTATTTTAGTGACAGTGGGTTCCAGTTGCCTGTTTATTTTGTTTTTAGGTAAAGATTTTATATTAAGAAAATGAGAAAGTAGCGATGCAAACACAGTTAAAATATAAACTTAATATATAGTGCTTAAATAATTTGTCATTTAAAATTCCTTAGTTTATTTGTTTGTGTTTTTATAACTGCTTAGGAAGTATTCACAAGTTTACAGATAGTTGCCGTATACAGTAGTTTCTGTTTAGAGAAGCATTATATAATCGTAAAGCTATCATGTTTCTCTTGAGCACAATGTTATCATATTACAGGGATGTACCTCCTTAATCTCCAGGAAATCTTTCCATATTGTTATCTACATGACCGGCTAAGTTTAACTTTCCTCATCATGCTTGTACTATCTTAAATCTTCAATTTAGTGTTTGAAATTTATCTAAGCAGCAGAGATATGGGCAATCTATAGCCTTAATTTTTGTTTCACCATGGTCATCTGAATGCGTGATTGAATTCTAAGATGCCAGAGACAAAATTTCTTATGTGGAATGTGTTGGCTTCTGTGGGGGTTGCTGGTTGATCATCAGTTTCAGGAATCATGTAACTTAATTTGCTGCCTAAATACGGAAAATTGGTACCATATATTTTCTATGTGCTTCATTTATATTCCTAGAAGCCTATGGCTCATGGACCCAGACACTTGAATTTCTGGTAACTCTCAGAGTATCCTTGTCAGGACTAAGTTTAGATTACTTATGTCATCTTAATTATGCATTTTCATTCTTCTTAAATATTTGAGGTCCTTTTTTTTTTTTTTTTTTTGGAAAAAGTTGATCACTAAATTAACATTTTTAGGCTTCTTAATGCATTTCTCCTTGGAAAATTATAACATTGTCATGTTTTATGGCTGAATTGTTAGTGAGTTGTTAAGTCATTTAAACTTAACGCTAAATTGAATAATTTGTTTGGAATGTATACAAGATTGAGGTCTGTAAAAAAAACAACCCCCCCC
>NW_017728948.1:69701261-69734201 GCF_001723895.1 Crocodylus porosus | reverse complement strand
CCCAAAAAAAAAAAAGCCCATAGAACCCATTCCTGTTCCTCTCAATGTCGGTGGCAGAACTGACTTTGATTAGAACTGATTTAGGTGTTAGTAGTTAAATAATTTAATACATTCATTTTTATCAGTATTGCCTCAATAAGCAATCACAGGTCAAGTAGTTTTTATATCTTTTCTGCTATCTGGGAAGCTAAATGTATTTCCTATGATATGCTCTCTATTAAACAGACTCCCTAATGAAAATAAGCACTGAATGCTTGTTTGAATGGTCTCTACCAGCTCCTCTCCCTAAATCCTGCTTAACAGTGTTGTCACAAGTTATGCTTCACTGCCCAACTGGTTCATTACAGTCATGCCCATTTCCCGCTTTGATTAAACAAACATGAATTCCTGATCTATCTGGTCATAAAGAAAAGGGAGACGGAGATGTAGTTTCTTTCAGTGTGAGATCACCAAGCTTACATTAATCTTAATTTTCTTAAGAGGGAATGAATCCATGAAGCAGAAATAAATGTTCATAAATATATTATGTGAGAAAATCCCTGCTATAACCTCCACAAACTTTGGTATCCAATAGGGTGAAGGAATAATATAAACAAAACCCAAAAGATTATTTCTAGCTTGCCCCTTTTCAAGCTGTTCTCTTTAAAAATCATAACATAATTTACCTTCAATATTTTTAAGTTTACATGTACTATAGGAATTATTTATAGACCAACTAAAATTTCTGAGCAAGATTCTTAAAAGAAATATGTACAAGCATATACACTACTAGAGAGAAGCTGCATGTAGGAATATGCAGTAGAAAAATGTTTTTATTCGTTGATGGATCAGTACAGCAGAACTATGTTGACTGGTCCCTTTTTTTTTTAGCTTATGAAAGTCTACATGGCTTGGGCCCTTGATTTTGGAATGTGAATCCCCAGTCCACCTCTTCACTGCTGATAACCATGATAATCATTGTGCTTTAATATCTCCTGGCTCATGTGAGACTTCTGATAATTTTTTGAGGAGGGTAGAAATGGTAATTTTTGTTTATAGTTGGATAAGCTCACGGTTTAGTGTTGTTTGGAGATTTGAGAAACACTTTAATGCATTCTGTCCTGTCCTAGCGCACTGTTAACTTTTTGTTATTAGATTTATATTGTGACACAAATGAGGATGACCAATGCAAAAAGAGAAAGCTGTTTTTTTCTTGTCAGTGTTGCATGCTTTATATTCTTTCAGTAAGATTGGGTAAGATCAGTTGACTAAACTTCTCTTTCATTGCCCTTATTTTATGTTTTTCCTTTTGTCCCTGTACTCTGTTCATGCTGTTTTTCTTTGGCTTGTCTCTTCACCTTTCTCTCCAACATCTCTTGCTGACATAAAAATTAACACATGAACAAACACAGACAATATATGTTGGTTTGTGTGCATGTAGCTATATGTGTATATAAAATGTGTTAACACAGACTTTAAGCTATGTTATAGTATGTGTTATGGCACATATTATTATTCAATTGAAGTAAAATATTTTAAAATAAAAACAAAAAGCACTTCGAACGTGATCCAAAACATTAAAATTTGAGTCCACTGTGGGGTCAAGACAAATTGTGAGTTGTAGCAGATTCCAGTTTAGTTTACCCAGTACTGCCAGCAGCGTGAATTTGATTTAAATCAAATCAATTTAAATCATTGGTCAAGTAGCCTGGATTTAATATTTTTGGAAAAAAAAAAAAGTCTGTTCTTGTTGTTTGATATCCTTTATTCATTTAACTTCTTGAAACTTTGCACTTTTAGAGAAAATTTGCACTTTCAGTATTGCCTTAATAAGGCTGTGCGTACACAAACTTGCAGAGAGACAATAGGGCTGAGGGGTGGGTAATCAGGTCTGTTACCTCTCATCTCCATATATACTGCTGTTAACAAAGATGTTATCTCTGGAGACAACAAACTCCATATTCCTGAAGAAGGACATTTGTGCCCAAGAACTTGTAAAGAATAATTTTTCCAACTACTTAGTTTGTCTGATAAAAGATATCATGTCTATTCAGAGACCCTTGTCTGTGTATGATCTCTGGAGGCATAAATCCACAGATTGAAAACTGAAGCTAAGTATCACAGAGATGCTTAATGGGATATTCTAGACTGAGCACTGAGTCCCACTGGATAGAGTGGTTTTCTTTACTACTCTACAGAGGAGCCTTTGGGGACCCCATAAGATTGGGCCCTTAATATAGTCCATGGCCTGTTGTGGCTTACCTATAAAAACTACTAAAAAAAAGTTACATGAATATATTGTCTCCAAGAGTATATAATTAGAAGTTATAATCCCTATTCCATAATTATATCTTTGAGCTTTAACATAAATTAAAGCTATCTTTATATAAGTTTATTATTTTTTAAAAGCATCTTAACAAAAAATTTTAAAAAATAGGATTAAATTAAAAATACGATTTTTTTTTTTTTTTTTAAATTGTTGATTTTTATCCACCCTGATTGCCAGTTGCTAAGGTAAAAACTAATCATGGGTCAAACTGACACAAAATCATGAGAATTTTTGAATTGTTATTTGGTCTTTCCTTTTACTTTTGTGTGACACTTCCTATGCATTCTCATTGTGTGCGAGACAGACAAGGATGCCCATGCTCACAAATCATTTTGACCCCCACTCTAGAAACTTCCTCCCATGTGAGCCTGTCACTTGCTCAGCAATTAACTCGGCCACTCTCTCACCTCAGCTCTTTGCCAGTCTTTGCCTTACTTCCTCCCCAGCATAAACTGTGTAGGACCCAGCTTAATTCTGCTCCTAACGTCAGTGCTGTCTCACACAGACTCCCACTTACATTTCTCATGCAGTTTGGAGGGTAATTTTCACCTTCTTCCTATCCAGGCTAGATGCTGTAACTACTGAGCCAGTGGGGGAAAGAGAAAACATAGCTATTCCCAGTTACTGGACTCTCTAAACTGAAAATTCTTGGGTGATCAGTCAACAAATGGGATAATTAAAACAAATAATAATTTGACAAGGGTGGATGACCAGAACTACTTTTTGCATGCGAGACACAATTTGCAACCTTGTATATCTTGTATTAAGCTACTGAAAGAGTAGGAGAATTGACTGCATGTACCAATTGTTTTGGCTCCTTGCGATGACAGTTTTTGTATTTGCCTTTAAATTCCCCAGATCTCCAGAATAACCAATGTCATTCCTAAAATATTCATCCATGTCTCACGCAACTTCTTATCATATAGTATGTACACAAGATTAGCCCATGTTGAAGATTATGAGGACTTGGTCTGACCACAGTTTTGCATTCCCTACCTTTTTACATGCATCCAGTTTTGGATGACAGATGTTATGTTTTTGTGGTTGAAATGTTTGGCTAAATTTTTGCTACAGTATGAAAACACTGAGAAAGCACCTTTTTATTTATTTTTCTTGGATTGTTGCAAGCTAACATGAGGGAATATCATAGCATTTGGTTTATTTTACTTCAGAGGCTGTCAAGGGAACTCTCCTGGAGTTTCCGCAACATGTATTAATCAGGGAAAACAGCAGAAGGGCTTATGGAAGTTTTATCGCTTGGCTACACATATGCAAGAGAATGGCAGTTATCTTATACCAGGGCTGTCCAACTTCTGGGCTGCCGGGGGCCACAAGCCATACAGGCCACATTTTTAGGGTCTGCACGGTGCATGGGCAGCCTCCCCCAGGTTCTCTCCCCCTGCATGGAGCAGACTTGAGCACACCCTTTCCACCCCACTGTGTGTACAGTGTGGGCAGGCCATACCTCTTCTGCCGTGCCTCGTAGTCAGGCCGGCTTCTTCCTGGCACACACACAGTACCCCTCCCCTCCCAGCGAGGTGTGTTGCCCGCTTGCAGCATGGGCAGCCTGATTCCTTCCTTCGTTGGGCATAACACAAGCAGCCAAACCCTTTCCTCTACCATAGATGCAGCATGGGCTCCCCCACTCTCTCTCGCTGTGCTGCCCTGTCCCCAGGACCAGGGCCAGGAGAGAGAAGCTGGAAGAGGGAAGGATAACCTGAAAACCCCAGTTTCAATGGCAGAAGCAACAGTGGGAGGGAGGGGGTGTGGAGTGGCAGCCTTATGTGAGGCTGTTGGCCACATGCTAACCCATTGGGGGCTGCCAGTTGAACACCCCTGTTTTATACAAACAACGATGACCAAATTTTGCAAAGGCATCTGTAGGGTTTTAGGCAAGAAATGTGGCTGCTGATTAGTGCAGGTACATCCTGATTCCAAAAGGACGTTATGGGATATCCTAATTTTATTTTATTTTTCTTGGTAAATTGAGAATGCTAGTAGGAGAGGGAGGAGACAAATTTTGGCTTGTACAAATTACAGAAACAAAGAACAATTGCGTGGAAGGTGATTAAAAAAAAAATCTACAAGTAGTGGTTACATTATCAAAGGCCATGAGTGGCTGATAGGTGGTAACACAGTTCTTCACCCTGGTGTAACAATCAATAAATCAGATGTCTAACAATAAATTCTAATTATTTTGCAAATAAAATGAAGGACCTACTGCATTGTACAGGCTTGTAGTTCACCCTGAGATGGATTCTATTCTGAAATAAGTTACACCTTTCTTAGCAAAGCTCTTGCTATTTTTTAAGGAGTGATTCATGCAGTGGTAAGTAACTGGCAGGTTATATTTTAACCACCTCCATTTTCATCCCTAACATACTTGCCCAGTCATCAGTTGAAGACAGGCTGGATTTGATTGTCTACAGCTTTGTATCTTACTTGGTCATTTATTTCTCTGCAAAATGGATGCAAAATGCTAGCATTTTCAGTTACCATTTTCATTTGATAACAGTATATTCTGACTTTGTCTAGAAATTAGTGACTGCACAAAGTTAAAATCTGGAATATGGGATCCACGGATTGTAGCTAGTGTGTTAATTGTAATATGAAACTTGTTTAAACAACTGAATGCTTACTTGTACCTTGCTTCATGTGTGAGAAAAACATGGAGCAGGAAAAAATTCTTGAGGTGGATGAAAAGTATTACGAACTGACTTTCTAAATTTTGGAGTTTATCATTATGACATCTGTAGGAATTGAGTGCTCTGAGAAATTTTCTAGAGCTGTTGAAATATTTTATAGGTAGGGCCTGGTTTAAATCGTGATCACACATTTTTCATGTAAAATGCAATTTGCAATGAAACGCTACAATATGGCCACTTGCTAGAGTTCCTCAGCAAGCCATATCATGTCATTTCATTGCAACAAAATGGCTGCTGCAGGCTGGGGAAAGCATTCCCCAGACAGAAGCAAAAGCCTAGCAACTCAGGGGAGTTGGGAAGGAGTTGCAAAATGGACAGGGGGAAGAGAGACCTTGGGGAGGGGTAAGGGAGAGGCTGTTTGCTCCTCCTGGTGGGAAAACTAGGAAGTGGGTGGTTGAGGGCATGTGGGGGCTGCGTTGGTAGACAGCCTTGGCACCAGGTAGGGGAGGGGCTGTTTGCTCTTCTGGGCAGGAAAACGGGCACTGGGGGTTGGAGGTGGGGGGAGAGAACACATGCGGAAGAGCGAGCAGCCTCTCCCTCACCCTGTCCAGGGCTGTCTGCTAAGGCAACTCCTAGCCACCCCCAACCCTTTCAACCTAGTTTTTCTACCCAGAGGAGCAAACAGCTCCTCCCTTATGCATCCCCAAGCTTGCTTCTCCCCTGTCCCTTTTGCAACCCATTTCAGTGAGGCAGGGATGGGGGGAAGCTTTTCAGCAGCAACCAGAGAGTTTGGAAGCTGTTGCAATTAAACCTGACCCCACACCCCAACCCAGCCAATCAGGGGAAGTGGTGGGACGCTATGATCTGGGTGGGAAATGTGCGAGGATCCGGAGCCGCGGCTGGCGAGCCAAGCTCACAGTCTCGATCACGGTTGGTTGGTCGAGTGGTGGCAATTTGGAAACGGACAGGTTGGGATTAGCGGCGGTTGAGTCTGAGTGGCACGCACGCTTATAGTTCCAAATTAATGGTTTATTACACTTACGCTTTGATGGCGTAGGTAGGATCTTCAGTTACAGTAACAGATGTAAACAATAAACAACAGAGGGATCTGTTGGCCCATGAGGTTCACAACGAGCGGCCGCCCGTTGTTAGTCCCAGGGCTGGTCAACAGCTCATAAATGGGAGTAATCAAACAGACAAAACTGTAACATGTAGGTCGATAACCGGGGTCGTGATGCCAGTCCAATGGACAAACGGATGGTTGATGATGGAAGCCGAGGTCGAGAGTCAGGTAAGCAGAGTCACGTTGAGGTACCGAGGGTGATCCGAAAGCAATCACCAGAAATCAGGGGACACGAAGTGCCAATCGCTCAAGGGAAGAGATCGATAGGCCCTAAAGCCTGACTAGACGACAGTCCCTGCAGCACCAGCCTCTGTCTCCAGCTACCACGATCTCCCCCCAAGGGAGGGGCTCACTGAACTTTTATATGAATTTAGTGGCCAATCAGAATGTTCTCCATAGAAAAATTTCTAGGCAGATTACCTCATGTCAGGTTCTGACTGAGCATGCTCTCAGCCAGAAGCTGACACAGTCTGAGCGTGCGTCTGTGGGGAAAGTAGGTCAGCAATGATTGACAGGTCCGCAGGTCACCCAGCGGGCAAGGGCTGGGTGAGCCCTGGAACTTTCCACTCACAGAGTCCAATATGCATGTCAGTCTCAATCTTCTGTGTTGGCAGCATCTAATCAAAATTTTGCTCTGACAGGAAAATGGCAGCCCCCGCCATGATCGGGCCACAATACTAGTGAGTTGAGCACACATTTTAAACCAGGCCCTATTTATAGGGTCCTACCCTAAACGTATATCAGAGAAAATACAGGATGTGCAGAGTGACATCTGCAGTAGTGCCAAAACCTTAATAACCACACTATGATGATTGTCCCTCGTTCTGAAGGTCTTTTATGAACAAGCTAGCATACGAGGGGAAGAATTGTCTCTAGGTGGGTACCACTGCTGGTGTAACTTAAGGCATTTACAAACGTGGGGAATCTGCTTAAGCACAGAAATTGACACATGCTGGCAGACTTGCGTGGCATATGATAGCAGCGCAGCATGCGTCAGCACTGAGAAAATGGCAGTGGTGCCCTTTGAACTAAAATACAAAGTTTGATGTGCTTTAGTTCAAAGTGCACTGCCACCATTTTCTCAGTGCTGATGCATGCTGCGCCGCTGATGCATCTACTCCCAATCTAGTGCTTGGAGCATATGTAAAATTGCCTTGTCTCTAGGGCTACTCTGGCTTTGTTCCACAGGCCTAACTGTCTATGTCCTAGGACTAGGAAACTTGAAAAGTAGCTCATAGCTACCTTTGCACAGCTTGTCTGAGGCCAAGGATCTAGTTCTCTAATCTAATGGGACAACTCAAAGCAAGAAGCTCTATAACCCTTTTCAGATGCCTACAGAATCAGACTTGTATTCTGTATTTGGATTTCATTCGGTGATATTCTTATTGTTTAATGGGAATCTTTGGGTGGAAGTTGGGGCCTGTGGGTATGACAGTTGGACAAATAACCCTCTATTTTTCTCAGCTTATTATAGAGAATAAGACAACCAAAGTGACAGTGTACATTCTGAAGGCAAGTGAGTCAGAGTGTAGAGGTGTTTAACTCAGGGGTATTTGATTGTCTCTGGAAGTGGAATCAGTAAAGATTGTTTCCAGTGGGGGAAGAAAAAAATAATTTTTGCCAAGTCATGACATTTTTAGCATGGATTTCCTGTATACTAAAAATGTAATAAAAGAAATGAATGAGGAATGAAATATTAAAAAATACAAAGAATATTTGCAGTATTTTTATTACATTAATTTTTTATTATTGCAAAATCTTGGCTCATTGGTTTAATTCAGTTTTTATTGTCTGATACAGTATTCTGATTTTATAACACTACTGGAAAAAAAAAATCTTACGTTTTTTCTCTTAATGATATGCTTCTTTTCTCCCATATGAAGCCTTTATGGCACTATGTTTCCATCTTAAAAAGTTACATAATTTTAGACCATTACAAATTTTCAGTGTTGTTCATCAAAATAAGGCCAAGACTTTCAAGACCTTTATTTTTAAAAGTAAAAAAAAAAATCATTTTGACATTGTACAATCTCTTAAGAGGCTAACAAGTAGTAGAAAAGGAATACATAACTAGGGGATTTGCAAAGCCATCCTGCTTTCATGTCACCCTCTGTGATTTGGGGAGATATTGACATTCTCCACATGTCCATCACCTACATAGCCTCTGCTTCCCTGCCTGCCCCTCTCCCTCCCCCCACTTACTTTACTCCATGCCATCAGGCTCCACCGATGCTGCAGCCTCAGGCACTGAGCATTACTCCAGCGGCCCACACAGCTGCTTCTAACAGTCTTCCAATGGAGCACATTCCATTGGTAGAAGGGGCAAGGCCAGGCCAGAAATCCACAAGGTGGGGAGGTTTGAGACCACAAAGAGGAAGTGATGGGTGGTGATGTTTAGAGACTTTTTTGTGGGGGATGGAGGGTTCCATCTGCTGGCCTGACCTGTCTTCATGGGAGGTCTGCTTCTTGCCTGCAACCCGGATCTGAGATGTCATGGAAGGATTACTGAGATGCTTCCAACCCTCTGACTACTACCCCATGCTGCTCATTCATGTGTGCACCAAGGTGCTGCCAAGGGTGACCCTAAATAGATCAAAAGTGACTACAGGGCTCTGGGTGCAAGAGTGCAGGGGACGGGGGCACAGGTTGTGTTCTTCTCAATCCTTCCAGTCAAGGTGAAGGGCCCTAGCAAGAGTGGTTGTATCCTGCAGATCAGTGTGTGGCTCCATGGGTGGTGTTGCCAGCAGGAACTTGGCTTTGACCATGGGATGTTGTTCCAAGAAGTAGGATTGCTTGGAAGAGACAGGATCAACCTGATGAAGAGAGGGAAGAGCATCTTCGCAAACACACTTGCTAACCTAGTGAAAAGGGCTTCATACTAGGTTCACCAGGGGATTAGAGAACAAAGCCCTGAGGTAAGTGGGAGACCTGGAGAAAGCAGGAGCAGGCAGCAAGAAAGGCTTAATTCTTCTTGAGAAAGTAGGACAATTGGCTGGTGACCTCAGCTGCCTGTACACAAATGCATAGAGCCTGGGAAACAAGTAGGAAGAATCAGAAGTCCTCACATAGTCAAGGAATAACATGATTGGAATAACAGAGACTTGGTAGGATAGCTTGCATGACTGGAGCACTGTCATGGATCTGTACAAACTGTTCAGGAAGCACAGGCAGGAGAGAAGAGGAGATTCACTGTATGGAAAAGAGCTATATGATTGCCAGAGCTCCAGAATAAAACTGGAGATAGGCCAGTTGAGAGCCTCTGGGTTGGGTTAGAGCAGCAAGGGTGATGTTGTGGTGGGGTCTGCTATAAACTACCACACCAGGAGGATGAGGTAGATGAGTCTCTTCAGACTAGTAGCAGAAGTTTCCAGATCACAGGCCCTGGTTCTCATGGGGACTTCAGTCACCCTGACATCTCCTCAGAGGGCTATACAGCAGTGCACAGGCAATCCAGAAAGTTTTTGGAGAGCATTAGAGACAACTTTGTGGCGCAAGTGCCGGAGAGACTTCCTACAGGTTGTGCTTTTCGTAATCTACTGCTCACAAACAGGGGAGAATTGGTGAGGTATGTAGAAGTGGATGGCAAGTTGGGTAGCAGTGACCATGAGATAATTGAGTTCACGATCCTGACAAAAGGAAGAAAGGAGAGCAGCAGAGTATGGACCCTGGACTTGAGAAAAGCAGACTTTGTCTTCCTCAGGGAGCTGATGAGCAGGATCACCTGAGAGGCTAGTCTGAGGGGACAAGGAGCCCAGCAGAGCTGGTTGTACTTTAAAGAAACCTTCATGAGTGTGCAGGAGCAAACCGTTCAGATGTGCAGGAAGAACAGCAAATGTGGCAAGTGACCAGCTTGGCTTATCAGAGGTCTCTTCAGTGAACATAAACACAAAAAAGGAAGCTTACAAGAAGTAGAAGCTTGGACAAACAACTTGTATAAGAATATTGTTCAGGCATACAGGGATGAAGTCAGGAAGGCCAAATTGCAATTGGAATTGCAGCCAGCAAGGGGCATGAAGAGTAGCAAGAAGGGTTTATACAAGTATATTAGCAACAAGAAGAAGGTCAGGGAAAGTGTGGGTCCCTTATTAAATGGGGGTGGCAACCTAGTGACAGATGATGAGGAAAAGGCTTAATGCCTTTTTCACCTTTGTCTTCACAAGCAAGGTCAACTCCCAGACTACTGCACTGGGCAGCACAGTCTGGGGAGAAGGTAAGCAGCCCTCAGTGGTAAAATAACAGGTTAGCAACTATTTAGAAAAGCTGGACATGTACAGGTCCATGGGGTGTGCAGTCTATCCGAGGGTGAGGAGGGAGTTGACCAATGTGACTTCAGAGCCTCTGGCCATTATCTTTGAAAATTAATGGCAACCGGGGGAGGTCCTGGATGACTGGAAAAGGGAAAGTATAGTGCTCATCTTTAAGAACGGGAAGAAGGAGGATCCAGAGAACTACAGACTAGTCAGCCTCACCTCAGTCCCGAGAAAAATCATGGAGCAGGTCCTCAAAAAATCCATTCCTAAGTATTTGAAGGAGAAGAAAGTGATCAGGAACAGTCAGCATGGATTCACCAAGGGCAAGTCATGCCTGACCAACCTGATTGTCTTCTATGATGAGATAACTGGCTCTGTGAATGCGGGGAAAGCACTGGATGTGATATACCTTGACTTTTATTACAGTCTCCCATGTCATTCTTTCAAGTTAAGGAAGTATGGGTGGGATGAATGGATGAAGAGAAGCGGGCTCTTTAGAAATCAGTTAACCCCTGATACACATCTTGAACATTTATAATGTATATGTCTATACCTATAAGCCAATTCCCCCAAAATACCGTTTTTAAGCCAACAGCTGAGGGAACTCGGTTTATTTAGTTTGGAGAAAAGAAGAGGGGAGGGGATTTGATAGCAGCCTTTAACTACCTGAAGGGTGGTTCCAAAAAGGATGGAGCTAAACTGTTCTCAGTGGTGACAGATGACAGAACAAGGAGCAATGGTCTCAAGTTGCAGTAAGGGAGGTTTAGGTTGGATATTAGGAAAAAGTTTCTCGCTAGGAAAGTTGTGAAGCACTAGAACAGGTTACTCAGAGAGGTGGTGGAATCTCCATCCTTGGAGGTTTTTAAGGCCTGGCTTGACAGAGCCTTGGCTGGAATGATCTAGTTGGGGATGGTCCAGGAGGTTGGACTAGATGACCTCCTGAGGTCCTGTCCAACCTTAATTTTCTATGAATCTGTCCATGTTTTTGCTTTCCTTATCATTCTGTGAGAGTGTCAAGATTCTCTTGTTACTGTTGATTTTCCTGAGATAATCAGTAGTTTGAGGAGGCATTCTCCTGGTATCATACTGTGCAGTTTATATTCTGTCCATTCAGTGTCTATGATTTTTGAATGATAAAAGAGAAGTCATTAAAGCTAGTGAGGTTTTCAGTTAGTAAAAGGAAGAAGAGAAGCCTTGATATTCTTGACAAAAGGGGTGATCATGAGTTCCCTCTTTGTAGGATTTAAGTTTTCTGCTCAAAGTAATGGGATTGTCAGTTACTTGAGTGCCAAATAGAAGTGGGGAATTAGGGAAAGCCCTACTGCTCAGGCTTGTAGGTCCTATATTAGAAAGGAAAGGACTTTGGGTTGGTCAAGCCCATTGTCGTTGTTTGAATGAACTTTAGATTTAAAGGGAATTGATTGATTACTGTCTGAAGGAGAGATCTTGTGTGTTCTTACATGGGTTTCAAAGATCCCACTGTACTTCTGTAAAAGAAGTAGTGGTCTGACTCAGTACTTTTGGTTAAAATGCTGCACAAGCTCCTTCTTCTATTCAGCCCCTCCCCCTCCATCATTTTTGTGTATCATGCTTTTCCTTTGTTTGCTTGGCTAATGCCCCTCAGTAATGATTGTTCCTCAGTGGTGATGTTTTTGCAGTTCCTGAACTGTATTAGGACCCTTCAATATGAGAAGATGCTACTGAAATGTATTATTAAAAGGCAAGCTGCCTCTAATGAAATTATTTCCATTGCTTTTATGGTACCCTACTCTTAAGTTTCTTTACATGCCTGTTTTAGCTTTTGAATGTCTAAAGGCTAATCTTATTGTGTTTTGATTTCCAGGGGTAAAGAAATATGGATATCTTGTGTGCTTTCTCTGTGTGCAAATGTTTGTTGCTTTCTAAAAATTCAAATTATAATGCTAAAACTACAGACGTTCAGGAATATGTTTTCAGCTGTATACTGCACAGCAAGCTTTGCTACGGAGTTAAATTGCTTGCTCAATTTTATTAAGCCACTCTGTTTTCTGGTTATCCAGGGAGTTATTTGTGGTTGCTTAAAGTTGACTGCATGCTATAATGATACCATCATGTACAGTCAAATGCATTTAGGATGAGAGTTCTGTGCAGGAGTTTTATCACTGAAGACCTTGTAATGAGTAAATTAGTTTGAAGACTTTGCATCTGGCAGCTCACCAAGGCTTAGCAATTATACATGGAAACAAAATATATTTTCATTTAAAAAATAAAGGAAGATGATGTTGTGATATCAGTGAGTTTCTCAAACAGAATTTTATAAGGACAAAATTAATATCTATATCAGAAAATGAGCAATGATTACTTGTTTTTCATGCCTATGTTGTTAAAAAATAGAATGACACCATAGACTATTTTAATCCATGATCACATATAATATTGTAGAATTTCAATTTGAAGACCCTACTATGATTCCGGACCACAAAGGTATGGGGACATACGTATAGTAGTGATTCTGTCCTTGTTAGAAACATCCTGCTAGCCTCTAGGAATTCAGGGATAATGTTGCTAAAGGTACTGGAAGCTCAGAAATAGGTCCAAATACAGCAGGTTTGCTGCTGTACCCGTAAAGTACATCATGTGAGTTTTCTAATGTCTGCTTCCATGTCCTATGAATGTGTAGCAATCTGTGCCCCAGCCTTCTAGATCCTGGCACTTTTGGGCATACAGCATAGCATTTTTCTAGTGCTTAGTTCTGCTTGCAGCGTTGGAAGGGACTCACAAAATCTTCCCTCTCCCTTCCCAACCTGATTTCCAGACAGTTCACTGAACTGGCTGACAGGGAACCAGGAGGCATGATGGCTCAGCTCCCAGACTCATGGATTCTCCAAAATCTGGGTTCTTGGTACCGAGATCCCCAGCTGGAAGGCTGTTTTTCTGGCAAACCTCCCCCCCCCCCAAGATGTAGAGCTCTGGGGAATTCCTTTTTTTTGCGTGAATTTTTAAAAAGATGGTTTTTGTGCTTGTTTAGAACTCTGGAAACTCAAAATCCTTTAGGAAACAGAATTGCTGATTTCTGTTCATATTTGAATTTGGAGTACCAAGCAACTGACCAAGGCTGGCAGACATTTTCAGAGGCACCTTTAAGGTGTGTATTTCAGTCATGCTGAAAATATACTCTTCATGCTCTTTTGCTATTTTACTGCCAGTTATGAAATCTGCATTCCTTTAAGTGTATGAAACCACTTTTTTTAAATTCAAGAAGCTAGTTTTATAGCAAATTCTTTTCCAGAATTTTTTGACATCCATATTATGTGGTAATTAAATTTTATGATCCTAGCTGAATAATATTTTGATATAAGGCACTGTAAAGGGGATTTGAGATTATGCTGTTTGGCCAAAACAAAGGTAGTTCCTCTTTCTTCCCCCTCCTCTTTTTTCCACCTGCTTGCAGAAAGCTATATTTCTTCAGACAAGGCTCATAATTACCCTTCTGTGCCAGATTTGGGCCTCCAGGAACGGCCCATAGCATCTGTAAAGCTGGCAGCAAAATGGTATTTCCAGGCAGGCAGAGTGCTGCAGGGTAGAGAGCCAATCCATGGCTTTGTCTGAGCAGCTGAGAACTTCATCTGAGTAATACCATGGTGTACAGTAACACAGACCTGTGCCATGAGCAAGTAAAGCACTGAGCAAGTGTTAGGGCCAATATTTATAGACCACTACGTAGCAGGCCTGGAGAGAGAGAAAGACATGCAGAGGAGAGTGAAAGAGAAATCATTGGCAGAACTGAAGGCAATTCTTTTTAATATTTTTGTTTTTTAAATCAAACTCTTTTTTTCATCATCAGGTTAAATCTTCTCTTGGTGACTTGCAACAGTCTTGCTCCAAGCTATGAGAAAGGGGAAGCAACATTAAAACAAGAAGTTTGAAGGTAAGTAGTTATTCTAGTGTCACTTTTACCTCCGGAGTCCTTGCCTATTTTTTAGCCTGTGAGGGCAGTGCATCAATCAAACAAGTCCTTGGGTACATGTTCTGGCTAATAAATAGCGTTACCCATTGTTTAAGAACATTTTGTGGCAAATGGTAATTTTATGTACTATTATAGAGAAATATCATATTGATACTTCACTTAGCAACTTGCTTGAAAATATCAGTTTCTGTTGGGGATATTGTAATCTAAGTCTACTGTCATTTCAAAGCAGAAACTAGTAGTTTGGGAATGAGAATGCTACTTATGACTAATGTGTTATTTGCTAATTATTAAAGGATCAATTTGTCGCAGAATCTGGATGCTACGAGTTGCACCTTAAGGTGTACCAATATCATCCTGCGATCTTCCTTTTCTTGGACAAAAGCAAACTAAAAATGCTGGATAAGCCCCATTCAGTGACTGTTGTCTGCTGTTGTATGGACAGCAAAAATCACTGTCAGGGACGGCTATGCTACATACCTTGTGATGAACAAGATGGTAGCTAATAGGCTCAGAAATGTCACCAAAAATGCATATCCTTCAAGGAGGTTGAAAATCTACTGTTTGGGTGATGCTTAAACATCTAACACACACCCTTTTGCAAGATGTTCCTTGATAGTAGAAAGGAAATGAGGGATCATAACAACTATTATATACAAGGTGGGAGAAAGTTTGTCCTTCCGCTACTCTGGACAGGCAATTCTATACGGCATTTGAAAAATGAACTTTTTTCCCCATTACAAACAATATCTTACAAACAGTTTCCATCATGTGTACCATCTGCTGAATTCATTAGTTGTCATTGTTTGCATGTTTTAGGGGGGAGAATTTTAAAACCTGAGTTACCTAACTAAAAAGAGGACATTTCTATTGAAACTCATTCTTAAAGGCAAAAACATGTGCAATCTTTACAATTTAACCTGTAAGTTTACTGTGCTTAGCACAGAAAAGATTAATGTGTTGCTTAAAGAACATGGCATTTTCCTGAATAAAATTTATCAGTTGACAGCCCTGGAATTATTTCCTTAAGTTAAAAAAATATATGCTTTGGCACTATTTGAAAATTTTGGGGCTGGGTGGGAGGGTGGTTTGCAACTCCAGGAGGATTTAGATATATACACTGACTCAATGTTGAAAAAAGTATGTTCAAATAACTTTAAGGTTGAGGCTTTTAACAAATAAAGGAAATGCAGTGTTAGGATTCTGTAACTTGACCTGTTAACACCAACATTTTGCAACTGTAGGGAATGTAACATCAGCCACTGTCCACCGTGCTGAGACCTCCCAAACATTACACAATGAATTAAAGATGGAACAGCATCATTGAATATACATTTGCTTGTTCGGAAATTTGTTTTTTTAAGTTGCAATGCTAGTTTAAATTTTATGTTTCTTTAAAAATAAGTTGGAAGGGAGTGGAAATGAGAATGGGGAAAATAATAATGCCACCTCCTGCTTGAAGGAAAGCATGTTCAGGTAACAGTGAACTATAATGGTTTTCAAGAATTCTATTTAAGAAAGCAGGTTACAAGAGAGTATGTTAGAGAGAAAGATATATAGTTAATAATCATTTGCTCTTATTTATACCAGATGCCATTGCCAGAGCATTCTGTATTTTGCACTTGTTGACATCACATGTGGTAGAAACATTAAGAGGCTGTATTGGAAAATCTAGCAGAGAAGGGAGGAATATACTTGTTTGAAAAAAAAAAAAGCAATGAACAAAATGAAAAGTACCATATTTACTTGAATACAAAACAACCCTGAATGTAAGACAACCTCCCCCCTCCCCCAGTAATTAGATTTTACACATGGAAAGATTATATATATATTTTTAATAATTTTCTGTGTATGGCATCTAAATATTGGAGGATCATCTTAAATTCCCCTCCCCCCTCACAGTTGGTGGATGGAAAGGTGATGAAGGGGGCAGTAATGGGGCAGGCAGTGTGGAAGACAGTAGAGGGGGAATGTGGTAGGGTAGATAGGAGGCCAGTAATGGCACAAATAGTGGGCGGTGATGGGGGGGCAAGTGGTAGAGGTTGGCAGTGGGCAGGGCAGTGAGAGGGGCAGGCAGGTTGCCCCCTGCAGCCTGATGCTGCCCTGTTTCCTGCTCCTCCTTCCCCCACAAGCTCCACACTGCAGTCTCAGGTCCCTGTCCCCCACTTCTTCCCATCTCCCAGATGCCACCAAGTCCTGCTGCTCTATCCTGGCTCTGTAGCAGCAATTGCGCAAAGCCAGCACCGCTCCTTTGGGGCCGTGGCACTGCTGGCTTTGCCAAGTCCCACTTCACTGACTTTGGACCACGGCCCGGGGCAAAGCAGCCTGCGTGGGGCCCTCCCTCCCTGTCCCCTAGCACAGTGACCCCAGGGAGTGAAAGCCCTGGCAGACCTGACTCAGCAGGAGGGGCGGTGGCCCGAACAGGCAAGGACGTCTTTGAGATAACCGACATATTTGAGTAACCAGCACTCCCTGTTCCCCATGGATGCTGGATAACACAGCTTTTACTGTATCATGTTAGCCAGTTGTTTTTTGGTTGCAGTCAGACAGAGCTGTCCTGGGCAGTGTGGAAGGGAGGACAACCTTAAGGTTACCTGTGACAACTAATATATCATCATTGTCAGCAATCCCTCAATTTGAGGATGATCTCTACTGCAGCTTATAGGGTCTCAAGGTGACTTGCGTCCAATCCTTGAGCCACAGATCCACCTGCAAAAGTTGCAGGTCATTCAACGGGGAGAGTAGGCTGCAGGTTAAGATTCCTCTCCTTTTCCTTGCTTTGCTTTAAGGGACAAGCCACTTTACCTCAAAACATGCTGCTGTTTGGTTGAGACTGTGGTACCATTGGAGTCATTTGGCAGCCAGCTCCTCCCTTCAAAATATGCTTGTAGCATTTCCTCTGGCCACTGCGAGAGTTCAGGCCATTGCTGAACCGGGAGTAATTACTTGTTTTGGGAGTCGAGAGCCAGGCATCCACACCCAGTCCAACTCAATATTGCTGTCATTGGCTTTACCAAGAATGCTGGCATTTGTGCAGGAAGAGTAGGTAGAGGAATAGGAATAGGAAGAGTCAGAAACTCTACGTGTGTAATGTGGTAGATGGGTTCTGCTTGGCTGTTCTCGTGCAAGAGTAGATTCTTACCTGACAGAGTCTCTCAGACAACTCTAAAAGGAGATTGCTTATTGAAATGGATGCAACAGGGTGGGGTCAATCAGGATTAAAGTTTGCTTCCCATGGTTTTACCAAATTGATGGCAATGGGAGGATGGGGAAAGGAAAGAACTTTTTTGTAATGGCTGTGTTCCCACATGCCTCTGCTGATCAGGGAATGAGCAGGAGAGTATAACATCTGCACATCACAATCTCCTCTTTTATGCTTTTGAAGTAGACCCTCCTGCTCTCTGCTAATGCCGCATATATACTTATTTTATTGATAGAACTGTAGTATCCACTATAGGAAGTTTTGATGTGCTGTCATGGGCTGAGTCAGTATGCTCTGTTGCCTTCCCAACTCACCAAAACCCCATCTGGGGCTTTGGGTGGACTGCAAGAGAGTTTGGGAGCATAATGGGTGGGTGAGGTCAATCTGCTCCCTGCCTGCTCTGCTTTGTGACGGTGTGGGGGGGGGGGGCTGCCTAGCACTGGGTCCCAGGAGCCAGTGGAGGATGAGAGAAGGGAGGGGGAAGTGGGAGGTGCATGCAGCAGAGCGTGATGAGCAGTCACCTACGGGTGAGCAGGTGGAAGCAGCCTGGAGGTGAAGCCCTGCATGCTGAGATAGGAGAAGCCCAGCTGAAACTCCCCCCCTGCTTGGAGTACTGCAGCAGGGGCAGTACCAGGTGGAGGAGCCGGCTCTGGAGGTGAGGGGAGTAGAACAGCCCTGCCAGCCCAAGCCCCAGCCAGTATGCATAGCTTCTAGTGCGGCTGTTTGGAGTGCAACTGCAGCTAGCCGGGTGCTGCTCTGCTTCTCTCACCTCCGGCAGGTGGGTGGAGGGGAAGACGCTTCAGCAAGACATCTCCCGCTGGAGGTGAGGGGAGCAGAGCAGGACCAGGAATAGCCCATCGGAAGCTGTGCATACCGGTCAGGGCCCTAGCCAGTGAGTGGGCCAGATCTGGTCAGTTGACAAGCCAGATCTTGCTTGTGGGCTGTATCCTGCCCCCCGCACTATAGCTGTGGCCCCAGAAAATGTGGGTGGTTGAGGGGGGGACCCACCACAGCCAGTTCATTATTTACCGACCATAAGCAGTTACTTACCATGATTCAAGTCCCCAACATCATGAGGCTGGCTGAAAAATCAAGGCACTCTACAAATAGTAAAGGCCCTTTTGTTTGTCTTCTGTCCTTTGAACACTTTCGGGTTTATGGTATCAAACTTTCCTCTCTAAATATGAGGGTCAGAAACTTCATTTTGTGGAAATCTCAATTGTCATTAAAAATTGTCTGCAAGAGACTAAGATAAACTCCAAATACGATAAAACATAAAACTAATTCCTAAGAGTTGGTAACATCAGGAGTTGCAGTATTGCTTTACAATGCAGTTTTGAGGTGTATATCTAGGTTATCTTTGTTGCTGATGGAACATCAGGCCAAGTCTGATCTTCCATGCCTACTATTCAAGGAGTACACAGAGCTTTAGTACCTTTTCCCCCCAGGATTTTGCAAGTTATCTGTGTTGATTTTAATATATAAATTCACAGTTCAAGTTACTTCAATGATCCATCTGTGATTTTCACTGTCATTCTGTATACCCAGGTGATTGGGAAGAATTTGCAGTTCCACTGACACCATACACGTGCTGACAGTATCTAGTGGAAAAATACTTTTCTTCACAATAATTTTTATAAATATCCCAAATTTTAATCTGCTCCTGGGTATATGTTTAGGTCTGCCTGTGATTGTGACTCCAAGAAAATATTAAATATTGGCCATGCTTCAACAGCTTTTATAACTCAGTAGGTTAGACACTGCTGGGCTGTTTCTCATGTTTGTTTTGTTAAGGCAGATTTCTGATGTCAGAGGTTAGCCTTGTGGTTATTTACTGCCAATTTGGTGCTAAATGCAGATCCTCCTGGTAATTAACTGTGATTGCTGATAATTTTGTGCTTTGTTTTAATTGGCTTAAAATGACCCAAGCACACTAGAGCTCTTTTTCCAAGCATACTCAGAATTTGGGATTCAGTCAGACTGGATTGGATATTACTTTTAGTAGTATTTGTATTCCATTAGCACCCACAGGGTGCATCTACTCGAGATGCTTAACTGCGCATTAGTATAGTTTACTGCAAAATAAGCATGTTCATCTACACATGCACATTTACTACACGGTAAACTTCACTAATCCCGAGTAAATTTACTACCTTCAAATGCAAGTAGAAAATTTACTGAAGATTAGTAATGGCATTGGCTCTGTGACATGGAGCCAGTGTTGGGAGATAAGGGTCTCCCAGCACCAGCCCCAAGGTCACAGAGCCAGCAGTGGGAGATAAGGGTCTCCCAGTGCCATGAGTGTGGGGAGGGAGGGTGCAGGGACAGGCTGGGGAGTTTGTTCCCTGCTAAGCTCTGAACTCATGGAGCTGGGCGAGGAACAAGCCCCCAGGCCTGTTCCCCCACCCCAGCTCTGGGCTCATGGCATACAGGGTGGGGGTTGGGACCTGTCTTGGTCAGGGACAGGTCCCAGCCCTGTACCCCAATTGGGTGATCAAGGCACAGGGCTTGGAAAGAGCTGCAGGGGTGGGGTATGTGCCAGCTCCCTACCCTGATCCCCACTGGCAGACTGGAGCAGAGAGCTGGGAGCTGAGACCCTCTCCTGCAACTCTTCTTAAGTCCCCTGCCCGTGATCAGGAAGCCAGGGCCAGGAGCCCCATGCTGCTGGGGCTGGGAGACATTGTCTTTGCCTCAACAGCAGATAGCCCCCTGGGGCCAGGAAACAGCTGTGTCTTGGCTCAGTTGTCCCTGCCAGCCCCTGGGCTAGCACCCAGGGGGAGCACTGAGCTCTTCCTGGTGGCGGCAGAGGCCTGTTCCAGGGCTGCAGGGAACTTGGTGCAAAGCAGCAAATCTGCTCCTTAATCCCAGGATGCGTAGATGTCTGCCCGAAAACACTTACGCCAAAATAGTTTACACCAGAGTAAACTTAGGCCGGATCAAATGCATGTGCAGACGTGCCCACAGTGTAGCAGGCAGTGTATCAGCACAAATCAAGAAGCAGTCCCTGTCCCAAGGACCTAGAGTAAAATGAGGAAGTAGTATCTTAAGGGAAGAGGCAGAGGTAATTAGCTGGTTTAGTCTAAGGCCAGACAGGAGGCAGGGCAGGATGGCACCATAGGATAAAAACAGATGTTGCATTTGAGGCTATTCTGATTCATCCAAGTCAAAACCTTGGACAAAAGAAAAGCAGCACAGCCCCTTATACACATAGCTTGACCCTGGCAGTTAACTCTAATGAGCCATGATTGTTCCAGAAAAAGGGTTAGCATGTTTTATCTTGCATACTTTACAGATATTTAAAATGGAACAGTGGGCTTGTATGTCTATAGGATTCAAGAACAAAGGGCTTTGTCTTGTTTTTGGCCTTAGGATGAACTTATATGTTACACTTAGAGCATACCTTAATCTGTGGAATGTTACGCAGTGTTACAATGAGAACATGCTGTGAGCAGTCATGCATCAAACTTTAATACTGTGTCTTGCCTGCGCAGCTCTGAGCTGTCGATTAAAGGTCTGGTAAGCAGGAGCATAGCTAGGAGCCAGGACTCCTGGGCTCTATCTTTGTTCTGGGTGGGGGTCCTGGGAATGGTGCATCCTAGGATGCTGGAGGACTGCAAAATGCTCATTTTATCTTTGTGGAGCAGACTGAAGTTAGGGTGTAGTTAAACCTTACAGTTAGCATGTGTTAATTTTAGTTGGTGTTAAAATTAGCACATGCTTTGAGCAGTTCCATGTTAAGGGTTAATAGTCCCTATAACATTCACTGCTCTAACCAGCTTTTAGGGGGCTGGCAAATGGGTGCGGCTAATAGTCAAGCTGGCTTTGTGTCTGCCTAGCTTACCTGCTTTCATGATCAGGGTAGGTGGCCCAGGTTTGTGTGTAGCTAAGGGCTGGTGGGCTCCCATCAGGCTTACCAGCCTCTACCTGCCTGCAGTCAGGGTCCCTGCTGCCACCTGTCCTTGCTGGTCTGGATTGACCCACTCTTGTCTCTGCTTCCCCCCCTCTGCCCCCAGACCTCCTCATCTGCCCTACCTCTGCCTCCATGGGGCTTGCCTCTGCCCTCCATATCCCCTGACTTACTTGTGGCTGCCAGTGCTGTCCCAGGGGAACAAGCAGGGAAGGGGAACCTGTCTGCCTGGCTACTGCTGTTCTCAGGGCTGAGCCCAGCCCAGGGAGGTATAGTGGAGGTGGCAGGCGAGCAGGTAGGTTCTCCTTCCTTGCTTGCTCCCTCAGGTCAGTGCCAGCAGCCACAGGTGAGCTGGAGGACATGGAGAGCCTGGATGAGCTCTGAAGTGTTCAGGGGAGCTCCAGAGGCTTGGAAGAGTGCAGAATGGGAGTAGAGGGGAGGAGGGATTCTTACCCTTAGGTGCTTCCCCACTGTCACTGTGGGAGAAGATATCACAGCTGGGAGCAGTGTCTCCTGGGATGATGGAGGGTCACTCCCAACTTGTTTTAGCCCTGTGGAACAGTCATACACATCTGGAACACAAGCTTCCCAAAACCAGTTAAAGTAAACCTATGATGGAAGATGGTCTTTAAGCCTCTGAGAGGGCCTTTTAACATGTGTGTTCCTGCCATAATGTGTGGACAGCCCTGCTTTAATGGCCATTAATGCATATTTAAGTTGCTGTGTAACAACACTTGTACCCTAACACAATTTGGATGGCATGGCCCAGAATTAACCCTTACCTGGAATATTGTATCTTGAAGACACTAGAGGGTATTTAGCATGAGTTAACAATCTTAAATGTGTAGGATGCTCACATTTTAGGTGCTCTTAATATGGTCTAAGTGCAACATGTAACTTTAGAAACTAACTGGTTCAGATTGGCATAAGCTTTTGTAGGCAGCAGCCTACTTCCTTCTGCCTTAAGATGTGAGAGGTAGATATTATTATTATTATTATTATTATTAATGATAATAATTTTACATTACATTATCTATTTTTACTGTTTTACATTCTGTTACTATTCAGCGTGGTCCTTTTGTGTTAATCACCCATAACACCTGCAGAAAAATAACATGCAGGTTCCTGTGGCTGTCATTTTTGAGAACCATCTCTAATAGATATTTAAGGATTTGTAAGAACTTGCAATTTGCCTTTCACCTAATAAATTGTTTTGCTTTTCTGCAAAATCAGGGTCAAAATAGGGAAAATGTCCCCTGAAAATAAGTTGGCTCATATATTTTCCTTATGTTTTTATGAAAGAAAAGTTTCAAGATGTAGATTGGAAAATAGTGCTGAGAATAATAACCAGGGGAGGAGAACTCCCACAGGGGAGTAGATCCCACATATTCCAGGTGAGTTCATTAAATATTGGACTATAGAACCTCTTCCTCTCTCTGGGCTAATGAATATTTAAGTTTAATCATTTAAGCAAAGTGCCTGATTCAGAGCATGTTGTTATTTGTTGTGGGATGGCTTTCTAGATCTCTTTTCTCAAAAAGCTTTGAAAGGTGTTTGTTCCATTCCAATTCAGAATGGTATTTTTTGCCTTGACCTTTTGAAGGTTCTCTGGGATGAAAAAACTCATTCTGGGCCAACTGAACTGTCAAAGACTCTTTCCTTTTTCATATTTCATTTTAGCTTAAAACTATGTTATAGAGCAGAGAGGTGGTTACTTGTGTTGGTCTCTAAAGTGCCACCCTGTCCTACCTTTCGCCTGGCTTCAGACTAATTGGTTCAGGGGCATAAGCTTTTGTAGACAGCAACCTACTTTGTGAGAACGCTCATGCCTTTCTGAGCCAGTAACTCTCTCAAGCCACATACAGGTGTTTGTTTTCTCTCGGAAGAGTCTTTGCTCGCCCCGGAGGAACGACAAGTACTGCATATAGATGCTCAGTATTTTTTCTCCAAAGCAAAAATGGCTGCTCCAGGAAAAAAAATAACCTCAAAATAACCAGTATTAAAGTACTCCCATGAGAGTTTCTCCTGGATGAGTGACTGTTGATACATGTTCTCTTCTGAGAGAAACTACAGCAGTGCTTCAGCATCCCAGGCTGCTTTGCTTTCATTCCTCAGCCATTGGGGAGATATGTGTCTCTCCTCTCTGGATTCTGCTTTTCCAGGTGAGCAGAGAACAGAACCACATTGTGCTGCAGGGAGACATAGGCAGCTTGGATCACCCAGTTAGCACTGCCCTGTGCACTGCTGCTATTTTGTCTCCAGGTACAGGGAGGGAGTCCACAGAGCATGTTGAAATGTGTGCACAGGGTCCCCCTGGCTGTGCAGCATCAGTGCTGCAAGCTCTTGGCTCTTCAGGGTTTCACTATTTGAATGTCTGTTCAGGCTTGAATGTGTATTTTAAGCATGGGGTACCATCCTGCTTAACCTTCTGCCCAATTGTCTCCCAGTAATTTAAATTCCAGTATTTTTCCATACATCTGTGTTTTATTTCACTTATAAATACATTTTAAGCAGCTCATGTGGTATGTAGTAACATTAAAACAATGTCATTTCTTTTACAAATCTGCCACATACATTTCAGTGCGGCCTACTTCCTGAGAAAGAGCTATCTATATACATGTGTCTGTTTCCATGTCTTCTACTTACATGTCTAATTTGAGAGTTCTTTAAAATCAGGCTCTTCTAGGTGGGAACAAATGGAGCACTCCCCCCTCCCCCCCCCCAGAAAAAAAAGAAAGAAAAAAGGCAGGAAGATCTCATATAGTTGCACATCACAGGAAGAAGAGCTTACCTTGTGGCCTTCAAAGCCCTGTTCCTGCGTGGTATACATTCCCAGCATGGCAAACCACTTCTCCTTTCTCCCTCCAAGACACTTTTTTACCCTATTCTGTTCCTTTGCTTCTGTGTTACCAGCTGGCCATTTATTCCAGAAGTGCTCTCCTCTTGCAAAGTTGCTAAGACCTGCTGAAGTAAAGCCCTGCTTCAGCATGTGCACTGGAGTTCTGGATTATAACCCATCTGCAAGTGTTCCTGAATGGATTTAGAAATTTCTGTAACTTGAATTAATACTAGAATTTTTTTTAAAATGTGTCAAATTAATAAATTTGACAGTGTGATTTATGTTCAGATATCACCACAAACACTAATTAGAGTTATTTTTTTCAGGGAGAAAATAAATGGAAACTTTGCTTGGATTAAGCTGCAACAACAACATAACATTTGCAGCTACCACAAGAGGCTGTAAAGGCTGATTTAAACGTTACTTAGCATTCAGGCAGGTGTGCATTTAATGGAGTATGTGTTTGCAGAAAACTGTATGTGTGGGCACCAAGTTTCCTTGATTATTGATTGAACTTTATCGTTTTTACTGCACACAAAAAGTCCAGCCTTATTTGATTAAGCCTCATTCACTTAAGCAGTGCTTTTCCATCAGATCAGGAATGCACAGAATAACACATGCTCACTTATTAATGCTCTCTGGTTCTGAAATAATGTATGCATTGTCAAATATCCCATTGAGTTTTACTCTGTAGTACAGAATTCAAGTACTTAGAAGTTAAAAACACAAGTTTTAATTCTGTTTTGGAGAAATGTGAAGCTTTATCCTGTTGCTGGTTTTGGTTTACCCTTTGTAGAGATTAAAAATTGCGTTTGTCGAAAGTCTGTTTTCTAATATTTGGTCCTGTACCAGTGCTAACTAGTACTGCTGGCCTGAGAAACCAATGCAAATATGACATAAAATTAAGTTCTTGTAAACCATATGAACCACCAGGATTACAAACAACTTGCTTTAATTCAAGCAATAGTGTTTGGGGAAGTGATGAGATCGCTGGTTGTCTGTTTGGAATCTAGTCATTAGTTTGGGATGATGTACCTTCTACCTGCTGATTTCTGCATGTGAATGGATTGGAAGGGAGAGGTTTATTCTGTAGCTGAAACATCTCTGATTCTTTAGAAATTAGCAAACCAGAGGAAGAGGGAGACAGATATCTTTGCATTCTAGATCATAAATTTGATGAAAGGCCTGCTGTTTGCCATGTTAAACTGGCACTCTAGAAAGCATTCCCTCAGCAGGGGACAAAATACACTGATTCTTCTTAATCTTTAGCAGTTCAGGTTATGTTACTTGGCCCCACAGGCCATATGCTTGAAATCTTTCTCTTGAGGTCAGCATACCCTTTGCTTGGACTTTTCTGTGTGCCAGAGCACTGAAGCAGGACCTACTGTTTTTGTGGAAATTAAAATAAACCAAGGAATTGTAGTTATTTACTGTATTTCATGCTACCCCAGAAAGTTGAAGTGTGATTTTTAATTAACAAGCACATTGTCCCAGTGCTTTGACTTGGAAAATTACATATCAGTTTGTGCACTGTTTAGCAGACTGTTCTTTTCTCTTAACCAACTATAAATAATACCCTTGCCCAGACATTTTTTAAATACTTTACTTCCAAAAAGTAAAGTAGTTATACGCGTAGGTGGTATTAATTGCAAAGTTACAATACATGACAGGCAGCAATCAAAGAAGGTGATATCTTCTCTAAGTAAAAATAACTTCTTTTTCCATTGCAGCATCTCCTTAACTTCATCACTACAATAGTTTATCATTATCATTACATCTAGTAGCAGTTTTGTCTACTAAACTTGAATGTATCTCAGTGTTTATTGTCAGAACCGTGCTGCCAAATTGAGCTTGACAATAAGATGGGAAGGCTAGGGGAAGCAGGGTGACCTAGGACGCACAGTTCTGTTAAAATCATTCAGGGCTCTCGGAATACTTTTTCATTTTCAATGTATCAAATTACAAACTGTGCAACTCATTTTGTTAGCTAATTATTAATGTGGAACCTGAATTGTTGGGTGTGTAACCCTTTCTGTGGTTAGTATATGTAATTTTTTATATGTATGTAACTTTTTCTCTCTCCTAATATCACCTGGTAGTACCTAAGGACATGAAAATTTAAAAATTGGGTGCATTGATATTGATTTGATCCTTGGTATGGTAACTGAATACAAGTCAGTCTCCTGAGTGGGAGTAAGGTCATTCTAAATGCACCCTCTAGTGGTTAGTGAAAAATTTAAAATTTTATGTTCAGGATGTGTTGCCTCTCTGCCCTTTTTGCTTAATCTGAGACAAGTTGCTGAGTATTACAATCAAAATTGCTTTTAGGCCTCTAGTACTGAAGACTTATGCTCAAACTGAAATGTTCACTTAAGCTAGATTAGAATGAAGCAAAAGAATAACTTTATTCATTGTGTATGAGCTGGTATATAAACTATCATGCTAAAAGGTGTTAAGAAATTAGGAAGAAACAGGTTGCTGGATACAGCCTATTCTTTTTCTTATAAAATGTTAATGATATAGATGGGCTCTCAGGCCCATGTCCACCCAAGTGGGGATGTTTTTTCCCCTGGGGACAAGTGGCAGTGGCACACCTTGTGCCACTGCTACTTGTCCCTGGGCAGTGTCCATGCCACATGCAATCTGGCATACGACAGGTTACTTTGGATGGGGTGGGAGAGGCTGGGGCCAGCAGCTGTTGTGGCCCCAGCAGCCTCACCTGGGGGGGGCCTGCAGCTGTGGTGCTCCTGCAGCTGGGAGCCTGGCCAGCAGCCAAAGCATTGCTCCAGCCAGCCAGGCTCTGGTTTTGGGTGGCACGTGCTGCCGCCACATGTGACGCCTCACTTTTTTTAACATGGGCTTTTTTGACCCCAGGATCTCCCAGAGTTAACCTCCCCCTGCTCCACAATGCAAGGTAGCAGTGTGGGGAATGCCTGCATGTATTGTGAATGGCACTGCAGACAGGTATGTGGTACCACATACTGCACATCTGCACTCATCTGGATGTGGCTTTAGGTGTCTGATTTGCTTTAGTCATAGCTCCTCTGAGTAACTTGCACTAATAACATAGGGGTTACTCGCATGGTACAAAGTGCTCACCCCATTACTTTCTCTCTCTCACAGTCACTGAACTTGTTGCATGTATATTGATCTGAGCCACTGCTGATTCAAGCATGGACCTAATTTAGTGTCTCTGCATCAACGAGACCCTAAACTGGCAGGATTATTCCCATGCAAAATGCTTCTGGGCTGCCTTGCCCTAAGCAGTTTCTAACACCAGTCTCCAGCTAGTGCTAATCTCAGCGATGTGCCGAGTGTTTACCATGTGCTTTCCCAGCTGTATGTCTTTGGGCCTTCCCTACTATGTTGCTTTGCTCTACTGTCTATTCTGTTGAATGTAATATGGCTGGTGTACAGAGCAGCAGGAGGAGAGTAAAGAGGAGTAAAGGACAGCAAAAAAGGTCCCAGCATAGTGTCGGAGGGTTGTTATTATTAAAACTTTATATTGCAATGAAATGGAAAATAATACTTATATACAAAATCCTTAATGAATTTTTGAGGTTTAAAAAGTAAAATATTTCTTGATGAATACTATAAATAAGTAATATGCTAGGAGATAACTCTGATTCTTTAGCCTTACTCATTATATTAAGGTATCTGAGTGCTCTTTGTCTATAGAAAGGCCATTGTTTTCCTCAAATACTTTTAGAAGTTTTAGGAAAGGAAATGGCATATCATCCTGCATGTAAAGGAAAGGGGCTGTTATTTGCATATGCATTTGTCTTTCTGGTACCTAACTAAGTTAGTGTAGGTATTGTAGCATGTGGGAATTCTTCTTAAAATACACTTAAATTTAGAAAAAGGACTGTCAAAATGTTATAATTTTTCTTCACTGATCCATGTGTTTCCAGGCTTTTGTCTATTTTCCTTAGTTCAAAAATAAATGTTGGTGACTTTTAACTCTTGATGGCTCTATAGCATGAGAAGCAAATGAGCTGGATTCTATTTTGGTTTGTTGATCATCAACACAGTTGCTAATTAAATTCTAACTTTGAGTCAGAAAGAGCTCAGCTTGACTTCAGGTCAGATTTCAGGTGGAGTTTGTAGAGCAGGCAGTTAAAGAACAACTTTTTTTTAAACTTGTAAAGTAAGAAAATTCACTCAAGTCCTTCAACGGCAAATATTAAATTTAATTATGTCATTTTTGCCAAGCCACATTTCAGAGTATATTTGCACTTTCAGGGATCATTCCTTTGCTGCTGTTGCTTTCTGAACACGTGTGCCAATCAAGAGATTTAATTCTTTTCCATCTTCAGATATTTAAAAGTTATTTAATGTCTATCGCTTAAATAGTATTTTTAATCTTCAAAGCACCTTCTTAATGTTTCTGTGAGGCAGGGAAATAGTAGTATGTCCATTTTGGGATAGAAGGGATTCATTAACATGGTAAAGGGCACAAAGTCTGTTTCACCTGGGACCAGAAAGGTATTTTTAGCTACGTAATTAAATTTCATTTCTTACCATATGAATGACTGGAAATCATAAAAAAAGTTTAATCACAAAGTGATTACAATGTAATACTTCCTTTCTTGTAAAGTGTGTCTTACTCTGATTGTACATCAGAGGAGTGATTGCCTGTCAGTTTTTTGCTCAGGTTTCCAGATAACATCCATTGTGCTTTTATTAGAAATGTCTTTTGAGAGGCTCTACAAACTATTTACAAATATAAATTACTGTCCATGTAAGGAGAGTCTTTCATTTTGGAGGCTTCTGCTCAGCTCGTTGCAAAACAGAGTCCAGTGTTCTTTGTTCAGTCCTGATCAGTCACAAAATCTGTGACATGCTTCACCTAATGTTTGTGAGCCCATTGGAGTCAGTGGTAAAGATAGGTTACAATCAGGCCTATTACAATCACAAGACAGTGGTTATAACTGTGGTGTAATGACATGGTTCTGTGATGTAAAGCTTGTACAAATCTGTCCTACTGGTGACTGATTTGGTAGCAGTCCCACTGGTAGCAGGCTTATTTTTGTCAAGACTGCTAGTTCATTAAAAAACTGTATTGCTTACAACCTTCTTATTTGTCTGAGTCTGGATGCAGATTAGGAATCAAAAGTGGGATTTGAATATATGTGATGTCCAGTTGGGTAAGCTCAACATCTGATGAAAACCTCATAATTCTTAGAACAGTTAGAGGCCTTGTTTCAGATATTGGATACAAGTAATGCACGTGGCCGGTGGGAGAAAGGTAAGGTCTTACAATTGGTTATGCTGTGTTGCTGCTGGTCTCCAAAGGGGCACGTACTTTGTAGTCAAGGTAGAGGGTACTGTATATATGGTACATTTTGTTAAGTACTCCGGGAAAGGGAAGAAGGGCCATTAAAAGGAAACTGTGGGGGAAATCTTAGTATCCACATATATACCAATCATCAGGTCAAGGACAGATGTAGTCAAAGAAAATATGTGGTAGGAACTACAGGGCTTTTCACCAGAGATCCAGATAAAAGGGAAAATATGATGAGACAATTTATCAAGTATGAACTTTGGCACTAAACAAACATCATGTATATTAAGTAGTCAGTGGTGTGTGGTGAAATAATTGTAAATCCTTACTGTATTATAGGGGTATTGGACTTGTTTTGCCCTGTGGGCCAGATGAGTGGCATGAGATGAGTCCATGGGGCAGATGAATGGTGAGCTACTGGCCCCATGGACCTTCTCTCCCGCACGCAAGATCTAATGCATGTGGCACCTGCTCTGGCTGGTTTGGGACTATATTGTCTGTGGCATCCGTGTGAGGCTAGTCTGCAATGCACAGTGTGTGCAATAAGCATCTCAGACTGGTCAGAGTAGGCACTGCATGCAGTGCAAGTCCTGGACTGGCCAGAGCAGGCATGGTGCATGTTGCAGATTGGCCAGGGTAGGCCCTTCATGCAGCATGGGTCCAGGAGTGGCCAGAGCAGGTGTCACATGTAACACATATCGCTGGGTCAACTCAAGACTGAGGGGCAGCACTGGAGACTAGATGATGGGGCTCTGTAGTCTGGATTTGGCTTTTGGGCCATAACTTTAACACTCCTGCACTATTGGCCCACTGTTAAAAGCAGGAAAATGTAGTGTCCAAATAAAAATCTCTTCATAGTGTTTCTCTTTGCCAGGCTGAAGTTTTACTGTTATATTAAGCATGTTGAGTAGTATCTTTTTCACACATACTCCTGCTGATTTCAGTGGAGTGAGGCATGCTAAAGGGTTTGAAAGTGTTAGGCCATGATGCAAGATTTAGAAACAATGTTCTGGATAAGAGTGGTTTCTGTATAACTGCATAAGAGGTATATAAGATGTATTAAGATTTCAGTCGCTGACAGTGCCTTGCTCACTTCATTCATTGATCCTAGAGTCTTCTTGATTTTGGAAATGTCACCTCTAATTATTCCAAATAATTGCAGCAACACCTGCTGGTGAGTGGAGACCTAACGTACTGGAGACTTTCCCATGGTTGACGTCAGCTAGCGCACCATTTGTGTCTTTAGCAGATGTTTTTGATTTCTATTTCACATAGGATTTACTTAGACCTGTTCTCTCATTAAAGGAAATGCCAGCCATCTCCCAGGCTGTTTAGCACCACAAACAATGTATAGTATTGGTTTTATGGCACTGAACTTTTAAAGGTTATTTACTCACATCTTATGTTCTGTAAGCTCTCTTCCCTTTTCCTCACTAACTCACTCTGAAGTACTTTGAAACGATATATTTTTGCTATGTCAGCACTGTCTTGACCCCAGCATTCACTTGTTTTATGCTGATCTTACCTACAATATTTCTTGTCTGCATAGATCAACAAAATCAGGGAGGACTTCCTACAAGCTGTGTCCCTTCTGTGCTCACTTGAAGCAAAGAGAGTGTCTGCTATTTTTGAAACACAATAGTCTGACTTACTTGTTTTTTATCTCCAAAGCATGGGGCCAGTTGAGGTATTGAATGAAAAATAGTTACGTTTTTAAGCATACACAAATATACCTATTGTCCTGCCATGAATTATGAGCCTTAACATCGAAATAACTTTGATATTATGACTAAGGTAGAATTCTTCAGATTCAAAAATTTGCCTACAGATAGGCAAAGAAATGTGATTACTTTATCCCATATGTGGAAAATACTTCTGTAGTATTTGGAACTACATACTTGCTCAGTATCTTTGAGCAGTAAGATGTCTGTCAATTCAAGCCAAGTTCTTCTATGCTATAATTGATTCTTGGGGGTTCCCCATGATTGTAAATTGGTATTGTATAATAGGGAATTTTTAAAAAATATAATCAGTAAGAGAAAGCCATTCTTTCTTGATTCCTTTGTCTTTGTTCTGCTTTTGTTCTTACTATGATAGCAACATAAATTTACTGTTGGTTTTATTCTGTTTGGTCTTAGTGTTTTTCAGCACCAAGAGCCTTTCAGTGTTTTGTTTGCTACCCAGTCTGTTTCCTTTGATATTTCATCTTTTGCATTTAGCTCCATGGGATTTCTAGACATTTGGCAGCTGGCTTACATCTCCCTCACAATATCTTTCTTGTGCCACATGTTGCAAAGACGTTCATTCTTGTTAGCTAAATTAACAAATGAGCCAGGTCACCTGAATAAATGGCTGGTTGGCTCAGAAAATAGAAATAAACAAAAGTATAAATTCATCCTTTGTGGTATTTTTTCAATGCCAAGTTAGAGTTGAAGAAATTAAAGAATTCCTCATTATTTGGGTCTGAATTTGTTTGTTTGTTTAATTTTTTGGTTCTCCAGTCCTTGTAATGGAAACTGCATTGCTAAAATCCATGCAGTGCTTTTACCATGCATAACTTTTAGACAGATATACTGTTTTTTTTATGTAAAGTTTTCACACTGAAACTTGTTGTTGACTCTCAGAAATATGAGATACAAGAACAGTTTTCCACCTAGGCTGACACCTACTTCTTGCCCTGTCATTCAGATGAATTCCCAGTAACATAGCTAAGTGGGGGGTGACTGGAAAAGCAGTCCTGGGTGTCAGCTTGGGTATGCAAAAAAACCTCCTGCTGCTGCTGCTAACCAGCCACGCCACTACTCTGTGCATTGCCACTGCCCCATTATGCCTCTTACATCCCTAAAACCCCAGGATCATAAAGGAGCAGAGTCCTGTTGGATGCTATATCTCACATTATTTCTATTCTCATAGTTTCTTCAGGACTTTGCTAAGGATTCTAAAATACTTTTTTGGGTCTATAAGAGCAGTACTCCATCACGGTGTCATATACACTGCTAGATAGCCTACTAAAGCTCTGATCATAGAGACTGATGCCCACTGTAAATGGGTTGCTTAGCTTGCGGGTTTTACCCCCTGGGGAGCACCTCGGGCAGAACTCCTAAATAATTCATTGCCTTTGAACAGCAAAGAAAAGAACAAATAAACAACAAGGCCAAATCCTTCTGTCCTAGTTCAGGCACTAGGAGGGGCTCTGATGACAGCACGTCAGCTTGGCCCCTCCATCATAGCACGTTTGTATTTCTCACAGTTTGCCTCCTGCTTGCAAACTGTTCCCTCATCTTTTGCTGCTTTCTGCTCTTTCCCCAGTAGTTTTAAACCCTTGCGGGGTCTGCTCCCTACTGGGGTCTCTGGCGCGCCAGCTGGAGGAGCTCCAGGCCACAGTCCAGAGACTGCGTGCCATCAGGGACTGCGAGCAGGAGATAGACTCCTACTG
>NW_017728948.1:69680596-69701250 GCF_001723895.1 Crocodylus porosus | reverse complement strand
ACAGTCTGCCAGCGGAGGTGGTTCAAGCACCTACATTGAACACCTTCAAGAGTAAATTGGATGCTTATCTTGCTGGGATCCTATGACCTCAGGTGACTTCCTGCACTTTGGGCAGGGGGCAGGGGGCTGGACTCGATGATCTCCCGAGGTCCTTTCCAGCCCTAATGTCTATGAAATCTATGAATTATCCGAATGTCCTATAACTGGATTCTTTCAACAGGGCTGATTGTTCTCTCTTAAAGAGACAGGCCACCCTGTTACCATGTGTATGCCCTATAAGCACTCTCTGTAGTCAACACCACTACTCTCAATGCATACAGTTAAATATTTGTGCAAGTTACATGTCCAGGATTGAAACTTCAAGGCAAATGCCTTTTCTTCAACTTTAGTTGGTTTATTTGCTGGCATCGTTGTGTCTTTTTCATCCAGGTAACTAGCCCACTTGCTGTCTTAGATATTTATTGTCTTTCAAGAGGACTGAGCATTTTGTGTCAGATGTGTACTTTCCATATGTGCTTTATTTGCATATGGATATAAGACCTTGACCTTTGAAAAGGTTGAACTGATGTACCCCAAGTTATATTATAATGCTGGCTCTTAAAGGGTATTTATCCTTGCATGTTATGTATAGCACGTTAGCTGAGTTGCGTATCATCATTCACATTATAGGAAGCCTGACTATTTCCTGTTCTTGAGGTTAAAGAGCTATATTTAGCTTTCCACCTAAACTTTCTATTAGGGAATGATGCAGATAGGTGGGAAGGAAACTAAGTCTGGCTGTCTACCTTCAGCAGAGGAAATCCAAATTACATTCCATTTACACTAGTGAAAAACTGCTGTATGTTAGAGGAGAATCATTTCCATGGTGTTTAGGAGACTCAGTTCCTTGGTGTTTAGTCTTATTTCAGTTTAGAGTAAAAATATTGTAAATGTACTAATTTTATATTTATTCCTAAATGTAATTTATTTATAGCGTGAACACTTCTGGTATTAGAAAATTCAATTATGTTCCTTTTTCTTAACACCTCTGAAACTAAGGTATTTTGATTGATACAGTTTACTCTTTTACACTAGTTTACAGCCGTTCTTCATTTTGGAGGGTTCAGGAATAATCAGCTCCAGGCCTCAATTTGTACAATACACAGCCGTCCATGTGCTTTTTTTGTACCCATTCCAACCAGCTGGGTCACATTACTCTCATTTGGTTCCCATTGCACTGGCTTCCTGTGGGTAGTTACAGAATTGATTTTAATTTTTGATTTTTTAACTGAGACGGTCTATTATGGCCGTAGTCCAAAATAAAAAGTTCATAGTTGCTTACTTCATGCATAACCCCATACTATTTGCAGTTCTAGTCTTTGGGAGGCCAAACATCAGTGCTATTGAATGTCTCTATACATATTACTTCCTCTGGAACATAGAAGAAATCACAAGAAGCGAAAGTAAATCATCATCATTGTCATCAACAGTAGCTACAATAATAATACTCCTAAGACCTGATTGCTTATACTGATACATCTAGACCATGCCATATGCAACAAGAATTTATATAATGACTTTTAATAATGCATATTGAGTAATGTTGCCTAACCTGAGAGATCCTGTTCCACTTCTTATTGTGAGGCCAGTGAGGTGTTGCTTCTTTCACTTTGTTTAAAACATGTCTTTTTATTTCTTTTGTGCATGCAAACATTTGTGCAGATGTTACAAACATTGTTCTGTGCAATAATATGCAAGCAGCAACATGTCTTTCTATATGAATTTTTAATAAGGCAGGGAATTCTGGTCATGACACTGGTGCTATTTTATACTGTTCAGTTTGACTCTTTAATTGTTTCTATGACTCCCATGACTTGTCAGAATGGACCTCATACCAACAAAACTGAGTTCCAGTTTATATGCTAAGAAAATGTATTTACTGGCTGGTGGTAAATTCTAAAACCCATCTGGATCTCCAGCTTTTTTTCTCTCTTTCCTCTCCAATCTAATCATGTCCATTTTATTGAGTATCTTGTAGTATTTTCTTCCCTGAAGTCTGGCATGTAGCACTACAGAGATCTCGGACTCCAAAGGGCAAGTATACAACAGATTCTGGGCAAGTCTCATAAACCTGTGACCATCTGTGTAGGAGGGTGTATATTTAGTTTGTAAGCAGACAATTTCTCTGACAGGCATAGAATGAAACAGAAGGCATTTAGAAGTTACTTAAGAGCAAATATGACATGGAGGCATTTGAGAAAGTGAGGTGCTACAGAGTAAGCAAAAGGGAGAATTGTCACCTGTTTAAAAACATAAAACAATAATCCAGTCAAAGCTTACCAAGAAGAGAAGAATTAGTGTTTTTCTGTACATTGAAAACATTGGAGGAGGAGAGGCACCTGCTTCATATTTATTACTGATCTAATGACTGGAATGCTGTAACAGCCTGTAGTACTATTTCTAGTAGGTAAAAATTAATCTGTAGCTGGACTGGAACTTGATTCCACCACCTGTTGATCTGGAACAGGGGCATCAAACTCATTAGGCCCCGTGGGTGGCTAGTCCACAGTCTGATTGAATGGCATAGGGCTGGTCCATGTGCCATATTGGGCCTTCAGTCCACTCCTACGTGCCTGGTCCAGTCTGCAGGGCTGGTTCAGTGGGGATGCCACATGAAGTGTACTGGACTAGCCCCATATTCTGCGTATAGTGCATGCACTGGATCAGCCCCATGTAGTGTGCAGGTCCAGTCTGAGACCCATGAGCAGCATGATGAGCCAGATGATAGGGGTCTGTGACTCAGATCTTTGGCACATCGATCTAGATAAGTGATTCTCAAAAAAGGTGTCACAAGATCCTTTTAAGAGTGTTGCAGGGTTACTGACACTCACTATTAGAACTGTTAGGTGTTCAAACACCTACACATGATTCACAAGATAAACCCAAAGATTTCAAATAGGAATCCATCCATTCTGACCTGCTGTGGTCTCTGAGTTCTGTGTAACAACAGAATTGATCTATTTCTTTTTCCATAGTCAAAACAATGAGTGAAAGGTAAGAGCTGGTGGTTTTTTCAAGGGTTGCCTTGAATCTAACAAAGGGTGCCTTGAGTTTAAAAAGATTGAGAATCACTTATTTAGATGCATGTGTTTAGCACTAAAATCATAATGATGCATATGGCTTCAATATATGCTTTTAGAGGTGAAGTAACCAAAGAAATATGGAGCTTTGCATTGCTCCCATGAAGTGAAATGGCGCATACAGAGAATGTTATGCCATAAATACTAGGTTGCTGAAAATTTTTAACTTGAGTGGAAGATGAAAAGACAAAAGGTAAAGGTAAAAGTATTAGCTGACTAGTCTTGTGTAGCAAACCTATTTAGAAGCAATAACAGTTACTGTAGAAAAATTAATTAAAACAAAGCACACTCAGTTGTGATCAAAGAGCATATATTTATTGTGAAATTTATGACTGCTGAAGACAATTCATTTTTAATTTATTAGATTCTGTAAATTGTTTTTGATAGGTTAGGGGCAGTTTTAGGCTTATCCACATAATACTTATTCTGGTAGCTAGCTACGTGAATTATAGCTTTTGAAGTATAAGAGCACTGCTACTGAATACTGTATGAGTGATTAAACAGTGTTTTCCAAATCCTACATGAATCCCAGGGACAGCACAGAAGAATATTTTAAGGGAGCTTATCATTTGTTCTCTAGCATCCACTTTGTGCTGTGCCTGGGTTTTGTTTGTTTGTTTTTTATCTGTCTCTATTTTATTTTTATCTGTCTTCTTTTATTTTGGAAAGAAAACTTTAAAGCATGATTTACATGTTCCAGGTACATCACTGTGTTCATAAGGGTATGGTTACACAAGCAAGCACGTTATTGCAACCTGATCTAGTGTGTAAACTTGTGGTATATTAGCTGCCCTGCAGTACACTGACTGTATACCCAGGGTTTTACATCATGGTAAGTACAAGATAGCTTTTATATACCTCAGGATAAGGGTTTGTACAAGAGCAGTTACTGCAGAGTAGCTAAGGCACTGTAAATTTGCATCCTACCTTACTTTACTGTAACTTAGACAGTCATACCCTAGATTTTCACAGACATTGAAACAATAGCACAGAGCAGTAAATTGTCCCATTCATTTTAGTGGATTGCTGCTCTACCTATGGCCCACAGGCTGGATCCAGCCCTCAAGCGGACTAGACCTGTCTTGCGGCTTGGGGAATCAGTAGCAAACCACTTGGCCTGGTACAGACCCTTCCCTTTGCCACGCCACTGATACCCTCCGCAGCCCTCCCTACACTCTCCCTTCTGTTTCCCTTGCAGCAACTGCTGTTTACCAGAGGTAAGCTCTCTTCCTTTCTTCCTCCCTTCCCTCAGACATTGGCAGACACCCCTTTCCCTAATGAAGGGGAGAGTGGTCTACAGTACAGCTGGATCACAAGACCCTTGCCTGCCACTCTAAAAAGTTGAGCTCCACTGTTTTAGGGGATTCCAGTTTTGGTGCATTGCTTGCCATTTAACTGTAACTTTTCTCAAGGTCTGAGATGTAAAAATTGCAATCTGTAGGCAATTAATAACATTAATAGGACAGTGTTGAAGTGGACTGCAATTAGTTTCATGTGCTAAAATAGTGTTCAGAGTTGGAAGGTGCATGACTGTCTTATTTATAGGAGTTATGTTTCTTCTAAGAGAATGGCTGCTCTCTCAGTAGAAATATGAACCTAAAAGTACTGGTATTCATTCAAGTTCTTCCTGGGAAAACATCCCCCCTCTGGTAGACAGATCTTCTGGGAGAGAGCTTGTAGTAGGGTGGTGTTACCCCATACTTCCCCAAACCAGGGACTGCCTGACATGGGGAATAGGTTGGGGGGTGAGGTGGGAGCTTTGCCCCTTTGCTCCAGACACCTCCTGGACTGGTTTGGGAGGCTAGGGACAGACATTCAAAAAGCCCAAGCCTGAATTGATTCACTTTTTGCAGGTTAGTCTAAGTGATGCAGCTGAAACTGATTAATAGCTGGACAGACATGCTCTGTTAAACCAGAAAATGCAGGCATACACCCACAGTGGCTCAAGCCAGAAGCCAGGGGGTGCTAGACCGTGCCAGCAACTGCCAAAGGGGAGGAAAGAGAGACGCCCTCCAAGGCTCTGACCCGTCTCTGCTGGAGCAGAGTGGGCGTGACCAGGCACGAGGGGATGAGGAAAAGTTATTCCTATGCAGCCAGGTATTGAACACAGGAATTTGCAAAACATACAGCAGGGAACTACCAACAATCTTTGTCTAAGCTAAGATACAGCCCTGTAAAACACAGCATACACAACTTAGTCCAACTTAAAATGTGAACCAGAAAGACAAGAGTTCATTTTACTAATCCTGAGGGCAGAGTGTCTCCTTGCAGACAGGCATTCAGAGAGGCTTTGTTTACATCTTGTGCTTTATAATGTAAATGTAGTTCTCTGCATTCTTTGGTGCAGCGTCTCTTAATTAATTCTCCACCATGTGTCATCACTGATGATTGTCAGGTCTTTGCCAACACTTTCCACCTCTCAGTCTGGTCCGGCAAGTCTTAGCTCTGGGCTTAGAGCTGCAGCAGGGCTTGGATCTGCACATGATCCTCTTGCTTCTCTCCCCTACTCTAGGACTGCTGTGCAAGCCACACAGACTGCAGCCAAAGCCTTGGCATTCCTGAGGAGAGGGGACAGATGGAGGGATTAATTCCATCCCTGCCTCTTTGAGGGCAAGCCATGGAGGTATGGCTGGGGCTGGCAAACAGCAGCTGCGGTCCCTATAGTTTGCCAGAGGAAGTAGTGGGGGAGAGTGAACAAAGGGAGAAATTTGCCTTGGGGGTCATGGCAAGCCAGCGTCTGGCCACACCCTGCACCTGCTCTGGCTAGAGAGGAGAGGCCAGCCCTGCTATGGAGCAGAGAGCCCTGAGCAGCCCAAGAGTGTGCTGGTATGCTGGGGAGTCTGATTTGTCTTAAACGAGGAAGGGGTCTGGGACAGACATTGCATAAATTGGTTTGAGCCAAATCAATTAAGTCTGATACTACATTTAACCAAATTTATTTCAAACTGGCTTCAGTCATTTTCAAACTGGTTTCTGTCCACTGAACATCTGTTCTGTTACAAGTTTAAACCAGTTTCTGATCACTTAAACTGGTTTATGAGTAATGTCTGTCCCTAGCCTAAGGGGACCAGAGCAGCTGCTCCCCACCTCTTCCCTGGAGAAGAGGACTGCCAACTGCGAAGCACAATCAGCAATGGGAAGCCAGGAGTGCCGGGATCTGGACTTGGGGCGGCTCTTCCCATTCTAGTTCCCAGCACCTCTGGTTTTCAGTACCTCATGTGCTGCCCAGTTGGTTAACACATGGGGTGGCTTAAAAGCCAGGGGTTTACCTTTTGACAGCTTACCCCCTTCCCAGGAGGGGAAAGGACAGGCTGTCAAATAATGGCTCCCCTAAGTGAAGGAGTGACCCAAAGAGCAGTTCTCTTGTGGTACTTGGCTCGCGAGATTGCATGCATGTCTCTCTAGCTAGGGAGCTACAACACACGTATGCTTCAGAATGCATAAGAAATGAAAGCCTATCTATAGTCTTAGTAGCACACTTGCCTTGCTGTTCTTCCAGTGCTGCCACAACATATGACAATGATTAGTATCAATCTTGTTTTCTACAGCCATTTTATCATATCAGAAAATTGTGGGATTCCTATTAAATAGTCATTCTCTTTGCTTGCTATAAAAAACTCAACATCATTTTTTTTTATATTATATAAAAAAGGAACCTCATTTGTTTTTATTTTTTATGGCTACAATTAATTTTCTGGTGTACAGCCTTGTAAAACATGTAGGCCAAAGACAGCTTATACTAAAGTACAATTACTAAAGTACAATAAGACATTTTTCATTCAAAGCAATCCTAAAACATCTGTCTAATAATTTTTAGCGGAGGGAGTTTGTATCTTTTCAGAACTGCATCTGGATATTTAGTAGAAGACATTTGCCAAACTATACAGGAAACCTGCAAAATCCGATTGTTGCTTAGGACCCTTCTCATAATCTGAAGCCTTTTGCATGTTGTTGCAAGTTATCTCTCTTGTGTACATGCATGTGCACACACGGGCATGCATGCACACACCCGTTGCCCTCTCCCTGCCCGTCGTATGTGCACACACGCACCTATGCACATACACACATACACATGTATGTGCGTACACAAACATGCTTTCTCTTTAACGTGTAAGTACATTTTTCAAAAAGTCACCATCCAATTATTTGCTTTCTGGCACAGAAATTTAACTTCAGGAAAAGGTTACATGGCACTGGGCTTTTGTTTTCTCAATAAATATATTGTCAAAATCAGCAAGCACCAAGCTAGATCAAGGCATGCACTGGTACATCTAAGAGAGTAATTTATTCTAATTTAACGGTGGTAGATAGAATGAGTGGGTTGTAATTAAAGGTAAGTGAAACATTTGAATAAAATATTTATTCAATGAATTAAGCCTATCTGTGCATTTAAAAAAATTATTACAATTTTTTTTACATGTTTTAAGTCCCAATCTTTTTCTGTCATCATAAGAAGTTGGAGGGAGTGGTGTATTTATTTGTTTTACAAGCGAACTATGTTGTACCGGTCTCCATGAAAATGTTGACAGTTACCGCACTCTGGGTGACCTTATCCTTATACCTTTGTGGAGCCACTTGAAGCCAGTTGGTTTATGTGAGGGTCACTGATGTTTCCATAAGGTTCTCTGTAGGGATGCATGTACCCAGAGTCAATTCATAAGAACTGGAACTATAAGTACTGGTATTATCATTGTATCGTGGCTATTCCCTATCTTTAGCAAATGCCAACAATTTAATGGGGATGCCAAGATAACCATACTTTAAAGGGAAGAAATAACTCATCCTCTAATGGAACCCATGACAATCTGACTTGAGACTGAAAAAAGATAATAGCTTGTAGAAGATTAAAAATAACATTTTACGTAGAATTACACCTGCAAATTTATACCATTTTATATGGATAAAAGAATAAAAATATATAAATACATCTCTCCTTTTCTTGTAAACACTACTGAATAGTCAGCATTCTGTGCTTCGGAGAGAGTGTCTATAAAAAACAAGCCATTCACCCCTTTCCAGAACACCGCACATTCTTAGCTGTGCTACGGTTAAGTAAATGATCTTCATGTAGTTGGTCCAATAAAAGATCCCACAGAAATCCTTTTTCTTGCATGCTGAGGATATCTGTAAGAGTTTGGGAAACATCAGTCAGGCAATGGAGAAAAGAAGCAACAAAGCCTCATGGCTGTACCATTACCGCTGGTTTTTTGGCCCACAATGCTTATAGACCTAACTAGAAATCCCCCATGGTCAGTTTTACCCTCCTTCACCTTAGGACACACACAGTCTCTGCAGACTTATCCTGCACAAGATTCCACTCACCTACTTTCTGCTGTGCTTATTATTATAATTATTATTATTTTTAAGATTATTATTATTATCTTTTAGTTCTGTTGTTTTCAGGAGAATGTTTCGTAAAAGTTCTGAAAGCTCAAGTTTCCTTTATCATCTCCCCAAACTCTTCAAGCCCGTGCTCCCTCCCCCAAGCATCATCCTGAGTTGTTAGGTTCCTACACATGTTAATATATAATTTTCTCCAGTTCCCTCACACACCCCCACAGCTGCCAGGTAGTTCTTCATGCTTTCCACTTTGTGTAGTACTGGAAACATCTATATGTGCATATTAATACTCATTAATAAACTCTAGAGCGTATTGCTCCAGAGTTCATTGCTCCTAGGTATGCCATCTACGTGTGCCTGAAACCGCAACTGGGTTGGAGCAGCCTCAGTTGGCAGAGGGCCCGGGGGAGGGCAACCTACCAGCCCAGAGCTGCTCCCCTGATTCAGCATGCTGCAGAGGAGCTGGCTGGGGCATGAAAGTACTTCAGTGTGGGGCTAGCCAGCATGCAGCTTCCACACTGAAGCACCCTTGTGGCCCAGGCAGCCAAGGCCGCATCTATACATGCACTGCTGTGGAGTTTTGTATTGTATTGCTATGGAGTTAGTTTACTTCAGCCTAATAGGGGTGCACGTCTGGACATATAACATTCATTGCACAGCTAATTACCCTACTGTGCAGTAAACATCTCATGTAGATGTGTCTGTGAAATATGTGCTGTTCTTGCATCTTTTGAGCAATGAACTTGTTTAAATGTCAGTATTGTTCATGGTAGCCATGTTAGTCTGAGGTTAGGCAGAAGGCACGGCAATTATGCATCTTATAGACTAACTAAGATTATAAATAGAGCACAAGCTTTTGTGAACTTGAGCTCACTTCATCAGATGCTGTGTAAAGTGTTGTGCGTAATTTCAGTACAAAAGGTGGCACGGCCAGAGGCATGAAGGTGGAGGAGCAGCAAGCAAGAAAAGAACCCATAGAACAAAGGGGTCACAAAAGGCAATCCAGATAATGGGATAAGAATCCACAGTCCTTGTTTAAACCACACTTAGCACAATCAGTCTGTGGATGATTTCTTGTTCTGCAATTTCCTGTTCAAGCTGTTTTTATAAATTTTGCTGCCTGAGAACACCAATCCTAAGGTGAGCAATGGAAGAAGGCTAAAGTGTTCTTTCACAGGCCTTTGTTTCTTTCTGTAGCTGATGTCAGATTGGTGTTCATTCGTTCTCAGATGTAGAGATTGCCTGTCTATCCAATGTAGACAGCAAAGGGGCACTGTCAGCAAGTGATGCTTGGGTAGAGTTGGTATTGTTACAGGTAAATTAATCTTGAATGTTACACTCCCTGTTATTCAGTCTGTGTTGATGTGAGGACACAGCAGGCATTTGGGTCTATTGCAAAGCCTGGTGTCTTGCTGATGATGGGAGGTAGTTGGTCTTTTGCTTGAAAGATGCTGTTTGAGGTTGGGGAACCATCTGTAAACCAGGACAGGTTTGTTCCCCATGACTACCTTGAGATGATTATCCTTTTGCAGGAGGGATGAGGTCATTAATGATGTGTCTGAGGTGTTCAAGCTGGGGTACTGTAGGTGACAAACAGAGGGGTTCTCTTGTCCTTGTCCTAGGGTTGGTATTATAGCAGGTTGGAGCAGGGTCTGAGTTTGGCTTCGCTGATTTGAATGGCTAGTTTGGGGATTATATTCTAATTGTAGAAATCCCTGCTCCAGATCCTTATAGTGTCCATCCTGGTCAGTAGGATCAGCCAATGTTGAGCTTGGCTGTGAATGATGTATCTAGTAGTGTACTTAGGATGAAAAATGGTGGTGTGAAGGTAGCTGTGGCAGTTGGCTAGTTTCTGATACAATATAATGGTAATGTGGCCATTGAAAACCTTCACTGTGGTGTCTAGAAAATGAGTTTGCTGGGTGTAGTATTCTAGAAGGAGGGGTGGAAGTTGTTTAAGCTCTGGTGAAATTTCTCTAGAGATTCCTTCCCATGTGTCCATATTATTCAGATATGGCCCCCCCAGTATGCCCGTATATTTATCACAGACCCTTGAAATCTGTTTTGTCTACAGCTACCCTCTCTTCCCCTTGGTATAGCTCAGGTGCATCAGTGATATCTTCATAATATGGACACATGGAAAGGAAAAAGAGGTTGCTCTTGAGCCATCTTCTTTATTCCCTCCTCTAGTAGTATCTCAGAAGTAATGGACAACTGAGACACTTCCTGATGCTAGTGAATCTGCTCTTTTCATGCTAGATCCAAGCTTATTGCAGAAACAGTCATTGATGCTACAGAGCTGAAAAGTTTGCATGTATTAGTGAGAAGAGCTTGAATCTTACCATTACATAGTTTTTCTGTGCAAGTTTGGAGGAGACTCTTATATGCTGCCAGACTTCTGTGCTGTCACAGGTAAGATTAGTAACAACACAAAGTTAGTTGTAATTAGTTTAATTTGTTAGGGTCACAATTTTGTTTCAACAAAGAGTTGCATTGAAAAGTTTATAAAGGAAATACATGGACCTCTGTTTAATTGACAGTATTCTTTTTGTACAACCATATAAGATTTAACTGTTTGATGGTTCTAGCTCAGACTTAATTTTTAAAATTAAATGATTTTAAGAGCATAGTATGTGAACAATAGTCTAACCTGTTCAGCAGTTTGACATATATTTTCTTTAATTTTACATTAATATTGGAGCAAAGATAGTAATTTTTAGTTCTGTTGCAGCTGTGAAAACATGCCTGTTGCAAAAACAGACTAAACTGTACCAAAAGGCTCACTGTGCCAACAATTTTTAATACTTCATTGTAGAACCACTATTTTAAACATCTGTCCCTCATTTACCATATTTTAAATAAAGATTTTTAGTGTAGTCAAAATGTAACTATGTATAAAGAGGTGTTGTCTCTGCTACTGAGAAAAAAATCATCACAAATTTCTACAAGAAAAAGTATTTACATGGGGTTTGGGTCATTAACCCTGCAACTCCCATAAAATCATGGAGCCATCCTATCGAGATTACTGTTGCTGGTGCTCTTGCCAAGAACACATTTATAAGAATATTAATGTGCTGATAGAGGAAACTGAACTTAAAGTAAATATGGGAGTAGTAGAGAAACCTGAAAAGGGAGAATGACTGCGCGGCCTCTGGCTTTTCTTATACATTATGCATAGAATGTGCTTTAAAAAAAGGGCAGTGCTATAGGGAGAAACGTGCAGTAAATTAAAAGAATTAGGAAGTTAGTTTTCCCTGACAGGAACTAAGGGCCTGATTCTAACAGGCTGTGCAAATGTAAACGTTCCCAAGAAGACCATACATGGACACAATGAGGCTGGAACACACAGGGGCAAATGTCTGCCTCACTGCTAGCCAATATGAATTGGCAGTCTGTATGTGACCAAGACTGGAAGGACATAGGACAGTGTAAAATGTGAAATATGGTGGTTGTTCTCTGTATCAGTGAGCCACTATGGCTAAGTATAGACAGTCAAAAAGCCCAAGGCTAAATTGAGTCAATTTTTGCAGGTTAGTTTAAGATGCAGAGGTTGAACTAATAAGCAAGTGAACAGACATACACGTTTGATACTGAAAATGTAGCCACATGCCTGCAGTGGCCCAGACCAGGAGCTTGGGAATCCCCACTCACCTGGAACAGACAGATTGAGCCAAGGCTAGCCCACCTACCCTGCAAGGGGACAGTGGGGTTTGCAGGGCAGATGCAAAGCATCCTGGGATGCTGGGGGCTGTGAGTTAACTTGAATTTGGAGGGGATTTGGAGCAGAAGTTCAATAAACCAATTTAACCTAAATCAGTGAAGTCTGATACTACATCCGTTCAGTTTTATCTTAAACTGGTTTTGGCCATTTTGAAAGCAGTTTATGTGCACTGAACTTTTGTCATGTTACGGATTTGAACTCGTTCCTGATCACTTATGCCAGTTTATATGTAATTTCTGTCACTATCCTATGTGTACAAATCACTGGCTCTAATCTTTGTCAATGTTGTCCCTGACATCAGTTTTGCTAAAAGGAAGTATTCTGTAAGATTTAACTGTTCTGAACTCTCCAAATATTGACAAAGTAGAAAATTGACATGCTAGCATGGCTCGTTTTGCTTCTGAATTTGCTTCGGAACTGCCTTTATCACAATGCATAATACCAGGGCATTTTGTCAGTTGAGGGTTAAAAGCTGTGAGACATGGACTGAAATCTTGCCTATACATTTTTCTATTTATGCTCTCACATTAAATTAATTGTTATGAGATTCATCATGGATGTCTGTGCTAGGTCATTTGAAACTACTAGATGTGTCCCTTATAACTAATTAATAATTAGCAGACATTCTCACACATTAGTTATTACTGGCTGATACTACTTCAGGGCCACTGTGTACACTAATCAGTGAGTTTTTCAGTGCTTGAGTCCAGCCTTACATTTCTGTGTTTCTTCTACTAAATCTACAGCGTGGCACAAAGAACATAGTATGGAAAATTTCAGAATATAGTGTGTAAACCAACCAACCAAACAATTTCCATTAGTTCAGATGGTCACAGAAAATAACGTTTTTTCACGGACTCTGTATCCTGTTTTCTGTATTGTACTCTAGGTTATAACAGGAAAAGACTCTATATTCCTCAAACTCAGCTGTTTCTATATGAAGAGAAGTATTTACAGACTTGCTTTCTGTATAACGAGAAGTATTTCCAGAGATGCTGCAACTGCATCCAGCATCCTAGCCATTTGCAAGCTGACTGGCTTGCTGGTCTCTTCTCCAAACTCTTAGTTCATGCACCTTTTGCTCCTCCCTGCAGATTTCATGCAGGTTGCAGTAATTGTTGAATATAGTTCTTGTAAACTGACCTGAATTTTTCCTTCTGTGTCTGAATGAACATGTATGGTTCACATTTATGTTTTGTTTGTAATTTTTGGGGGGTTTATTTAAGAGAATCATGTTCTGCTATGCAAAAAAGTGAAACAGACAATGCGGTGGCATGTTTGGTTTTATAAATCTGTAATTGCAGTGTCCAGGAACTACAGATTTACTTTTTGCTTAATTACAATTTTGCAATATTATGTTAGTTATTTTTCTATTAAATTATAGTTCAGTGAAAAAAGAAGAATGCAAAGTCAAATACCCCAAATTAGGAAATGCCAGCATTATTTTTGCTTGGTGTGTATTTGTATTAAAGACACAATCTTTAATTAAATGAAAATATCATATTTTTTGCCATAGAAATATGGCCTCATTTAGTGAAAAGGATGAGCATTTTTCCTTGAAAGGGTAACTATTCCATACTTCTTTTAAACCCATTCATTTAGTGTTTGGCCCATATGTTTTTTATTGTATACCATCCAAACTTTGCATTTATACAGAATTATTAATTTAATCATTTCTATGGAAATTTCATTCTAAGGTCTTGGTACTTTACATGTATTATTGCATTTGTCTTCACAATACTTCTGTGAGGCAAGATTATATTGTCATTAACATTTGGAGAACTGAGATGCAGAGAGCTGAAAGTTGAGAAGCTTTCACAAATTTTTTGAGAAGGTGTGGGTAATTTTTTTTCACAGAATGTCTGTTTTTGTAGTAGTTCAGAAACGTTTCTGATGTATCTAGCATCACACAGAACTCTGTGCCAAAGGCAGAGAGAAAATCAGGTTCCCCCAGGCAGCATTCAACAGTCATCATCAGAAGACCATCCTTTCCTTTCTTACCATTCTTTACCACCTCATTTAATACACAACTTCTGATTTTGATTTTTTTTTTTTTTTATAATCAATGAATCCAAGGTCTTCAGAGAACAGTCTTCTTCACTATACAGACCCAATTCATTCTGCGCAATGAATAAAGTGTACATCTTTGGAAAAATCATTATTATGGACATATAATGAAAGACTATATGATAATGCATATGTACAGAGGGCATAAGAGTGGGCAAATTGAGGTTTCAGAAACAAATGTAATTCTGGCATTTTATCCTAATTTTTGAGTTCTTGACTTTCCCTGAATGCCACTACTATAGACACTAGCATGCCTGAAATGTTTACCAAATCATGCAGACTGACATATCTTCCTTGTTGTTAATGCTAACCTATTTTTCTAAGTCTACTTTAGCTTTTTGGACTAGAGGAGTAGAGGATTTAGTTTGAAGAATTGTGCAGTGCTGCTGTACTCATTCTCCAAGTGCTATTGTATTGATGGCTCTTGTCTTCTCTGATTACTACTCTCATAAAAGTACTTGTGTGAGTGCCATCAGTTTAGTTGGGCCTTTCCTTTCCAATTTTACCAATTATTACTGTTACCAAAGATGTTTCAGGAAAGGTGCTTTGTTTGTTTGTTTGTTTTTAGGTGCATAATTTTTTGCGCTGAATTCTCATAATTTGTTGGGTAACTCAGTAAACTTTGCTCTGTATATTGAATGCTAGCTTCATATTTAATTTTCTTAAGTTCCCACATTACTTACCGAAGGTGATCCACACTTGATATCTAGATTAATGGTGATACCTGAAAAGTTTACAGCAATATTTATATCTGGTGTAGTTTGATGATGGAATGGAGAATGGGAAGATAGGGGATGGTGAACTCCCTTCTTGTCAGCACAGAGGCAGAAAAGGATCTTGGAGTTGCTATTGATTCCAGGATGAACATGGGCCACCAATGTGGGGACACAGTTAGGAAGGCTAACCACACCTTGTCATGCATCCGTAGATGCATTACAAGCAGGTCCAGGGAGGTGATCCTCCCCCTCTATGTGACATTGGTCAGGCTGCAGTTGGAGTACTGCATCCAGTTCTGGGTGCCGCACTTCAGGAAGGATGTGGATAGCATCGAGAGGGGCCAGAGGAGGGCCACTTGCGTGATCAAGGGGCAGCAAGGTACACCCTATGAGGAGAGGGTATGGGACCTGAACCTGTTCAGCTTCCACAAGAGAAGGCTGAGAGGGGATCTGGTGGCTGCTTATAAACTTGCCAAGGGGGACCAGCAGGCGGTGGGAGAGACACTGTTCCCCCGAGCACTACCAGGAGTTACAAGGAATAACGGCCATAAGTTGACTCAGAGTAGATTCAGGCTAGACATCAGGAGGCGCTACTTCACAGTCAGAGCGGCTAGGAGCTGGAATCAACTTCCAAGAGAAGCGGTGCTCGCCCCTACCCTGGGGGTCTTCAAAAGGAAGCTAGACAGTCACCTCGCTGGGGTCATTTGACCCCAGCATCCTTTCCTGCCCATGGCAGGTGGTCAGACTTGATGATCTGCTTAGGTCACTTTGGACTCTGTCAACTATGAAACTATAGTAGGTGCCTGAATTTAGAGTTCTAAATGCATATTTTAATGCCTGTTTTCAACCTACTAATTTCCACTTATGTCAGTAGGATTGCTAATATTCAGCATTTGTGAAAATTGGATTAATTTCTGTAACTACTGAACGCTATTTTGACTGGCTTCAGTGGCGTATGGGTGAAATTAAGGCCAGTCTTCTTTAAATGCCTAATTTGGGGGTATACAAGTTTAAAATAACATAAAAGCTAATATTAGAACACTGTCCTCAGTTACCAGGCATAAGATAAGGTTGCTGAGACATCCATTTCACTCCATATGTGTTTTTTAGAAAGATTGCCACTTCATAATTTAAATCTTAGTGGAAAATTGTATGACTGGTTACTATTCAGAGCCAAGACTTCTGACTTCTGTAAACTGTGACATTGCACCAGGAAAATTAGTAAGTTAAATATCTTTATGTACTTGTTATTACTGTTTCAGCCTCCGTAGTTTCAATTTATATCCAGTTTCTAAGCAAGTCTGTACATATGTGCACTATAGTACCCGCACTTACAAGTAAATATGTAACTAAATCACAGATCACACATTAAAAGGCTCCAACCAGCTGTAAAGTTAGACGTTGATACTGTGTACTAACTTTATAGCCAGTTGCTATCAAGCTTTAGTTTGCACCTGTAGCAGGTCTCCCTGTGGCTGGGAGCCCTGCCAATTGACAGGGCTCCCAACTGTAGGGGTGCATGATGTCCAGGAATTGAGGCAGCTGTGATCCCTAGGCTCATGGGTTCACGAAACTCCTGGAGCCTGGATTTGCTCCCCCTCCCCCCTCGGCAACAAGGTGGAATGGGATCTAATGCATGATTCATACAATCACACTTTCTGCCGTGCACATATGATCATGTATTAGATCCCGTAGCACCTTTCCAACATGCACAGAGAGTTGCCCCAATGATGTTATAAGAATTTATGTGAGAAAACGTGCTTGTCTTGGGAGAAAGGGTTATTAGGGAAAGCAGGTGCAAATCTAATGATGGGTAATGACTGTACAAAAATAGGCACAGGATAAGTGAATGAAATAATTATTTTTAAAATTAAAATTGATGATCAGATTGGTATATTACAATTGTTTTGTGAACAAGTAAACTCCTTGCATTTTAAAATTATACAATTGTATATTTTCATAAATACTCAGTTAACAAGTTGAATAATTCATTGCTGAACATGCTAAATAACTACTGTATTTTCTTGCACAACATGCACCTTTCCTCCCAAAAGTCACGCCCTCCCCGCCCCGGGTTCATGCCTCAAGGTGGGAAACTTTTCTTCACTGGAAAAGAAGCACACTTGGAGACACAGTTCATACCATATAACTACCAAGATGGCACTCCTTGTGTCTGGGTGAAGAAACCTTAAATGGCAGAATTCCATGTTCACTGTCTGCACAGCCATAGGTATTGATTGAGCACTGTAACTTGTACCTGAAGCAGCAAATTAACTGCTGGCAGTAGTTTGAGGCGTGTGATATGAAAACAATACTTTATTTACAAGAACTTATATAAGGATCTACTTATAGTAATGAAGTAACGGTCTTACTACTGCCTTTGCAAGGGTCTGGGGCAGGGGCGGACAATTATTTCTGGTGCATGACCACTTAAGGTTTGGTGAACTGTGGAGGGCTGCAAGGGTAGCCCCACCCCTTGACAAGCATCATGCTCCTTGGTTGCCATCTTGGTACCAGAAGTCCCAGCCCCTAATCTGTGAGCTTTGCCACTGCAAGTCCCTTGCCTTGCCTCCAGAAGTACTCTTTTTGGGAAGGGGGTTTGCCATCATGGAACCAGGAAAAAAAAATTGTATAGTAAAAATTAAACTTCTATAACAGGGGTATGCAACTTTTTTTGGCTGGAGTGCCGAAAAACATCACAATGCCTATCTCAGAAGGTGCTGGAGTGCCAGCATGATAAAAAAACAAAATGAGAGCAAGGGGTACCTGGTAGGATGCCCTGCTTGTGCCCCTTGCCCACCACCCAAAGTCCCTGCCCCCCACCCCACAGCCCAGGCTCTGTGGCTGCCAGCAGCTACCCTGGCTTTGGGTAGCTGCTGGAGCCTGGGCTGCTCCCAGCAGGGCGTGTAGTGTCCCGGCTGCCTGCTGGAAGGAGCCCAGGATCCTGGCTGGCAGCAGCTCCTTAGAGCCGGGGCCAGCTGGAGCTGGGAGGCTCAAAACGGCTGTGTTGGGCATCAGCTCCGCACCGGCGCAGCAGGCGCACCTTGGAGCGGGCAGTGAAACAGTGCAGTCCGCCCTGAGGTGCGTGTGCAGTGGCCACTGGCATGGAGCTGATGCCGGAGCTGTGCAGCTTGCTGCAGCTGCCCAGAGCTCAGGCTGGCTACAAACAGCTGTGCCGGGCTCATCACCTCCATGCCAGGAACTGGGGAGAGACCGGCGCAGTGCTGCCTCAGGCCCCTCCCCCACTGCCCGCTCCGAGGTGTGCCTGCACACGCTGGTGCGGAGCTGATGCAGGAGCCCAGCACAGCTGTTTTGAGCCTCCTGGCTCCAGCTGGCCCTGGCTCTGGGGAACTGCTGCCAGCCAGGATCCTGGGCTGCTCCAAGCAGGCAGCTGGGACACTGCAAGCCCTGCTGGGAGCTGCCTGGGCTCCGTCGCACATGTGCCAAGGGTTGCCGACCTCTGTTCTATAATATATTTAAATTTTACTATCAAAAAATATTTTTGCCTTGATTTGTGTGCATTGGCACTGTGTATATAGAAGTGATTCCATAATAACTCAGAATGAAGTCTTACTGTTGTACGTTGTTGGGGAGTGGAGGTGGGGTACAGGCATAGGCAGAGGAAGAAGAAAATTTGTGGGGGGGTGTGTGTGCGTGTGCACACATGCATGCATACAAGGCCCCCCCATGGGAAAGTCTAAGGGGGGAGGGGAAAGGGCCAAGGTGGAGAGCAGCAGTGCCTGATGCCGCAGTGCACTGTCCCAGCCACCTCCTGGCCCTGACCATGCCAGCCCTAGATGCCGCACCTGCCTTGGCTGCCTCCCAGCTCCAGCTGCCCCCTGGACCTGGCCAGGGGCAGGGGCGAATGATTCATCCTTCCCTTACCCGGCACTCTCCTACACTGTGGGGGTCTTGATCTGCCCTCCCCCCAAGCCCATGGAAATGAAAAAAACAGATTAAAAGAAACTTACCTGCCTGTGGCTGGGCCGGTTGCAATCCTGGTTGCGAGTGTGCACGGTAGCTCAGCAGGCCCGCCCCTCCCCCACTGCTGGAGGACCCTGCGGCCAGGATGTCTGACAATTGCCTGCTGCTGTCCTGTGTTTGGGGCGCTGAGCCCTGTTAGCCCCCGCCTTCCACCTCCTCTAGGTATGGGCGGGAGGGTATGGGGTCTGGTGGGGGCTGCCGATATGTGTGTGTAGATGTGCATGTATGTGGGATATGGGGGGATGTAAGGGTATCTGTGGATATGGGTGGGTGGGTATGGGGGGTTGTGGGGATGTGTGCATGTATGTGTGGATGGGTATGGGGGTTGGGGAGGTATGTGGAGGGGAGGGTGGCTGGAGGTGTGTGTATGGGTGTGTATGTGTGGTGGGTGTATATGTGTGGTGGAGGTGTGAGTAACAGTGAGTGGGGCTCTCACCAGAGGCACGCAGGTGTGAGCGTGGGGGGAGGATGTGGGCGGGTGTGTTGTTTGTGGGAGAGAAGGGGCTGGGGTGGCTCCTTCCATGTGTCCAGGAAATGTGGCATCCCACGAAACAGTTTGCATGAAGCAGCAGGCAGCAAGTACCTGTGTGTAACCACATATGATAACATTTGTAGTGCAGCAGTTTTGATATCAGAAAATGTGTTGATTTGTCCTGCCCCTGGGGCAAGGGGCTGGACTTGATGATCATCAAGGTCCCTTCCAGCCCTAATGTCTAGGAATCAGGTTGTAAATGACTATAAAAAAAAAAGTTTGGACATGCACAACCTCTATCATATTAAAGTCAACTTTTTGAGGTAAATATTGGAGTGGCAAAAATTAAAAGCCTAATGTAATTAAACATCTTCTGAATTCTATTTTATACTTTTTTTTTTTTTTTTTTTGCTTTCTAAAGGTGACGGACAAAATAAATGTTTTAAATTCTTTCCTTGGCTAAATTCTAGTGTACAGATTGACATGTGTTTACAATCCCCTTATGAATATTGGAAAACTCTGTTCGCCATTGGGGAAAGACTTACTTGGCTCTGAATCAAATGCACTGTGTGAAAGCATTCGTCCAATTAGAGTTTTAACAGCTGTTTAAGCTTTCTTTCAATGGGAAGAAAATTATTGCATACAATTTTATGTAATTAGTAGAGCATAAAACACGTGGTGTTTCTAATTAAATGTGTAAAACTATTGACATCACATAGCTACTGTTGAAGTAAATGATGTGGAAAATGGTTATAATTTTTTCACTTGGTAAATTACTTCACAATACACTCAAAGACCCATTTGATAAGATGAACTCAATCCTGATGTATTATGATGAGCTATACTGGACTTTTCACACCTCACAGGTATGTGGAGGCCTTACTGAGTTAACTGTTGTGATGAGTTTTTATTTCAGCAATTCAGAGCACTGCTAGTATGCTGCTAGTTCTTTGGATGCAAATGCGTTCCTCCTCTGGTTTATTTCTCTTCTCCAGGCATTGTACAGCAGAAGAGAAATCTTATGATGTGGAACTGAACCTCTAACCCCTGACTGCCAGGCAATAAAAGCTGTTGAATGCCGCCTCCTCAAACAGCATTTTGTAACTGAAAGTTAATACACTGCATGCAGTGAAACTTCAGAAAACTTGTTTTGTGTTTATGTAATGGTTGAAACAGAAATTGCAATTTTGAACTAAGCCCGCTGGGAGATGGGGGGACGACTGCCACTGCTGGCC
>NW_017728948.1:69667543-69680585 GCF_001723895.1 Crocodylus porosus | reverse complement strand
CTATGACCCCAGCTGACTTCCTGCCCTTTGGGCAGGGGGCTGGACTCGATCTCCCGAGGTCCCTTCCAGCCCTAATGTCTATGAAATCTATGACTTATGTAACTGCATTAGTACTAGGTGCATCTACACGTACGCTCTACTGCGAAGCTTCACAGTAAAGTATCACCATCTACACGTGTGCTGGTATTACAGCATAGTAAATTAATTAACTACACCATACAAGAGTACTGGTAGGGGTTACCCACAGCCATACTACCCTACAGCAAAGTAATTACATGGACTGAAACTGGTCAGTGACCAGGGCTGGCTGGGGCATGAGGGTGTTAAAGTGTGGGGGCTGCCTGCTGTCTAGCCCCACACTTTAGCACCCTTGTGCCCCAGACACCCCCATCCACTGCCAGATGCCTGGCGTTGTTCCAGCCCAGTTTATACTCCTGTGGTCCTGGGCGCATGTGCAGACGCTGCACCCAAAAGCAGCTGACTGCAGTGCAAACTGCACTAGAGTTTATCATATCACCTTAATGGCAAGTGTAGGTGCACTCACTGGGAATTTAAATAGAAATTTACAATGAGGACGTGAATTGAAAGCTTTTCTGTTCAGGCTTCTGACACTTGCAGATGAATAGCATCACTGTTTATTTCATCAACTAAATTGTCAGCTATCTGCCCTTGCAATCAGTATGTTACTGTACTGTCATGGAAAGTATTTTTTTCATAGACATTTTAATATTTACAAAGAAGACGCAGGACTAGGTAAGGAACCAAATTCTACACTTGGTTATGGTGTTGCCCCATGGCCAACTCTCAGGATCTCAATATTGTACTGTTAGACAGGAGAATGTAACACAATTGCACATATACAAACACACAAATCAATTAGGTACATACACACACACGCATTACCAGCTCAGGCAGATACACATCCAAACCATCCTAGGCACATACACATCCATACCTATCACCAGTTCAAGCACATACACTATACACCCCCATGTTAGACACAGATGACCAGTTCATATATCTTGCACACAATGCCACACACACACACATGCTCGCACGCACCAATTCATACACATACACACAGGTAAGTTCCTAACTTGGAGGGTACACTGTGTATATGTGTGCTTGGGGTACCTGGGATACTTGGGGGAATGTTCAGGTGAAAGAGAGAGAGTTAAAGTATACGGAATGAAAGTTGCCAGAAGCATGATTAGTACCGGTGGACTACAGAGAAGCTGACTGAGGAACTGAGGCTTGGGTTTACTTAAGGTAGACTGGGGCTAGAAACTGAGGCAGACAGCTGAGATATGTGGGGGCGGGGCAGAAGCAGATAAGTGGTGGCAAGGAGGATAGAGCCAGGAAAGAAACTGAGGCAGAAACCTGATTGCTCGGGAAAAGAAAAAGGCAGTGGGGATAAGACAGTGGCAAAGAAACAGGGGGTTTGGAGGCAGAGAGGAGCTCAGGACAGGTGTTGGAGGTGGCAGTAAGCCAGAAGTAGGAGAGGGAGAAATGAGACAGAAGTTAGAGGGGTGAGGACCAAAGATTGGAACAGGGCCAAACCACAGTAAAGCAAAACCCAATTTAGGGGTCCAAATAACAGTTTTATTACACAGACAACACACTAAAAGCCCCATGAAGTTATTGGAGACACCCACACCAGGAGAAAGAGACTCAGTGAAAAGGCTGAGTCCAGGTAGGAAAGAGAAGCAGAATCCAAGTCCTTGGTTGAAGAGGGGGTGGGGAGTGATAGCCATCTGTCTGGGCTGGAAAGGGGTCCTTGTCCAGTAAGTGTTGTCCAGAGGGGAGTCGCTGGCAGGGCCTCTGGGTGTATATGTAGTGTGGCATGGTGCTGGTCCAGATAGAGAGGGTGTCCCAAGGAGTCAGTCTTTACCCCTTTTATGACGCAGACTACCTCTGATCTCCTATGGGAGGGCCTGTCCAGGCAAAGTCGGTCCTGTTCCAGGGGGATCCAGGTGTTCTTACTGATCATGTGCAGCTTGGCACAATGGGGAGTTGCCTCATCTTTTGTTTCTTAAATGCTGAGGGTGGTTCCAAGGGCTAGATCATTGGTCCAAGTATTGGTGTTGATGGTTTGCTCATTCAGAGGGAGATATTTGTAGACCTTCTGCCATTGTGTCTCAAGCACCCTCATTCGTCCCCATTCATTCAGGAACCAAGTTACATAGGAGAGATAGGTGTGAATCATGGGTTATGCAGCCGGGCCTGGGGACAGGATGGAGACTTGACAAACAAAATGGAAACCTGACATGACTTATGCTAATTTACATATATAGGCCTAAAACAGTAATCACACAATATAAAAGCAGTAAAAATAAATCAATACAAACATAGTAATTATCACTTATAAAACAGTGGATATCTATGTCAAAATAGCAGGGCAGTTACTTGCAAGGAGGGGAGAGAAAAATAAAACTTACTACCTAAAATAAAATGTTAAAGCTTTTCCTATATCTTAGCTCACTTATCCGGGGAATAGAGAGTGAGAGAAAAAGTCAGAAATGGTTGGGGAAGGGAAGGGAATGCATTTTAAAATAAACACAAAAGAGAAAAACTGAGAGCTTTGCTACAATGGCAGCATAATTCAGGAGTCACTTTACAAAAACAACAGTGACACCAAATTTAGCCTACATTGAAACTGACAACAAAAATTGACCCAACTTCTCCATTTATTTTAATAAAAATAAGTCAGTATTTCATTCCGTGCCCTTTACTTAACTGCTGTATAATGTGTGTGGTGGTGGAAGGCAGTTAATTAGATAAGAACTGTTGACCTTGGAAAAGGTGTCATTCACATGGGTCTTAACTGGGTATATATAAGCAAGCAGTTACCTTTTTTGTTGTTTCACGTGTGCTGAATGACCCCCATGCAACTGTGAAGCAGAGTTGTATTTTGACTGTGTGATAATCTAACCTATACTATAATAATGATGACAAGGCCTAGTGTCTACCATTCAGAGGTTTAAAACCACATTTACAATAGTAGTTAATTAACCTGCAAAATACTGAGAGAGCTTGACTCTCCTCCATGGATAGCAAGAAGACTGAGATCCCTTAGCAGAGAACTTGTACTGTTGTACCCTTCTTTCCTATTTTCTGTTTTAAGTGTCTTGGAGGCCTTTCACCTGGGATCAGCCCAGAGTTCTGAATCAGGCCTTTTATCTCTGTGCTTGTAATGGCAGGACACTATAACAGAGGTTAAGGGCCTGAATCAACTCTCAGTAAACTTGGTGCATCTACATGTACAATTAGTATGAAGCAATAAACTCTGCAGTAGTTTAAGCTGGAGTCAACTGCTCTTAGGCACAGGATCTACATGTGTGCCTGGAACAGCAACAATTTGAGTTGGGACAGAGGAAGACTGGCAGGGGGCACAGAGGGTCAGCCCCGGGCTCTGGATGGTAGCATTGGGCAGTAGAGAGGCTGGCTAGGGCACGAGGATATCAGAAGTGCAGAGCTGAATGGCTAGGCAGGAGGCAGGAATCTGGCTTTCAGCTGCCTGAGCTGACTGGGCATAAATTGCATCTGCGGTCAGCATCTACATGTGTGTTTAATCACAATTATTAGATAGTACTATCACTGACAGTACTGTCTTCCAGCAGAGTTAACTAGGTCTAATACTGCTGCACGTGTAGGTGGTGACACTTCACTGCACAGCAAATTAATCTACTCTATAGTCAACTGCACTTGTAGATGCACCCAGTGGGTATGTCTACATGTGCATTATATCCAGGAGCAGTTTAGTCACAAGGGAAGGGGGCTGGCACCTGCCCCTCTCCTGCAGCTCTTTCCAAACCCTGCATCTCAGTTGCCTGATCACAGTCCAGGGCAGAGGCCACGCCCTGACTGGGACAGTTTCCAGCCTCCACTCCATGATCTGGGGCAGGGGCTGGAGAGCTTGTTCTCTGCTCAGTCCTGTGATTGTGGAGCTGTGTGTGGAACAGACTTTCCAGGCTTACCAGCAGGGAGCTCCCAGGGCCAGCTCCATGGGTGCAGGGTTGGCACTGGGAGATATTCTTATCTCCTGGCACTGTCCCTGTGGCCATGGAGTCAGTGCTGTGAGATAAGGATCTCCCAGCACTGGTCACCACAACCACAAAGCTAACTCTGGGATCTCTCAGCCTCTGCTCCACAATTGCAATCTTGGAGCAGGGGGTTTGGAGCACCCTGCTGCCAGAGTGTGTGTGTGGGGGGGTGGGCATAGTCCCCACCTGGGCTCTGCTTCCTGCCCCTGGGAGCTACCTGCTGCAGGCTCCACCAGCAATCTCCCACCCCCTGGTGGGTGGCTGACCGGGAGCAGATTTGCTCCCGGTCAGGTGTCTACGTGAGTACTACCGCACAGTTAGTAACTGCAAGTAAATTTGCTACTTGCATTTGCTGCTAACAAATGTACTCGTGATTAGTAAGGTTTACTGTGCATTAAGCATGTGTAGATGCACATGCTTACTGTGCAGTAAACTATGCTACTTTGCCATAAAGTGTCTCATGTACATACACTTAGTGAGTGTCTTTCTGTTCACTTCAGTCTAGAACTGGATCAGTGTGAAATAACTAGGTTAAGTTCATATAAAGTCTGTAAGAGAGCAAGGAAAATATTGTACTATGAATTGGTAACAAATCCATTTATCCCTTTGGGCAGTTTTTCGCATAGTTTATGTAACTCTGGGCACTAGACAAGGACCACACAATTTTTTACACCATGTTTATTCTGCGAGTTACTTAAAATAGGGTCACAGTTATCATTCTTTAGAAAATTCAAGGAAGCCTGAAGAAGCAGAATGTAATTTAGTCTTTTTATGTGGAAGATCACTTGATTACTATAGCAAATGCATCAGGGTTGTTCATAAAGTTGTGGGACTTGAGCTGAAAGAGTTAATTCTCAAATTTGCCAGAAACTGTGTTTACTCATCCCTCCCATTTCTTTGTGTTAATTGGCACCTCAGATCTCTGCTAATTAATGGGGTTGCAAGGGGCAGGTGGTGCCATTCTATTTTGATAATCCTTGTCAGCAAAGTCTGTATAATCTCTTTGTTTAATTAAAATGAATGTGTAATAGGGGTGCATGAACTTTCAACAGTTCTTTTTCTTTCCTTTTTTTTTTTTTTTGTTCCAGTAGGAGTTCACTGGTCAGGGACAGTTCTGCAATTGTAACCTCCATAACACCACTACACAGTAAATACTGTTGCCAGTCTAGAGCCTCTGTGTATATGTCTGCACTCATTAACACTCCAAAAATGTAAGCCATTTATTTTACAACTGTCTCTTTTAAATGAAAGTCCTCCTGTATGCCCTTAAAAGGATAAAATAAACATTTTTCACAATCAGGAAGGGAGGAGAAGGGTGTTAAATGAAAGCGAAAATGAAAATTACATGACTTAGAAACACTGCCATGAAGTTTTATCTAAGAGGACGATCTTATACAGGAAGTAAAACCATAAAGTGATATAAGAATTTTAAGGTTTAACTTATATACTCGCTAGCTAAAATAACATGTATGAAAGTAGACCTAATGAAAAGACTTGCTCTCTCAATTTTAGCATACTTCCAAGGCTTAGGAAGTAAAGAACTTCGCTTTTTTTTTGAGAAATGTAAATTAATTAATTTAGTCATCAAATCATGATCATCATCATTTTTGCTAAAGCCTTAAATTCTGGATTAAAAGTAGTGATCCATTTACAGAATGATCCAGTCCATATGTGCAACACTGACTTGTTTTCCTTAGATCAGGGCTATCAAAAAGGCTGATTTAGATACAGCCCCCAAGGGGTTAACCTGCTGTCATGGGTTGATCCGAGATTTTAAAAGGGGGAGGGGGATGAGGAAGGGTGTGATGGAAGAGCAGGGACTGGTACTGCAGCGGTAGCTGCATCCCCTCCCCTAATTCCCAGCCTTGTTCCCTGCCCCTCTATGGGCAGATCATGTTGCGGGAGCAGCAGGTGATGTGGGGGGATACTTTTAAGTCCCTGACTCAAGTAAGAATCTCCCCCCTCCCCTACTCTCGGCACCCCTACCTTGCAATCTGTGCTCACGACACATCCCCTCCCTTCCTACTCCCTCCCCCACCCCCCATTCACTCCTCTGGGAATATGGAATGGGTCAGGGAGATCTGATGTCCCAGCTGCTCCTGCCTCACTCTATGTGGCTGTATGAGGAACTGTTCCATTTCCCTGCCCCTGGTCTCAGGTTGTCAGAGAACACTGGAGCTGGGACAACACAGGAAAAGGCAACCCATCCAGTGCCACTGCTTCTATCCCTGCTGAGCCTGGTTTGAGTGGGGGATGGATTTTAAAGTCCTGGCTGATTCTTCTGTGATCTTGAAGGGGGATGCATATGATCCACTGCACCCTCTCTGTGGTTCCAAGGCTCCCAGTCTAGGCTGTGCTCCCCACATCATTTGATACCAATTATGGGGTAAAATTAACACACCAGAGAGTAGGGAAATGGATCCAGTCAGATCTGGACAGGTTGGAAAAATGGGCAGAACGAAATAGGATGCAGTTCAGTAAAGACAAGTGCAACATGCTGCACCTGGGCAAAAAGAACCACCAACACACTTACAGGCTGGGGGATGACCTTCTCAGCAACACAGCAGCAAAAAGGGATCTCAGAGTCATAGTTGACTCCAAGATGAACATGAGTCATCAATGTGATGAAGTGATCAACAAGGCTAACTGCACTTGATCATGCATTAGCAGATGCATGATGAACAGGTCCAGAGAGGTGATACTCCCCCTGTATGCAGCACTGGTCAGGCCACAGTTGGAGTACCACGTCCAGTTTTGTCCATAGCACTTCAAGAGGGATGTGGAGAATCTTGAGAGGTTCAAAGGAGGGCCACTCCTATGTTCACAGGTCTGCAGGCAAGGCCCTATGAGGAGAGACTGAGGGACCTAGATCTCTTCAGCCTTTGCAAGAGAAGGCTGAGAGGAGATTTTGTGGCTGCCTATAAATTCATTGGGAGGGCAGCAGGGAATAGGAGATGCTCTATTTACTAGGGCAGCCCCTGGAGTAACTAGGAACAATGGTCACAAATTGACAGAGCAGATTTAGGTTGGCCATTAGAAAGAACTTTTTCACAGTAGGGGTTGCCAGAATCTGGAATGGGCTTCCAAGGGAGGAGGTGCTTTCCCTTACCTTGGGGGTCTTCCAGAGGAGACTGGACAAGCACCTAGCTGGGGTTGTCTGACCCCAGTGCTCTTTCCTGCCCAGAGCAGGGGGTCAGACTCCATGACCAACTGAGGTCCCTTTCAACTGTAACATCTGTGAATCATTCTCCTGCTACTTCTACTGGGGTCTCTGAGCTCTCCCTCCTTCCTTCAGCTTCTGCTTCCTGCTTCTACTCCCAGGGTGCGAATTAAGGAGGAGCTTGGGGCGGGGGGTGGGAACTGAGCCTCTCCATAAGAGACAAGAGCCGCTCTGTAAGTTTTGAAAATCATAACTGGGGGTGAGGGGGGTCTGACCAGATTGCTCCTTCACTTAGGTAGACTTGTTAATCAGTGAACCGGATTTAATTTCTTTTGCAGACATCCCCAAGAGGAAAGTTTTGGGGGGCCTGTGGGTACGGGCATGGTGTGACATGGGGGTAGTGGTGCCCACCACACAGCATGGCAGAGGGGAGTGGGCCCACATGGTGCAGCTCAGTGTGCAGCCTCAGTGGCATGCAGTCTGGGGGGCATATGGCTCCACGTGACATGGTTGGTGGGCATGCTGCTCCTGGCCACACAAAAGTTAGACAAACCTGCCTTAGACCATAAATTATACTGTGCATGTCTTGTTGAGATTTCCATACTGTAGGAAAGGATTTATTTAAAATTGAATAACAAAATAAAAAGCCTCTCTCTCTTATGAAACGCTATCAGTTTTGGATATGTAAGTCAATTTATTAGAATTCATAGTTACCTTTCTTTACATTTGCTCTGTGAAGAGAGATTTTCAAATACACAAACCTAAAAATTTAAATCCAGGCTGAGGTAAATACAACTTGCATGTATTTCTTATGTCTTGATATGTTTCTTAACACCTAAGGGCTTTGTTACACATTACACTTTAAGGTCCTCAAATGTTGATTGATGTTAATGTTCACACCAGTTTAGAGCAGTCACATGTTCAAGCTAAAAGCCTTCTCTGACTGTCCCAGACCTGCACAACTGTGACTTGCAGTAGAGGACTGGTGAGCTAGGACAGGCTTCTAGGTTGGGGTGAGTGGGAGTCATGAGGCTGGGGAGTTTAAAGATGGGGACTGGATAGTGAAATGGGAGCTAGAGAAGCAATGTGTGCAACAAAGCTGTAACCCTGCTACCTATATTTTCTTAAATGAGAGGTTGTTCCCTTCCTTCGCTGTTTAAAAGTTATTGGTATTGTGGTTACTCATACGAGGTTGAAACTTGGGAATAAAATTGTAGTAATTTTCATAGTATTAACAATGTCTCATAAGTATAAACTTTGCCTTTACTGCATGATCAAGCAGAAAGATGATTTGGGATGTGGTGCTGAAGTGTGAGAAACCATGTATAAAATTCAAATACTTTCAATAACAGTAGGGGGAATATGAAGGAAAGTATTATGTAAACAAATCTTTTTTCTGGGAAAAATTAATAACACAAATATTTTCATATGAGTTTTTTTAATCTAAAATTTGGATTAGTTGCATTTTACGTGTATTTTTTCACAGGCTACAAACATCATAGGATGTAAAAGTTCTGCTTTCATGGAGGCTCACAATATTGTTTTGTCTAGTAAATCTTGACATTCTAGGATAGGGAACAAAAATGTGCTTAAGTCCGAACAAAACACATCTTTTGTTTTACAAACATTTTATAGAGATACACTGTCAAGATCTTGCATCTTGCACTCATCTGACTTAGAGCTTTGCTTCTTCAGTAGTCTGATAGGTCTTATCATTGGCTGCTATTATTACCCATTGTAAAACAAAGTTATATATTATAATATAACCTCTTTTAGCACATGCTAAAGGCAAGCTGGAACTGTCCACGAGAGAGAACCTCTATTTTGGTAAAACACTGAGCCCTGAAATGTCTGTATGCACCAGATTCCACGCTCAAGTATTGTAAATGAATTGGATTCTAAAGCGGTGGTCAGCTCACCATTTAATTGCCTCTACAGCCTTGTCTGTTCACTCTGACAGTTCCCTGGAAGCATAGTCAGACTCTGAGGTTGGTCTTTTAATCCCAGACACTCCCTTGGCTTCTCTGTACCCCTGTTTTAGAGAGCTTCCTTCTAGTTTAGCTCCTGAGAAAATAACTTAATCTCTTGATAGGGAGCAGTGCACAGGGAGAATTCCACCCTTAAGGTCGGAGCATCAAAGCAGACAGTTTCTTTGCAGTGAGGGCTTTTAGTTGGAAAGAGGCCACAGAGCAAAAAGATCCCACCCAAAGGGTTAGGCAGTCCTTGGTCTCCAGTCTAGCCCACGAAAGCCCCAAGCACCCCAAAGCTATCTCAGCTGTTCTTTCTCTAGTCTGCGCAGCCAGAGTACCCCAAAGTAGCCTGGCTGTTCCCTTACTTCTGACTCTCCCATCATTAGCCAGTGGCCCTCCTTTACAAGCTGTTCTGTCCATCAGATCATTATCTTTATTTCTTTTTCTTCCCTAGAGGCTGCCTGGGTGTCACCTGTAATCCCACCTTGTTGAAGTGTCAACAAGGTTATTGATTCTCTGTTGATGCTGGAGATCCATCTCCTCTCATCCAAAAGGCTGACTTTAGGAAGGCAGGAACTCTCTTAACCCTTCTTTGCTTATTTAGAAGCTAGTCAGGAAAACTAAGGCACTTCAATATTACTACAACATGAATGCAGTTAAAACAGAAATATTACTAAAAAGCCTCATAATTCATCATGCATACAGTGTACAATGATGTGGTAAGATTAATTTCATCCAGTCTGGTCATGAAAGCCATGTGGGTGAAATTAAACCACATACTTCAGAATGAACTCTCACTTTCAAGGTCCCTGGAATTCAAGCCCCACTCCATGGCACCTGCAGACAGAGAACTAGGCTATGGTGCTGCCAGGGAACTAGACATGTACCTGCTCCAGCTCAGTTTGGGCCCTCCTTTGAGGTTCCTAACAAGGGATCAAGTGACCTGGGAGCTCTACTTTATGTAGAGCTTTGTCCCTGCAGTGCTTCTCCCATTGTCCCTGCTGTGAACCTCCTTGCCTGACTCCTGTTCCTGTCTTGGATCTCCTGGTTCTGAACCTCTCTCTCCACCTCTTCCTTAGATTTTCTTGCCAGCCCTCCAGCCTTGTTCGTGTCTTGAACTCCATTACCTCACTCCTGCTTATTGGTTCTCTGGGTCCTGACCTCTGTAGCCTAGCCTTGACCACAGACCCGCTTGACCTCTGGTGTGATGCATCAGACTCAGACTGACACCTGGTATTGTGATCCCCAGCTTTGGCTTCTGGATTTAGATATTATCGATCCTCATCTTGTGAACCCTGACTTGCAACCTTGGTTGTACCCCGACACAAAAAATGAAAGAAGACAGAAATATATAGTGACCAGTGAAAGAACACTTTTTACAGAACAGTCTCCCTGTCTAATCTCACTAGTCCTGTCCTCCAGTGAAACTATCCACTACTTTAAAAAGATAAATCTGGAAACAAAAATTCATAATTTTACTGGACATCAAAAATAATTACCTTAAATAGACAACAAGTTTATGGCATATTACAACTTACCTGCTACCTGTTTTTACCATTCATTGCTCCACCAGGTGATAATGGTCCTCTTTCCTTTGAATGGGCTCATTTAATTTTTTTTAAACATAATTAAATGTATGGGTTTTAACTGTTTTATACTTGGCCTGTAACTACTTCTGGTAATTTTTTTTTTTTCTTTTCAGGTCACTTCCCTTTTTTTCCCAACAATCCCTTTAATTTATATAGTGGGGTTAAACAGAAGTAAGTGCCCCAATTCAAGGGTTAGCAACCTTTTACCAATAGTGGGCCACGACATGCGACTCAGGTGCTGCCATGATCCACTGATTTGTGTCCTACCACCACCACTGCATGCCAGATGAAACTTTCACAGGCTGTATCTCACCTGCTAGCCGTAGGTTGCTGACACTTGTTCTAACTGGTATTTAGCTTAAGCTGTATCTGTCTTTTTCCCAGAACTGAGGGAAGGGCCTTCTGTGCCCCCATTTTTTTTTAACATCCCTCTAAGCTATAAAGGTGGTCCCATAAAAGATGCAACTAAACAAATCATGCTTCTTGCATATTCCCTGTACCCTGTCATGGGTACAACAGAATTGCAACATTCCATCTCATCAGAGACCATCCACAGAATGAAAACAAAATGTACACATGCGGTACTCTTGACGCTTCTTTTAATAGGAGGGCATGAAGCACCTTTCAGTAGCACACATTTCAAGCCTTATTTTTTTTTTTTTTTACATTATAACACTTTCATTTTATTTCTTGCTTTTTCATTAAATTGAACTCTCTCTCTCTCATTTTCTGTTGAAGCTCAGAAAATTCCCTTCAAGCTTGATTGCCAGTGGTACAAATGATTGAAAAGTCTCCACTGTTCTATATATAAGGAAAGCAGCACCCAACCAGGATATACTGGATTTTTTTACTGCACAGTACCTCCTTTGCCTTTGTGCTTCCTTTCTAAACTCCCTCCCCAATTTCTCCATGAGATGTCATGCTAAAGAAATAACTGGTACCTCAAGTGAAGATGCTTGGGATCCTAAAACACTAGTTAGTATATCTGTGTTGGCAGTAGTTGCATTGTAGAAAGAAGTCCACAGATAAAAATAAATAAATAAAGGTCACAGATGGTTAACAGTGTTTTAGGAAGTCTAATTGGAATGCAATTTACTTCCATGAAGTGTTTTGAAATGCAAACAAAATGTTTCCAATGTGGGGGCTGAGGAATAAGCAGACAGCATATAAACATTCCCCTGAAGTGTTGTGACCCCAAACACAGTATTGTCAGTTCTTGCAATTTTTTCAAATGTCTCATGTTAATTGGTGTTTTTCTTAAAGCCCCAGCACTTATAGCTGGATGGTCACATGAGACTCTCAGCTTTCATTTAAAAAAGGAAAGTAAATTCTGAACCCTCATGGAGCCTGAAAAAAGCTTGAAAACGTGGACCCTAAGGACTTCAAAACCAGATGATAGGTAAAAATTTATGCAGGCGTTCTTATTTTTATTTTTTACTATTTTAAAACTAATTTTGCTTTGAGGGTTGTTCGGGTTGTGGGGTGGGGAGGAGAGGAATAACCCGATTCATGTTTTTGAACAATTTTTATGGGCAGTTTTAGACTAGAGAGTAAAAGTTCTAGTTAACTATTTTATGGACATGGTTCAAGAGGAGATGTATACTATAAAAAACAAAACACAAACAAACAAAGAAACCCAGTCCCAATCCTGCAAAAATGTATGCATATGTCTAACTCTACCTGTGCCACTGGTACTTTACAGTGAGACAGTTATGTGTACAGTGTAGGGTGTTCTTGGGTCTGCAGAATCAGGGTCTAAATCAACAGCATAAATGGTAAAGAGTAAGATAAGGAGTTAATCAACCTAATTACTTTTAAAATATTAAACACAGTTTATTTATTAGACATGATATTTTTTTCTCCATAGTTAATATAACCAAAGCTATCCCATTATGGAGGTGCTGTTTTTCTTAGGGTTAGAGCAGGGGTGGGAAAAATACATCCTGCATCCGGCCCACCAGGCCATTCTATTTGGCCCGCGGGGCCCCTAAAAAAATTTAGAAAATTAATATTCATCTGCCCTTGCTCCTGTCAAGGATGACAGGAACCAGAGGCAGTAGGACCCAGGGGAAGCACCAGCAGGCTCCTGCAACAGCAGGGCCCACCTGGCACTACCACCCCCAGCTGGAAGCCCCTGCTTAGCAGGGGCTTCTGGCCTGGGACCATAGGGCTGTTCGTGGCTGCTCTCTGACGAAGCCATCAGAAAAGCCAATGGCACTTTATCGTGCATCAGCAGATGCATGACAAATAGGTCCAAGGAGGTGATACTTCCCCTCTATC
>NW_017728948.1:69632919-69667298 GCF_001723895.1 Crocodylus porosus | reverse complement strand
CCTGGGGGTCTTCAAGCGAAGGCTAGATGTGTATCTAGCTGGGGTAATGTAGGCCCAGCACTCTTTCCTGCTTATGCAGGGGGTCGGACTTGATGATCTATTGAGGTCCCTTCCGACCCTAGCATCTATGAATCTATAAGGGGCCCCTGCCTCAGCCCTGTGCAGCCACAGACTTGCAGGGAAGAAGCTGGTGCTTAGCATGGGTCGAAGATACCAAGCCCTTTGCACTGACTGTAGATGCCTCATACCGGGCATTAATGGGAGATATCTGCCTAACAGACTCTGACCCATTGCTCCCTGATAAATATCATGCCTTGGCAGACATCTTTGATAAAAAAGGCGCCAACCAGCTTCCTATGATTGTCCCATTGGCCCTTTGCCAGGAGCACAGATTCTTTTTGGGTGTATTTAGTCCCTTTCCAAACCAGAGCTCAAGGTTCTCAAAGAATTCAGTACAGAGAACCTCTGTAAAGAATTCATCAGCCAGGGCTACGATAGTCTTTGTGGCTCCTCTCCTCTCCCCTCCCCTCCCCTCCCCACCATGTTGAATACAGAGCTTTATACAGAGTAACAGGTCATAACAGTTACCTGCTGCCTTAGTGAACAAATTATTCTAGAAGCTTGGTCAGGCCAAGATTTTTTTAAAATTACATTTACAATGGGCCTACAATCTAGTCTGTATATGGGAGGGGGACAAGGGGAAGACCATGTTTCAGTCCCTCCATGCACATTTTGAATGCCTGGTCATACCCTTTCAACTCTGCAATGCCCCTACTGCCCCCACTATTTTCACCTACTGACTCCTCAGTTTACATCTTCACTGACTGGCTTTCTTGCACGCATACCAGCCTCTGGCTTCTTTACTATTCATTGCATGCAGGAAGAGCACAGATCAGCTGCAGATACCCTTTGTTAGGCTGAGAAAGTATTTGTACCCAAAAGCTTGCAAAGAAGAGGTTTTTTTTCCAACTATTTAAGTTGGTCTAATAAAAGATATCAGATTTACCCAAAGAACCTTGTCTGCCTTAGACCAACCTTGTCCTTAGACCAACACAGCTACAACTTATACTCCCATTACCTTCCAACCCTTTTTTACTGACATGTTTCAGGACATGCTGAACCAATTCATTATGATTTACCTCAATGACATTTTGATCTTTTCCAATGATTCAACCCAGCACTCAGAACATGTGCACCAGGTCCTGTTCAAGCTCTGAGAGAACCATTTATATGTTAAGTTGGAAAAATGTGAATTCGATAAAACATCAATTGAATTTTTAGATTACATTGTTTCCCTCAAGGGCCTAACATGGAACCATGTAAAAGTAAGTTAATCACCCTCACTGAATGAGCTGCTCCATGGGATGTAAATGGAGTCTAATGGTGCCTGGGCTTTGCTAATTTTTTGCACACTTTATCAATGGATTCTCACACTTAACACCCCACCGACCACCCTTCTTAAAAGAGAGGTACTATTTAAATGTTCCTAAGAGGCCCAAATGGTCTTTGAAACCCTAAAAAGAGCTTTTATCTCTGCCTCATTCTTGTGCGCCTGGACCTCATAAGTCCTTTTACATGGAAAGTAAACTCCTCAAGTTGCACTATGGGAACTAGTCTGTCCCAAGCTTCAGAAACACTGACCAAGTTGCACTCTTGTGCCTTTTATTCTTGGGCCCTGACAGTCCCCCTGCAAAAAATTAACATTTGCGACAGGAATTTCTTACAAGCAAAGTAGCCTTTGAGGAGTGGTGGCACCTCCTGGATGGGGCTTGTCACCCTGTCCAAATAAATCATGCACCATAAGAACTTAGAATACCTTTAGATAAGCTAAAAAAGGAACTTAGGACAGGTCCGCTGGATACTTCCCCCCCCCCCCATTTTAATTTCATAATCACATTGTCTGGTAGTCCAGAACCAGAAGGCAGATGCCCTATCCCATAAGGAACTCTACGCTAGACCCAGTGCCATCCTCCACCATTCTCCAGCCTAAGGACTTCATTCAGGAAACCAATCAGCAGAGCCTCCTCTCAGCAATCCAAATGGCCTTCATAAATGAGTCCCTTACCACAAAACTGCGCCATCTGGCAGAGCTACTTCAAACCAACTTCCAATGGCTCAGGAGATTTTGGTTCTGACAGGATCTGTATATTGCAGGGGCCCAGCAAGATCAAGAATATTAAGGCTCTGTTATGACTCACTTCTTGCAGGTTACTTTGGTCATACTAAAACCCAGCTCCTAGCCTACACACAAATTATGGTGGCCTCAGATGGGGCTTAAGGTTAAACAGCAAATCTACTCATGTTCAACCTGTGCCCAAACCAATAAATCTCAAACCAGGCTAGATGGGCTTCTCCAGCCATTAGCCACACCTGCACTACTATCATAGTCAATGCTTTCAGTAGACTTCATTGTAGACCTTCCACATTCTGAAAACTGTTCCACAATCAGGGTAATGGGGGCGTATTAACCAAGATGACCCACTTTGTCCCTGCCTAGTCTGCCCCCTCTGCAAGCAGAACTGCCAATTTAGTTCTGAGGCACATAGAAGAATATGCATATAAACATTTTCAAAACAGAGCTAAAAATATCCGCCCTGCCTTTTTTTAGACACATAGCTTTACATTGTAAGAAGCTGATGAAGCGTTTTGAACAAGAAGCACCTTTTGTAGTTTTAATATATCAGGAAAACAGTAACTTTCTCTGAATTCAAGAGTATAAAAAAGTAGATGTACCTAGTTGCCCTTCATAATGGCTGATTTGCTTTTCTAGTCCAGATTGCCATTTCCCCTTGGAAGTACCAATCTCACTTAAAGGTTTATAGAAAAAAAAAAAAAAGTACTTGTATTAAGTAAAGGCAATTCAGTGATTGGGTATCCTATCCCTGTTTTTCCTCTCTGGAAATGGGTAAGAGATTAGTTTCCCTTAATTTCTTCTTTTCTCTTTTTCAGATTGAATTATTTTTCCCTGAAATCTGAGTGACGTTTGTAATTATAAAAACATTATACATTTAAAAAAATTCTCCACTTTGCTGTTTTGTCAGGGTTGAAGTGAAGAATACAGTGGCATTTTATAATTTTGCAAATACAGTAGTCTGAAAAGTTTACCTGTCTTCCATTGCACAGTGAAGTCTCAACATGAAAAGGATCCAATAACTTATCTTTGCTGCTTTCTATATGGAGGCAATTAACTGAGGGCCAGTTGATGCAACAAATGATGAAAACCACTAGTGAAATCTCAACCACACTCAACATGGCTTTGAAAGGCAAAATAAAGGGAAAAAAAGATGTTTCTATACTTAGAACTGCATAGAGCAGGGCCAGAGCCAAATCTTTAGCTGACTCACCTTCCCTTTCCAGCGTATCTAAAGCTGAAACCCTAACTGTTGCTGAAACTGGTCTCAATGGGTGCGAGACAAAAAGGAACCAACTCCCAGGCCCAGTCGCGAGACTGGCCCACTCCTTTGGCCTTGGGCACACCACTCACCTTGTTTGTTGCCATGCCTTGTAAATTGTTCCAGTTGTTAATAAGCAAGAAGCTGCCCTTTGACTGCCCTGACAAGGGCCAAATATACACACTCTGACCACACCTTTATGTGCCCCATGACTTGCAGATAACACACTCTGTTTTGGCATTTACTCTGGCTTGAGGCCAGAGCAAACTCAACGCACAGTTCCTGCCCCCTTCTGGGCCACACACATACCACCTCCCTCTCATTGGGGCCTCTTTCACCCCCCCGCTCTCACTGTGGCTCTCATGCTACCCGTCTTGGGCCACTCTCATACTGCCCTCTTGGGCCACACACACCCTACTTAGCTCCCTTTGAGTGACCCCGGAGGACCATCAGGCTTATCTCTTCTTGCCTCAGCCAGCAGATGTGCAGCCTTTTGGGCCTCTCCCACAGCCCTCATCTGAACAAATGCTGGGCAATTCACAGAACTGTGGGCTGACTTTGTCTCTAGACCTTCACCAGGCCACTACTCCAGCCCTACCATTCCGAGGCCCCACTCTCTACCCTCTCTCCAGGCCTCTCAGCAATGCCCTCACATTTGGGCACAGACTCAAACGCCCCAATAGGCTCAGGTAGCACTCTGCTTGATGTGCCTGGCCCACCATTCCACCCTCTCCCTAGGGCGCGGGATCAAATATCCCCTTAGGCTCAGGTGCCGCAGTCTGCATGCCTGTCCCAGCACTCTAGTTAACTCACCCGCCCAAAGGTGAGAGCTTGGGTTAAAACACCCCTATCCACTTTTCACTGGGGAAGTTCTCAGTCCTGGCATTTACATGGCAATGCCCTCCCACAGGCAGTCCCACCAGGCCTCCCTACCCCAGCAGGGTGCAGTTTATGGTCATGCCCAGGACCATGAGGCCACCTTCTTCTGCATAGCCTCACCCTTACCTCCACGCTGTTCCTGGAGCAGGAGCAGGAGCAAAAGCTCTGCTGGGAGATATTACTCCTAGATCTGCTGATCAGAAACTGTCCCCCTACCCAGGAGAGCTGGGCTCTAAAATGGCTGCCCTCATTAGCCACCTGGTGGCTGCCTGCTCCAGCCCTTAAAGTGACGAAGCACTAAAGCTGCTCCATCACAGGGTACAGGTATGATTTTCAAAAAAGCTAAAAAGTCTTCAAAGCTGCAAAATAAGAGGAAAGAGATTAGAAGTATCTAGCAGATGACAGTATTGCCCTAAGAAAGGGTTAGCCTGATTAGTGGAACATCAACACCATTAAAAAGGAGACACAATTGTTAACACTTCTAGAGTGAAGACCAAGTAGCTATTAAATCAGCTGCCTGAATGGTAATGCAATAGCTGCTGCACTATAGCGCATACATCAAAGAAGGGTGCTTCTGTTCTGGGCAGAAAATCAGCTTCTCTACTTAATCCACACACCCCAATTTTGGGGGAAAAGTTATGTCTTATATATAATAAAATAAGGTTATTTATATTCATTAAAGCATTTTGGGCCATATGGGGTGCACCTACATGTGCTATTAGTACAGAGCCATAATGATGTGATCTATAATGTGCCAGAGTTTATTGCACCCAGGCACTGCATTTGAATGTGTGCCTGGGACTGCAACACTTTGAGCTGGGTTGGAGCAGACCCGGCTGGCAAGATGCCTGGGGGTCACCCTGACAACCTGGGGCTGCTCTGACCTGGTTCAACATGCTATGGAGGGGCTGGCTAGGGCACAAGGGTGCTCCAGTGGGGGACTAACCAGCAGGCAGCCTCCACACTAAAGCACCCCATGCCCCAGCCAGCCCCATCTACATGTGCATTGCTGCATACTAAAGAACTCTGCCGCAGGATGGTACTTCTATTTACAAGTACTAACCTGCAACAGAGTTAATTTGTTTCCAGCGATCTAATAGGGCCGCATGTGTAGGCATTGAGACTTTACTGTGGAGGTAATTATGCAGCTCATAGTAAAGATCTTGTGTAGATGGGCCCATGATCTCCTAAACAAGGGATTGGCAACGCCTGGCACGTGTGCCAAGCATGGCACGTGAGGCCATTTTGCATGGCATGCCACAGCACAGCTGTCTGGAGCCTCCCAGTTGCAGCTGGCCCTGGCTCCGGGTAGCTGCTGCCAGCAGTGGAGTCCAAGCTGCTCCCAGCAGGGCTTGCTGCTTCCCAGCTGCCTGTTGGGATCCTGACTAGCAGCAGCTCCCCAGAGCCAGGGCTGGCTGCAGTTGGGAGGCTCCAAACAGCTGTGCTGGGTTCCAGCATCAGCTCTACACTGGCACGTGCAGGCGCACCTCTGTTAGGGGTTTTCTTCCTTCCCAACAGGGGTAGATGAGTAACCCACAAGTCACACGCTAGGTAAAATTTAAATGCTTCTCTTTATTGCAAAAGAAAATAACACTCATGGATAATATTATAACAAGCTTTTGAGCTGCAAGTGCATCGGGCTGAAGGAAAGGTACTCTACCTGATAGGTCTCGGGAACCCCACCCTGTGTTCAGGGTGGCGAGACTACCTTTATCAGGTCTTTAGCTTTGTCCTCTCCGAAGTAGTTCCACCACTTCGGGGTGTCAGATTGGCTTCTTCTCAGAAACCTCTCCAGGCTGGGCCTCACAGCCTTGGAGTGGGCGGTGGGGGAGGAGCCTGAGGCAGCGCAGCCCTGGCCTTTCCCCCCCTCCCGCCACAGAAGTGTTTTTTGGCACTCCGGCCAAAAAATGTTGCCTACCCCTGTCCTAATCTAAGCCCTGGAATTCTTCATCTTCATTAACACATGATAGATGGTATTCAGTCCTTATATAGTGCTGAACTACAGGATAGCACAGGGAACAGACAGGACAATGTTATACTACTCAAGTAAGGCCAGCTTGAATGCACTATAAAAGGATACCACTAACTTAACAATCACACTTCTGTCTGAATTTAGAACAGTTTATAGTTGTTTCAAGAAACACCTAAAGATTACTGAAGCTGAGAAGAATTGCTGTTTTCGATTTCGTTACTTTATAGATTTGACATAACTCAGTAGAGCTGATTTCAGTTTAGCACATTTATAATCAGATCAGTTTTCCTCTCTTGTTTATGTGCATCTTTTGCATAGTAATAGAGGAAAACATTAAAAAAATAGAGCATTATTTTAAAACTACCTGTTTTTCTTGAGAATTCAAAGACATACAGGTTTATCCACAGCTCCAAGTTTTAAGTCTGTTTTTTAAAGTTTCAACAAAGACCTGATTTTGGAGCTGAGAGTGAATGGAAAGTGTACCATTGCATATTTGTATAAAAAATGTAAATATTTTAAAAGTTAAAATATACATTTATATAAAAAGCCAATAACATAATTAAACACTTCAGTTAATTGGTGTGAGAATGTGATGCTATTTAGTATAACAATTCATTTGAACTGAACATCAAGACATACAGTATACATCACATTGATTTTCACAGGGTTTCCACAGAGTTGTTTTCAAAATGAAAATACAATAATGAAGCAAATTTAAAGATTTTAAAAACAGTGTGGCAATTCTTAAATGTTTCGTAACAACACTACATAAGATATAAAACTTGCGCTGAATTACTTTTTGGATATAACTTGTTTCACGTTAGAGGCATTATGTTTCATGTATTGTGTAAATTGACTGCATGGGTTTGTGCAAGGTTCATTATACTGCTAAAGCTGTCAGTGGTATTTATGGCTATTCATGTGCAGTGAACCCTTGAACCTGAACTGGTCATCTGAGTGTTGCTTGTAGCTGGAATTGTGCTTATTCTTAACCTTGGTAGCAGTATTTAATTGGTCCCTAGGAAAAATAATTGCAATCTGAAGTTGCTCATGCAGTAGAGTAGGGAGTGTTAAAATGCTGGACTGGCAGGTAGGATATTAACTCTTATTGAAACATTACTCATTATGGTTCTAAACTTAGATTCCTTTTATCCTCCACGTATATTTGGTTGAGTTTAAGAATGAAAGTGGAATAGAATATTTACTTAAAACGTGATCCTATCCTGTTCTATTTAAAGTCAGCAATGTCAAAACTCACAATGAGTGGATAAGGCATTAGCAGCAAGGTTTGCTGGCTATGTAATAAACACACAGCTATGCAAAAGGAAAAGGAGGGTGATGATGATGCCATTTTGCATTAAAAGGAGCAGAAAGCTCCAAGTGACGTGTATTGCAAGAACTGTGAATTCAGAGTATTTCCAGTGATAACCCTTCTGGAACTTCAGTCCTCCGAAAATACTGTGAACATGAGAAAATCCTGTTAAGTATTTACCATGGCAGCAATGCTATGTGCACTATACATGCCTTTGGACCCCCCCCCCCCCGCGAACATAAAGAGAGTTTATATTTCTGTAACTTTAGTGGCGATTCCTTTGACACAATTCTGGGAATGTCTTTTAAACTATGTACATGCATAAAGCCTTTCAAAGGAAGAAATATCATTCAACATATAATATTTTTGCATACATTGGTAGTCTTCTAATTTCAGGAGTAATCCTTTCCTAGCTACTGTATTATAGAAATAGCTCTTTGGTTCTATCTTTTTCTCTTTCTTCTGAGTTCTTTCTCCTAATGTATTTAGTACTAAATCATTAGCTCAAATCCAGAAGTATTTTTTTAACCTTAGGCTGAGCAATTTTTGAACTTCTATGAAGGTTTTACTGATATAATGTTTGCTTTCTTTTAGGAAAGGAATACACATTGAGGCATATTTCCTAGAAGCTGTTCAGCTTCAGTTCAACTAAAAATGTCATTAATGTGATTATAGCAATGGAAATTTAGTACATGTAAGAAGTCATTTTTAATGTAACAATTTAATTGGAATTTCATGCCTTTTCAGTGCCAGCTATAGGGATAGAAATTTTATAAAATTTCATTAAAAAACTAAGTGACCAGATTTTCATACTTTTTATGCCTAAAGGTGGCACCTAAATTGACAAAAGCTCAAGTTAGAGACTTGGTCTTCAAGGATGCCGAGCACTTTAAATTCTGATTGAAATTTGTTGTACTTGTGAATGTGCAACATCTTTGAATCCACCTATACAACCTCTGGGCACCACAAAAGTTTTTATCAGTAGAGACATAGAAGAGAACAACTGTTTTCTGAAAAGCATATCACAAGCACTGGCATAAAAGATGAACTAGTTAGGGTCACAAAACATTGTTCTGAGGCCAGTTCAGACAGTGTTATGGCTTACTGGCTGGCACAACTTAGGCCCCTGTGGCTACAGAGCAGCTGATAATGGAAAATGAACAAGATAGCTTAAAGTCCTCTCAGACCTTCTTCCTTACCTGTGTGTTCAGGCTGCATATCGTCATGGTGTAGGATGGAAGCCATCATAATCCATCTACTCAGGTGCCAAAATATGAAATGAGCTACTTATGCAGGCTGTCACATTTAAAGTATCTAATTTGCTTGCCTTTTAAATCAAGAATGATTTTTACGTCTGTGCTACTATAGGTACATTCTTCTATGCCCTGGCCAGTCTAGCATTTGGGCTTCTACACTGTACTCAACAATATTGGTGTATTATGAAACAAGCTTTACGTCAGACAACCAGATATAGGGAAACAGATTTGAACTTTTGAAATTTTGTTTGCAAATACCTCTATAATACAATCAGGATTTGACCTTGAAAACATTTCCTAGTTTCTATGAAGATAAAGAACAGGAGCTTTAAGTTAATAATATTCAGCTGCCTGTCCAATAGCGAATTACAACCTAGCATTAGAGAGAAAAATAAGAGGGTTCTATAGTAATTCTGTAATTGAAAATGTATCATTGTGGAACTGGTACTTGGAGACCACTCATATCTTATGGAAATGTGTTTCCTTTTATTTGGAGTGCTATTTATTTAATGATATTAGTTATTATAGGATTGCAGGTTAATTTTAATCTACTAACCTTATGTCATAGTGACACTGTCCAGTTGTACATTTAAGTAACCTGGTAGCTTCTAGTGGTTAATGCTTATTCCTTATTTTCCATTTAAGTATTTGCTTAGATTAATATATTTCTTTTTATTCTTGGATTCAAAGCAATAATTTGGTACATCTAAAAATAGATGTATGCACTTACACAAGCAAAAACAAGTAAATTCATCCAAATTAAAGAAGATAAAATTATTGAATGCAATCCTGTGATTTGCTCATTATCATGGACTTTATTTGGAGTCAACAGATGTTGAAATCAAATAATACTTTGCTTCTTATGCTTTATTCTCTGCCTTAGTTAGATGAATACACAATTTCCAATGATGGGATGAGCACTATGAGAGAGGGGAAATCATTCCACCTTTGCCTACAATTTGAGGTTTTGTGGTGGAATTTTAACAAAGAGCTACTGCAAGCATCTATCTATGCCAGCCTGGCATTGTTTGACCCTGCTTCAAAGTGCTACAAAGGGCACGTGTGTAGACTCTGTGCCTGGGAGCAGTTGACTCTGGCATGAACTGTGCCGGAGTTTATTGCTCTGCCTTAATTGTGCATGTAAATACACCCAATATGAATCACCATTCTTTTAGGTTGGTCAAAAACATGTAATTTGAACAACAATAAGCTCTTATGGTTTGATGAATCTGGTTTTTTGGATTCTGAATGAGAGGTGCCGTTCCTACAGTTTCCTTCAGTTAGACTGAAGGTTTCCCATTAGACAAAGACTCTTGTTTTATTGTGTCATCCTATGAAATTCATAACAACCATTTTTTTCAGACAACCCCAGAAAAAGATGTTCAGCTAGCAGACCATACTATCAGTAGCAAGGGGGTTATTCATCTTGGAACTGGAAAAAAAAACAAATTATATTCTAAAAATCAAACACATATTACAACATACATCAATTGGATTTCAAAAAAAAAATGTTGTCCTAATTCATATTCATAGTTTCACAGTAGTTTGGGTTCAGAAGGGACCTGAACAGATCATCTAGTCTGACCCCCCACCACTGGCAGGAGCACACGCTGGGATCACATGACCCCGGACAGGTGTTCGTCCAACCTCTTTTTGAATTTACCCAAGGTAGGAGCGAGGACCACTTCCTTAGGAAGTTGGTTCCAGATCCTAGCCACCCTAACAATGAAATAGTGCCTCCTAATCTCTAACCTGAACCTATTCTCCAGCAGCTTCTGGCCATTGTTCCTCATCACCCCAGGTGCTGCTGTGAGGAATAGGGCCCTTCCTATTTGCTGCTGATCTCCCCTAACTAGTTTGTAGGCAGCCACCAAATCCCCCCTCAGCCTCCACTTGCTGAGGCTGAACAGGTTCAGGTCCCTCAGTCTGTCCTCATAGGGCCTGCCCTGTTGCCCTCCAGCCAAGCAGGTGGCCCTCCTCTGAACCTTCTCAAGGCAGGCCACATCCTTCTTAAAGTGCGGTGCCCAGAACTTCAATTGTGGCCTGACCAAAATCACATAGAGGGGAAGTGTCACCTCTCTGAACCAGCTTGAGATGCATCTTTGGATGCATGAGAAGGTGCGGTTGGCTTTGCTGGCTGCTGTCTGGCATTGGCAGCTCACGTCCATCTTGGAGTGAGTAATGACTCCAAGATCCCTTTCAGCATCTGTGCTCACAAGGGGGAAGCTCCCCAGCTTGTATGCATGCTGTGGATTCCTTCTCCCCAGTGGCAGCACCCTGCATTTATCTAAATTGAAACCCATCCTGTTACCATCCACCCACTTCTGTAGTCTGTCTAAATCTAATTGCAGCCTCTCTCTCCCTTCGAGCATGCCTACCTCTCCCCACATCTTGGTGTCATCGGCAGACTTAGACAACGTGTTTTCCACACCCTCGTCCAAGTCGCTGATGAAGATGTTGAACAGTGGAGGCCCAGGATGGAGCCCTGGGGGACCCTGCTAATCACATCCCGCCAGGTCGAGTACAACCCATCCACCACCACTCTCTGGGTGCACCTTGTTAACCAATTTTGACCCAGCCAACTATGTAGGCATTAATGCCACAGTCACTCAATTTATTAATGAGCATGGGGTGAGAGACGTTGTCAAAGGCCTTCTTAAAGTCCAGAAAGACTATGTCCATGGCGACACCATCATCCAGGGATTTAGTTACCTGGTCATAAAAGGCCATGAGGTTGGTCTGGCAGGACCTGCCTTTGATGAACCCATGTTGATTTCCCTTGCGCATGATCTCCCTTGCTGGCCCCTCACAGATGTGATCCTTGATAATTTTTTCAAGGATTTTCCCCAAGACCAGTGTGAGGCTTATGGGCCTATAGTTTGCTGGGTACTCCTTTTTCTCTTTCTTGTAAATGGGGACCACATTAGCTAGTTTCCAGTCTCTGGGCACCTGCCCCATGGACCACGATCACTCGGACAGCCAGGCCAAGGGCACAGCAGTGACCCCCGCCAGCTCTCTCAACACCCATGGATGGAGGGCATCAGGGCCTGCAGATTTAAAAACATCCAGCTGTTCCAGAAGATCCCTAATTACATCTGTGCAGACCTGAGGCCTGGCAGTGCTATCCCCAAGATTGCTCCTACCAGTGGTGGGAGAGCTGTCCTTGTCCCTGTCCAAGAAAACAGAGGCAAAGAACTTGTTAAAAATTTTGGCTTTCTCGTCTGGTGTAGCCACAAGTTTACCATTTGAGTCTAGCAGAGGCCTTACATTACCCGGTGTCCTCTTCTTACTCCCAGTGTATTTGAAGAAGGACCTTTAGTTGTCCTTAATCCTGGTCACTAGCTTCAGCTCCACCCCCGCCTTCACCTTTCTAGTAACCCTCCTACACTCATGGGCCAACGAGGCATATTCCTCCTTGGTGATAGCCCTTTCCTTCCACTGGGTATATGGTAATATGTATTTGCATAGTGTGCATAGAGGTGATTGCATAATAGCTTAAAATTAAGTCTTACTTTTGTATATTGTGGGGTATGATGGGACGTGGGGGGTGTGGGTGGATGGATGCAGGGTTTGTAGGGGACTGTGTGTGGGTGGGTGCGGTTGTGTATGTGGATGGGTACATAGGATTTGTGAGGGTGTGTGTAGGTGGGTATGGGCTTTGTGGGGAGCTGTGAGTATGTGCGGGAGGGTGGCTATGAGGGTTGTGGCATGTGTAGAGGGAGAGGGTGGCTGGAGTGTTTGAGGAATCGGGTGCATGTGTACGGCGGTGCAAGAGGAGGGTGTGGGTACGTGTGTGTGTGGGAGCCCCCCTATAAGTGCCATCCCCCACACGCTCCCCTCCCTCATTGCGCACAGCCCCTGCCACCAGTGACAGCAGCAGATGGTAAGGCCTCAGGATGCTCATGGCCCGCAGCAGACAGAGACCCCCGGTGGTGCGCAGTTCCCAGGACTGCATGTGGCTGGGCTGCCAGCAGAGAGAGGGGTGGAGCTGGCCTGGCTCTATAGAGCCCCTACCAGCTCAGCCTCTGTGCTAGTGTTGCCCCACCCTGGGCCCCCACGAACCCTGGCCCCGGGGTGCTGGTGCAGGCTCTACACTCCCACCTGCCTACTTACTCCCCCTGTCCTGCTGCCACTGCCACTTCTCCGGCCTGCTGTCCTTCCCCTGCCACTTGCCTACCTTGCCACCCGCCGCTGCTTCACCCTGCCTATCTGCTGGCCGGCAGTGAATGGTTTCCAGCTAATGGCCAGGACAGCAGAATGCCGCAGGAGCCACCCTGGCCCAGCCTGGCCCCTGTGATTCCTGTCTGGCTCCATGCTGTGCCGTGCAGTCCTGGCCATGGAGCTGGGTACCACGTGGTGCTGGCTGGGCTGGCTCCTGCTGTGTCAGCGATCGTCCCCCTCCTTCCGTCTACCTGTTCGTATCTAAGTTACCACTCTTAGATGGAGGGAGGGCGGGAGAACAGGCCCATGGTCACCAGCCCAGAAATCTTTGCTAGGCAGAAGCTTCCAGTTGGGGGCTGGGGGTGGGTTGGAGCCAGGCAGTCCTTGCTGCTACTGTCACTGGGTCCACGCCGCACTGGGTCCTGCTGCCAGCTCCTCCTGCTGCTGGCGCCTCGTCAGCTTTTAGACAGGCAGCCTCTGGCAGGTAATCATTTTGTAAATATTAGAGGGACCCCGCCAGCCAGATAGAATGGCCTGGCCTATTTTGCCTGTCCCTGGTCTACCTGCACCATCAGCCCTTGGCCTGTTTTTCTGAGTTTGTCGCTACATAATGCCAGGTATTAGTTGCTGTAACCTAAGAAGTGTGCACTAAAACTGGACTGAGACTAGCAGTTGATTTTTACATGTGCCACTAAAATGTTGCTGGAAAAGAGAATTTTTACTCGCTACTGAGCTCTGCTGGATTTGAGCTGGTGAAAATGTTCTTTATCTTGTGACCAGATCCCTGAGCTGTCTGGCCCTGTCCTTGCCTGCTTTTGTTTTAGATAGTGAACTACACATTTTGCATTGTTCTTTCAGATAATCTTAAACAGTCAAACTAGAAAAAAAAATCTTGACAATTGAAGCAGGAAATATGTTTGCCACTAAAGTGCATATTAATAGAGCAAACTCCATTAAACTCTTAAATGGAAGAGACTGTGCTATTATGGGATGAAAAATATGCCTAATTGTAATAGAAGTAGTTACCTCTAAATTGGTTTTCTGATGGATCCTGAAAATGTCAGAGTTATTAAAAGACGCTTTGGCTTTTCTTGCTTTCTCTACCAAATGTCTTAGACGAATACGCTCACCTAGGAGGGCTTTCAGGGCCCAGAAATCTGTCTGTGGGACTCTGTCCCTGAAAATAACCACAAAGGCTCCTCTGGGACAGCCTTCAAGGTTTTATACAAAGCATTTCTATTCAGGTCAGGTCTTTGATTGTTTTGACCTGCCTTGTTTCACCATCTCTTTCTCTAAAGAGCATTTTTTTTCCTTGCCCAGTTAAACATGGATGTCTCTGTCTGTTTTCTCTGAGCAGTGAGTACAATTGTAGATCTTTTTCCCTTTATGGAGGCCCCCCATTGTTACTTTGAAACAAGTGCTTCATACATTAACAAATCAAGTCTTTTTCCCATTTTAAAACCAAATGATTTACAGGGGAAGGAATCTTACTGTTATCACTTGATTTGTTTCACACTGAAGATATCAGGGATTAGGTCTTTAATGCTATATTATAATTGAGCTGCTGAAAAGAGCTCCTGCATCTCAGTGTTTGTTTTAGTTTCACACTTTCAGCTAAGCTCTGTTTTCTCTGCACTGTGTCAGTCACTGCTATGGTTTGTTCTGTAAGGAGGGTTTTGTTTTACTTTCTTTTGCAAGGAGATTGTTTAAACAACCAATCCGAGCTGCAGTCGCACAGGCTGAGGAAATCCTGTATGAACTGGAAAGTGTTAGAAGGATTTAATGAGATTATCATGAACTGTTACTTCACAAAAAAACTCAAGACCCTAAGCAGCTGCACTATGTAATAGGGGACAGGTGAAGGAATTTGAAGGAATAAAGAAACAGTCCTTTTTTGTAAAGAGATAGTTTCAGATTTTGTTGTAGTAAAAATTAACTGTGTTAGGTATAGTGAATGCTGTTATGCTGCAGACATTGAAATAATTCTATGTGGTATTTTTGTCCATTTATTTGGAACAGACAGATAGTACTGAGATTTGTATCTTGGTGTTTAGTAGCCAACAGACAGTATAGTAGTCTTTTTGCTTAAAAGTTGAATCCATTCATGAAATAGAGGGAAAGAAGTGGTGGTAAGTCCCAGATCAGGTTAGAGTTTGGTCTTAGTTTTTGATTTTGATTCATACCGAATTTGACTACAAAAGTCTTTCTCTGATCCGAGAGGAAAAAATGTTTTTAAACAGTTTTAGTATCTGGAGCCAGACAGAAATACTTATTTTAGTCTGGCTAAATACAACTCATGCTACTGTGGAGGGAGTGCAGAGTATTGCACGAATTGCATTTCCACTTCCTTGTTTGGATATCTTTTTTAATGTAAAATTCCATCATAGTACTTTCATTATGGGAATGTGATCAACAGTACTTTCTGTCATGCACTCAAAGGGACCACAAGGTTCCTGCGTAGCCCAAGCCATAGAGTAATATTTATTTCCAGTGAGGAACTAGGGCTGTTTTGTAAAAATACTCTAATATTTTTAGCCATGTGTTTTCAATATTGGTATCATACTTATAAGTTATTTTATCTTTTACCATAAAGCACCCTCAATACACAAATAAATAAATGTGTGACTGAATGGATTCCTCTTTTTGATTTTTATCAAACGGAAAAATAGTTTGGACACTAAAATATACATTTTATGTCTAAGATAAGTTGTTAAATATAGAAACTTGTTCTATTAATTGACATATCAAAATATCCCACCCCCAACCCATGTAAGACTTGATAAAAATGATTATATTTTTAAAAAATCTTTTATTGATTTACTTCATGCACATGAAACCTCATTTTTTCTAAAATTCTGAAGGCATCAAAACCCGCTCGCAGATTAATTTACCAAATCCAAATAAGCCTTGACATTTCTAACTTTCATAATTTTGTGCCATCCTATTATAGCAGTCTTTAGCAATTTTGTCCTGTGGAAAAAAGACAGTGGGATAGAGAGCACATGGGCGGAATGAGGAAAGAATGGACAGTATCACCCGGGGACATGTATGTTCTGATTACACCTCCAAACAAGGCAGAGATAACTTATACCTAGTCCTCCCCACTAGAGCTTTTACCTCTGCCAGAGCAGAGGGCTGAACTGAGGTGCCCAGGTGGTGAAAGATGTAAAGGGAGAAGGAGGAGGGGGAGTGGACAGCAGCTGCAGATTTCCCTACCGTATGGAAGCAGGTGGTATGCTTAGATAACGGTTGTCTTGTGCCATTTTAGGGCTGCTTTCATTCAGCAGAAGCAGGCTGTGAGAGTTTTGGTTCCTCAGTATATGCAATAAGGCTTTCCTGGTGGTACACAGCCAGGCTAATATCTTGCAACTAACAGCATACTTAGTTGGGGTTGAAAAACTCTCATTTAATGTTGGCCAAATGTATAACGTGTACACGGAAAATCTTGTTGACAATGATTTAAATCTAGAGTATCAAACCCATCTTGCCCTGCAGACCGGGTGAGGGTCTCTAGGCCAGTCTGCAGGCTAGATTTGGCCATGCAGGAGCTAGCACACAGGGCTGGTCCAGTGATGCATCACATGCAACATTATCCCTGTGCTGACCCCCTGTGCTGCAGGCAGCACACACCAGCTCTTCTCCAGGACTTGCACTGCACATGGCTCATAGGCTGAGCCTAGCATCAAAGGTATTACAGAGGACCAGCAGGGGGTGTGCACTGTATACAGCACACTTCTGGACTGGCTTTGTGCACTGGCTCTGGGGCCAGTCTGGATCGGGCTTCAGCTGTCTATGCACACCAAAGCCAGTGCACAGGGCTGATCTAGTGAGGTTCTGCATACAACATGCTCCCTGTGCTGCCCACCCTATGTCCTGAGAAGGGTCTGCACTGCTAGGTCCAGTTTGCATATTGCAGACAGCACAAGTTGTGGAGTGAGTACTTCAGGGGTTAGATCTGGGGCACATTGTGTATGTGGTGTACCACCAGACTGTCCCTGCATACTGGCTCTGGCATAGGTCAATCCTGACTGACCCCAGAGGCAACGCACAGGGTCAGTCCAGAGCAGGTACTGCGTATGACGCATGCCCCAAACCAATCCCCTGTACTCTGAGCAGTGTCTGCAGTGCTCGCTCCAGTCCACATACCAAACTGGCTCTGCATATCACATGCAAGCTCAGTCGAAGACTCGTAGCTCATATCATACAGACCCATGGACTTGCACCCTTGATCTAAATTATACTTCTGAAGGAAGTAAACCTTTAAAAAAGTCAAAATTTTGAAACTTAGGGCAGCTATTTGAACCAAGCTATGTAAGTCATTGTTCATATGTAATTCCAGCCACGTCAGAAGCATGGTTACAAAAAATCACCAATTCTGCTAATTTACATTACGTTTTTGTGGTATTGCTGGTGGTGCCCTTTCCTTTTGTAGCTTCTAATAGAAGTTAGTTTTTGGTGTAGGAAGCTAAGGAGGCCCATATCTATTCAGGGTGGGCCTGATGATCTGTTCTGGAACTGAATGGTTTAGAAAATGAGGCTTAATGGTGAGGTGAACAAATATTGCAGATGAGCAAATTTGCTTAAGTTGGACTGGTTCAGAGAAAATGAGGAGGATTGCAGGGACTGGGCAAAGCTAAGTGAATAGGAAAAAAATGCAAGTTAAAGCATGTTGAAAAAGAAGACTATGAAATTTGCACATGCGTTCCTAAATTATAATTTAAGGGTAAGTGCTCAAAAACCTTGTGAACATTTAATGAAAACATCTGTTTTCTGTGCAGCACGGTCAAAAGAACAGAAAAAGTATATACATATTTGGGCAGATACAGCAAATATCTGAATGTCACAAATTCTGAAAAAGATACAACAGAAATAGAATAAAGGCAGAGATGAGTGACAAAAAGTCAGGACTATCCCATGAGGAGGTATTTAAACTATTGGGATTGTTTAGATAGCATTTAAGTAAGAGGAGACATGATATATAAAATGATATATATGGAAAGAAGATGTAAAGTGGATTCTCCTATTTAACTTTTCACATAATACAAGCCAGGAGATATTCTGAATGGAATTCAAGTTCATGTTAATAAAAGAAAATACCTTTTTCCTGGTGACAGGAAACACACAGGCTATGGAGTCTCTAGTCTATTTCTTGGAGACATACAGACTATGTTGGTCTGATCCAATGTCAGTTTTGAAGCTCCTACCTATTTTCTTACATAACATGTATTCCTATAGTATCTATATACCTTCCGGTCATGAATAGATTTTGTCCTCCACCCATTTTCCACAATATCCTTAAAACAGGGAAGTGTTTAGCCCTATTTAACAGATTGGGCCAGAGCAGATGGTGGAGTCCACAGTTAATCTGAGAATTGAATTTAAGTATTAGTCCCAGACTCTGTCCATTAGACCATCCTCCCTGCTTAGATTCCAGGTCTTGTGTCCACTCTGCATTACAAGGAAGCATAAGGACACATCTGCCCTTGATGAGAGATTTGTTTTCTAATTCGCTCAGCGATGATAGACAGAGTGTAGTGTAGTGATATATTTTGAGAAACTGAGTCACAATGGCAGGGGCTAGTTCTCATGACTGTAAGAGAACCAACTAGCTACCAGCGTGGGCTAAATTTGACTGGATGGACAAATTAGCTTGCTAGATGTTGAAAACTGTTACTTTTTTTTTTGTTTCTGCTTTTTAAATTTTGGTTCAGCTCCCAGTGGAAAACATTTACAAAATCACCACAGATTCCAACACAATTCTTACTCTTGACAGTCTCAACAACAGAGGTTAATGCAAGAGGGTGATTGAAGAGAACAGCTCCATGTCTGCTAAAAGTACAGGGGAGTTGTATTTTTTTTCAACTTCAGCAAGTAACACCCACCTGTTAGCTCCCCCTCCTTCTTGGCTGTAGCAAAGGGAGCTCTGTATCTTGTTCAGTCTTCTTCAAGAACTGCTCAAAGGTCAGTGAATGAGGAGGATAATTGAATTGGATATCTTTTCCCAAATAAATGTATAGTGTGTGTGTGTGAGCACATTGATATAGCTTTGAAGGAAAAACTGTATTCCTTCCACCAATTTTTCTTTTATTGTGGACGAATAAAGTATACCTTTCTCTAGTCAGTCAGTTCAACACCTTTGCTAAGTTGAAATGGAAATAGATTTTTTTTCTCTTAAATTCTAGTTAGTGACCAGGAAATTGAGACCTTTAAAATTTCTTTGTAAAAAACTAGTGAGAGAGCACAGGACCAAGCCAGTACAGAATAGCCAACAACCTAGAGATTAGGTCACATTTCTGCTACTCTGGATAGGGTGTGGCTGGGTCTCCTCTAGTCCTGTTCTTAGAAAACCTTCTGATGAAAGCTTCTTTGACACTGATGCATTTCCATGAAAAGTTCTGGTCTTGATCAGAGGAACTCAACCTTTTAGGCTAGGGACAGAGACAGAAATTACATGTAAACCAGTTCAGGTGATCAGAAATTGGTTTAAACCTGTAACAGAAACGAAGCTTGGTCCACATAAACCAGTTTCAAAATGTCTGAGACTGATTTAAGATAAACCTGATTGAATATAGTATCAGACTTAATTGATTTGGATCAAACTGGTTTATGAAACTTCTGTCCCAGACCCCTTCCTGGTTCAAGTTAAATCATAGTCCTCCAGCATTCCAGCATGTTTGGCTGGGCTGGGCTGTCTGCTCCAGAGAGCTGGGCTGGCCCCACCCCGCTGCTCCCTCACTAGAGTAGTGAGGGCTGGCTGACAAGGCATTGGAGGGGAGTCAGGCCTGGCTGGGGATGCAACCCAGTCTGTAGGGGGCAGGGGCAAACCCTGGCTTGGATCTGGGACCAGGGAGTGGGGTTAAACACCCTTTCCCCACTCAAACTTACTGCTGGCTGCAGCTGTGGACTACAAAACCCAGAGGCATGTGGGAGCAGGAAGAGGAAATGATGAGCAACCCTGCAGAGTTATGTTGTTGTGATTTTGTACTACAAATCCCAGTGACCTCAGGTGCAGCACAAAGAGGAAGCAAACACACAGCCCATGCTGGCTGTACCAAATAACTGTGCTCTGTTGCCTCCTACTGTCTGGCCTGAGCTAGTGCAGGCATGTGGCTGCATACCCTGAATGTCTGTTCACTTCTGTTTCATTTTAATCTCTGCAGTTTAGACTAGATTCAAACACTGAATCACTTTAGTCTCGGGACTTTTGACTGTCTGTGCCTAGCCTTAGAGGTGGGGCTGGGTGCTTGTGACCTGGCTACACTGCAGACCACCACTCCACTGCTGGCAGGGGAGAGAGGGAGTGAGAAAAGGGGGAAGGAAATAGCTGCCAATGTGTGTGTATGGGGGGCGGGGGCAGGAGGAGGGTGATGGGAAAGGCACTGAGAAGGGAGGTCTGCAGACAGGATCAGCAGGGCAAGGAAAGGGATGCACTGGACGAGCTGCTTGGCTCCCCATCCTGCAGGCCAGGTCCAGTCACTTCAGGAGCCTTATCCACTCCTGTGGGCCTTAGGATCACCGGTCTTGTTCATTTGGTATTTTTTTACCATAAAAAAATTAAATTTTCTAATCTGCTCTAATCAGAGATGAACAAATTTAGCTCTTAAACCTACACTGAGCTCTGTGCAGACAAATCTCATTGCAGCATCACGGCTTCCATAGTTATACATATATTTAATGTTTTTACACAATACTACAAAATCTTGCAAACACTTATGGCTCTAGTCTCTCAAGTCAACACATTTCTGAATTCATTTAGCTGTTACTCGTCAGATACTGTTTAATGATTTTCGTGTCTTACTGAAATGCATTCACCTTAGTGAAAAGCTTTAGCACTTATATAAAGTAAAAGACAATTTCTTTCCTTGCAAGTTTAGATTATAGTTCAACCTTGCCTCAAAGATGTGTTTTTATTCTGTAAAAGTCATGCTTTTGAAACTGGCAAATTAATTTTGAAAACCCTCACTGTGTATGTGTGTGTCTGGATACATGCATATACAAATGTTTGGGGATTTATTTTCATTGCAGATATTTCACTGCAAATATTGAAAGTGGAGGCCAAGATTCAAATGACCTTTCCTTTAGGTTAAAACAAGAAAAAAATAAGCATATTGCAGAGCATTTTACTTGACTTAATTTTCCTTAAAAATGTCATGATCCAGTAATATACGTTTTTAAAAAGAATTAGTTAAAAGCTGCAGTTTGTTTTGTAGGTAGAAAACTTGGACTTAGACTTTCTTTACAAACTAGCCTAGTATCCTGCTCTAAACTTGTGAGGAAAGTGATGAATAGCTATTTGTGTTTGGGAAAGAATGCATTGCAATACAGGAAACACAGCCACACTATGTCTACATTAGGACATTTACCTGTTGCTGACAATTTGTGCCAGCTCTTGAACCAGCGTTTAAATGATTTAGATGTGAACTTAGAGAACAGAGGATTATGTACAGCACTATTTTAGAAATTACAGATTAACTTTATTTAGTTTCATCCCTCACTTATATTTAAGTAAAGTGTATCTGTTTTAAAATATTCTTCTCATGTAATAAGTTTTCTTTATTGTTCGTAGGAAATATCGTTAATATTTCTTTTTTTTTTAAATATTTATCAAATATTTTTGTATGAATGAATCGCATTTTACAAGAGGGAGGGTAAAACTGTGAGCAAGGGTTGTGTTTGAGTATGTGCATAACCACACACATGTATCCATGAATTTAAAAAATTGTTTTCGTTCTATCAGTGGTTAGCTCTCAGTTACATTGCACTACATGTACACTTTGAAAGTTCCTACAAATACTATAACATTTACATTTCTGAATTGTGGTGTTATATACCATGTAAAAACAATATCAAGTCAAGATAACCTGGTGGAAATCAGCATCAGTTTCCTACTTTTTAAATATCCCTACTCTTTATCTGGTTGGGTACCATCTCTTTTTTTTCTTCTCTCTTGGAAGCCACCAGCTCTTCTTGTACCTTAGGGCAACCTCCCTCTCTATGCACTTTCTCCAGAAGTATATCAGTTCTCTCTTCACCTCTCCCAGTGGCTTGCGACCCTCTCTTCCCTGTCATATTCCCTCCTTTTCCTATAGCCCATTCAAACCCCTGGGCTAAGTACAGACAGTCAAAAAACCCAAGGCTGGTGTGATTCAATCTTAACAGGTTAGTCTAAGCTACACAGATTAAACTGATAAGCAAATGAACAGACAATCACTTTTGATTCCAGAAATGCAATCACATGCCTGCAGTGGTCCGGCTGGAAGCTGTGGAGTGCTAGAACATGCCTTCCTGCTTGACTGGAGCAGACAGTGTGGGCCAAGGCTAGCCCACCCACTATGCAAGGTGGGGGAGGGGCGTTGTGAATGAGGTGCAAAGCATCCTGGGATGCTGGGAGACTGAGGGTTAACTTGAATCTGGAAGGGATCTGGGATAGAAGTTCAATAAACTGATTTAACCTAGATCAGTTAAGTTTGATATTATATCCATATAGGTTTATCTTAAACCTGTTTTGGCCATTTTGAAAGTGGTTTATGTGCCTTGAACTGTTGTGTTACAGATTTGAACCAGTTTCGGATCCCTTATACTGGTTCATATCTGGTTTATATGTCATTTCTGTCCCTAGCCCTGGGGTGACACTTTAAGGTAATGGTATGTTATTAAAAAGCAGAGGAGGAGGAGTAGATGAGAAGATCCACTGACACATGGTCTAATTTCCTGAGGAAAATGGTGCAGGATACATCCCTTATGACATCTAAAACTAGATTGGTGAAAGCATAAGAAAAGATACAGTATGGAACAAGCCAACATTAACTCTTGAGGGATGGGATTTTTCCACCTCTTATATTATTTCTACACCTTTAGAACACGCTCTTAGCTGGATAGTATTGTTGAAATAATTAGCAGTGGGAGAGCCGGCAGCACTAACCTATCATAATTAGGCTTCAGTTAACATTCTTGTGATTGGCAGAGCAGTTCATACTTTCTCTTATAGGTGTTTTTGCAGTTATCTGCTCAGGGAATTAAACATATATGGGCTAGATTTTTTTTTTTTTTTAATTATTTTAGGTAAGTAGAAGTTTGAATTCTGCAGTTGTGGCCGCAAAAGGAATACTGAAATAACATTCTAGCTTGTTCAGACTCCCTTTGAGTATGGCTGTTATATGCATTTTATATCCTGCTCTGTGTGCCATATTGCCTACTGTCTATGTACCTTGTTTTTAAATGAATACTAGTACTGAGAATAAGAGTTGACAAAAGCTAGCTATTGCTTTTGTGAAAGCAGGAAAAATGCCAATCATAGGTTTTGGTCTTTCTTGCTATAAGAGCTTTTTGTGTTAAATTTAGTTATATATGTGATGCAATTTTTTTTTCAAAAGCACGCAGTGATTCATAGCTTTAGAAATGTGGGATTAGTGTCACGTGTAAAACAACAGGCTTTATATATAAAGAAATGTTGTTTGTAAACAGTTACAAATAAGAAAGTAGAAGAGAGGATTTTAGTTGTTTTTAAGCTTTTAGTTAGTCCTTTGTTTCCTGGCCCCCTCTCCCTCTCAAATTTGTTAAAAACAAATTGTTGCCAATGGCAACTGCTGGGAATTTGTTGAAAAGCACACTTTTAGAAGACAATGGGCCCCAAATATACTGTGGCACAGCTTTAAACTTTATTAAGTCTGCCTTGAACTACCCTTTCCTCTCCTGAGTTAAATGGAAGAAAAGTTTGGCAGCCTCCATGCTGTGAGCTTGATTGATGCCCAGAACATCTGAGGGACTTTTGTGTCCAGCTTGCTCTCCATGAGTGCATAATGTGTGAATACTCAAATAAGGTCAGCCCTTATCACATGTAATCTAGGCCTGAAAGCAGATCAACAGTGACAGTCATACCCCATAAGTGAGAACACAAATCATCATCTGCATGCTTTGGACAAGTTGTGGGATTTTCTTCCTTCTCCTGTTCTACCCCTTCTGTTCAGGGGGAAGGGGGAAAACTTTGGCAGATCTCTCGAAAGCCAAAGAAGTACGTGCTCAGAATACTACACTGCTCGTTCAGTTGAGTAGGGGGATGGGAATTGTTTATTTGTAACAAAGTGATAGTCTCTTCCCTGAAAGGCTGAAGTGAACTTCTCTTCTTAGGGTTGCTGGTGACTAGTGATGTGGAATGCTGCAAGTTGGGAATGGAGTGGGAAGAAAAGAATCTGAGGGAAACATGTTGAACTCACTTTTATACTATTTAAGTCTCTCTAAATCCCTTCAAAATTGTTGAACGCCAAGTTGTTTGATTTTCAGACGTTATAAACCCAGTCTTTATATAAGGTTGGTCAAGAGTTAAAGGTGGTACTGGAAACGTTTAGGGTATCTTGACAAAGATGACCACCCTTATTTTATTTTCAAAATATAATGAAAAAATCTCATTGCTTACACTTTTTGTGGCTAGGAGCTTACTTAACCTCCATCACCAGAGCATTTGCGCTCTCATATGTGCTGCCATTGTGAACAGTTATTTGTGTATATTATATATTTTTCGAGTCAGTTTATCCTGATCTGGCAGAACTTTTAACATGGGTTGTCAGCTCTTTGGGTCAGGAACCTCATTTTTGGTTCTGTGTTTGATCAGTGTCTAGCTCACCGGTGTGTCGTCTATGACGTGGTTGCTGTGTGTCACCACAATACAAGTAATTAGTAGCTTTTAAAAATAAAAAATTTGCTCACCATCTTTTTCTGAGCAAAAACCCAACCATGACCAAAGTTTAATATTATGCATGGTGCTTTCCCAGCTATGTACCTTACTTAGCTCTTCTAGTTTAGCTGCTCAATTGTTTCCTAAACCAGGAGAGGAGAAAATGTTTTTCTTTCTCTTTCCATGAAATGTTGCAACTGTGACATATTCAGTTGGAGGGAGCAGGGTAAAGAGCTTTTAAGAATAAAATAGGGTAATTAGTACTAAAGGAATCAAGACTAGAGTTACACCATTGGTGACATTAACAACTATGGAAACAATGATGTCATTCTCCAAGTGGTGGAAATAATTGAGATTTTTTCCACATTTATGATATCTTGAAAATTTTATTTCCATTCTCTGAAATATAATGACCCCACCCATGCAGCATTTTGAAGTGGTTTTGCTTCTTTGTGTATTGTACAATGCCAATTTAATATCCAGTACTGAGTGGAAGATCCATAAACCCTAAGAGTCTGTCTACAAATCCTATAATTATAAAAATTTATTATTCAGTGTATTTATTGTGATTTTGACATTGATACCAAAGATGGCACAATTGGCACTGATTTAAAAATAAATAATAAAGTAAACAGATTCTTCATATAGTACAAACACTTAATGTACTTCAAACAGGAAAAAATTAAACAAAATAAGGGCATCAATTCAGAGGCCTTTCTCTTTTTCCCCCCATACCTCAGCTATCATAACTCTAGTCTGAGGGGGTACATGTGATAAAAAATGGCTGTTTTTGCCGTTTAATTGTCACACTGTATGTGTGCTGGATTTTTTATGACTTAAGTGAGTTTGTTGCATTACAAACTAAACCACATCCTCATGTAGTTTAGTTTGCAGTGTAGTTATTTGTAATGTTGCATCCTTTGACAGCTCACCCCCTGCCCTGCCCGACCCTGCCATGGGAGAGGCGGGCTCAAGGTAGAAGCAGCAAGGGGCCTGATCTTTTTTTTTTTGTGGAGCCTGCCCATGTCTCCCTCATCTGGCTGGGGGTGAGCCACCAGTGGGCCAAGTGGCCACTGAGCTGTGGGAGGTCCAAATACTTCCTTTCATGGTGGCAACACCCCTGGGTGCCACCCAGGTGGGCTGCTAGCGGGCAGGTGCTGTCCCAGCTGGGGCTCAGGGAACAGTTGGATTTGGCTGGGTGCTGCTGGTGAGCCGGGGAAGCACCCACCCACTGGCTGCCCACCCTTGTCACCCTGTGGGGGCCACCACCATGAAGGGAAGGTCCAAGGGCCCCTGCAGCTCAGGGCCCATGGCTGCTTGTGTGGGCAGGCTCTGCTGAGAAAAGAGAAAGCAGAAAGCTGGCTGATCTTTTTTTTTCCTTCAGAGCCTTCCTGCCTCTTCTGCAGCGTGGGGGCAAGCTGCCGGTAGACCAAGCTGCAGGGGGGCCCAGACCTTCCCTCCATGGCAGCAGAGCCCCCCAGGTGGCACCCACCCACTAGCAACCCACCCAGGTGGCCCCAGGGGGTGCCGCCACCACGGAGGAAAAGAACTGGGCACCCCACAGCTCAGGGGCTGCTTAGCCTGCTGGCAGTTCGATCCGGGCCGTGGAAGATGCAGGCAGGCTCTGCAAAAAAGGAAAATGATGGGGCCCCTCATCATAACAGTGATGGAAATCTCAAAATTGAAACGGGTCACAATTAAAAACCCACCGTTTAAATTTAAAGGACTAAACCCCCATCACATGTGCAAATTGCCCAGTACTGTACAGTGTTATTTAAGCCCCCATCAGAATAGTTTAGGATCATAGGGCTGGAAGGAATCTCTTGGATAGGGACAGAAATTACGCATAAACTGGTATAAGTAATCAGAAACCAGTTCAAATCTGTAAACAACAAAAGCTTAGTGCACAGAAACTGTTTGCAAAATGGCCTAAACTGGTTTAAGATAAACCTAGATGGATTTAATATCAGACGTAACTGATTTAGGTTAAATCAGTTTATTGAATTTCTGTCCCAGATCCTGTCCAGATTCGCATTAACTCAAAGTCCCCCACCATTCCAGGATGCTTTGCACCTTCCCTGCAAATCCCCACTTTGCATGGTGGGCAGGCTAGCCTTGGGCAGGGGGCCCAAGTTGTCTCCTCCAGCCAGGCAAGGAAGCATGCTCCAGCTCTCCCAAGTCTCTTGCCTCAGCCATTTGCAAGCATGTGGCTGCATTTCCAGAAGCAAAAGTGATTGTCTGCCTATTTGTTCATCAGTTCAATCTGCACATCTTAGACTAACCTGTGAAGCTTAAGTTGATTTAGGCTTGGGATTTTTGACTGTATATACTTAGCCCTTATGTTATTGAGTCCAGTCCCCTACTATTGCAGATAATCATAATGTTAAATCTGTCATACACTCATTAAGCTCCATCCCAAAAATAGTCATATCCTTTAGTCATCTGGATCCTTCATGAGCACAAGGAAAAATCAGTGGCTATATCTATTAGCTTTTTGGCAGGCATATGCAAATCAGCCTTGCACCTTCCCCAAGTGCCACTCTGCTCCCCTTTCTCTCTTGGATTTGCTGCTTTGTTTTCTGCATCCTCATGCTCCTGGCCTGACCTACTGCTTGGCTTTCTGCTTTCTGCCCAATCTGCCACTGTGCTGCCTGCCCCCTCCCTAATCTGCCACATGCCACACACACAGGCTGTCCAATGCACTTGGTGCTCTTGTACTGCAGGTTGACCACCACTGATCGACATAATACAATGATGGACATACAATACTAGTAAAATCTGATTTAGATGGAGAAGTTATTGACTCCCCATCTTATGTGTTAGCCACAGACAAAAAAGAAATCTCTACTGCTAATGCAATAACAGCCTTGTAGTTTCATAGTGGTAATTAGTATAGAAAAGGACTTGGTAATAGTTAATGCTTGTGTAGATCATGATTTTGTGGGTGTTCTACAGTATATAGGTTTTGGCTCCATGTCTGCCTCTCTCAGTGTTTGTAGTTTCCATACTTCTGTATCTTTAATCTCTCTCCTTAGTGAACCAGTATCTCTAGCCCAAAGTCATTTGAATAGGTTGCCAACTGCAAGAGAACACCGGTGCTTAATCTTTTGCCCTTTGGGTTGGATAGGCAATACCTGTTCCCTCCACAGGCTGGATCTGACCAGTGGGCCCAATACAGCTGCACAGAGGGGAGAGAGAGTCTGCCCAGTCCCTATCTAGCCACACACAAAGGGAGAGGGGGCATGGCTCTGCCCAGATCCAGCTGCATGGTTGGAGGAGAAGGGGGAATGGCCTAGCTCCTGACCCAGATGCAGGGGGCTTGGGAGTTTGGCAGCAGGGGAGGGTGGCAGTATTAATTGCCACTGCTGCCCTGCTACCAAATTTCCTAACCTCTCGGGAGCCTTGCAGGCTAGATGTCACAGCTCTGTGAGCAGAGGGTTGAGTACCCCTGATAGACACTCTCTTGCAGCACCATCTGTAGCTGAGCTTTGTGGCATCATCTAATATTACTTCTACCACATGTTTTGTTTTTAAGAATTTTTCACTAGTACTAGTATGTAGCACATCTCTGGCAATTGATATCTGTTGACATAGTCACACAAGATTTTAAACTTGATCTGAGAAACACATACTCCCTTTGGTACTCACACTAGCCTCCTTTCTGATGATGGTGGAGCTCAGAGCAAAGTGTAGTCTCCTTGGTTTCAGAGTACTCTGATTAGCTTTTTTATCTCCTGTGAAAGCATTTTTTAGATTCAAAGCTACAATTGCAGACTTATAGGCTAACAGAGTACTCTCTGCTCTTACTATCTCCCATCCTGTCATCCTCTGCTTTTCACTTTAAATATCTTCTTCACTCACAAGGACTTGTGCTGGGATAGCCATCTTAGTCAGAGATTGGTATAGAACAACATACAGCACTCCTTCCCAGGCAGTCAAGCATTTAGGGGCACATTCTGTTCTTTTCTTATGCCAGGTTCAGATTCAGTTTCTGAGTACATACATAGCCATTCACATGTGTAGGGCTATGAACACAGGAATAAAGTGCCTGCTTGTGAGATAACTGGCATTTTGGGGACTTGGATGGCGATGTAGTGTGACTAAATCTGGTCACCTAAGCATGCAGAAAATAACAGAATACCATACTGATTACAAGGGATCCTGGTTTTCTTTGTTTAAAAATCATCAACTCTCTAATAAAAATCACAAATTCTCTTATTAAAACCCCCCAGTCTTCATTTTTCCATGATTAAAATGAAATGCCACTATGTATAAAGGCATCGGTTGAACACAATGTTTTATTGATATATTTACAATTTTAAAGTGGTTTGGAAACCTATCAGTGCCTCAATCACCACAATAAATTAATTCTGATTAATTAAATCTATTTAATTAAATCTAATTAATTAAATCTATACATTTTTGGCATTTGATTTTCGGTTTTTTATCATGGAAAATCAGAGCTCCCCCTGCACCCTTCTCTCACTAGGGTGTCTAGCCATGGCTTTCCCACTGCAGCTTTGTGGCTCTCAGCAGCCCTGATATGCTGGTGCCCTGCCCATGCCATTGCTCCTCACTCCTGACCCACAGTCTTGCAGCCCTTTTGGTGCCCATCACTCCCACCCACAGCCCCCTGGACCCTGCTGATGCCCCTCACTCCCCAGCCCCTGCCCCACCAGCCTGCTGGAGGGGGCACCCAGCTGCCAGGGCTACAGGCTACAGGGCCAGGGACTTGGGTCCACAGCTCCCATCCCCCCACGACAGTAAAGGAGCCATGGCTGCCACCCGTGAGAGGTGACAGCTGCTCCAGTGGAGCAGAACATGGAGCCTGGCTCCCCCTCCCCCATGGGTAGCATCGCCAGAGTGGAGCTTGTCGGGGCGGGTGCAGGCTGCCCACTGCAGGCTTGGGCTCCCATCCTGCTGCCCTCCCTGTGGGGCCTCCACAGCCCAGTGGGAGGGACCCAGGACAGCAGAGCAGAGCAGGACCAGGTGGGGAAGCTCAGTATCATCACTGGCAGCCATGTGCTGTCCTGGCGAGGCTCCCCCTGCCCTCCCAGCAGCAGCAGGAGTGGCAGTGTGGGGTTGTGCCACCTGCTGCTGCTGGGCAGGCAGAGGCACTTTGTAGTGGTGGTGCATGTCTCGCAGTGGTGGCACTGAGTTTCCCCGCCCCACTCTGTCTTGCTGCGCTGGGTCTCACCTGCTGGGCTGCAGAGGCCTGGGGGGAGGGGAGCAGGGCAGGAAGCCTAAGCTCACAGTGGGCAGGCTGTCCCTGCTCCCTACCTTGCACACAAATCAGGGGGGCACATGCCCCTCCTGGGAGTATGCACAGCAGCAGGGAGCCAGCCCCACTGCTACCCCCTGGACAAGCTGTCTGCGGCTCTGTCCCACTCCCCATGTGGGCCCTGCAGCTACATATGGCTCCAGGTCCTGGGCCTCAAGCCTCATGCACTGCCCTGGCTGGGCAGCGGCCCTACCCCAACCCCAGCCTTGCCCAACTCCCTCCCTCACTATGGGGACCTCAATTCTATGCCTCCTCCCCAACTTAACTACGGGGAGCTGTTCTGTATGTTGCCTGGCGGCCACATGCATGTGTACATGCAGACGTGCACATGGCACCCCCTGTTGATCGCCCTTCTCCCACTCCCCTTGGCCACTTGCATGCTGTAACTCTGCCAGGTTGCAGGGGAAACACCATTTCCTGCATTTTTCTCCTTTAAAAGAGAAAAGCTGGGTTTTTCTCCTTAAAATGAGAAAATCCAGGTTCACTGCATATTTCCATGACAAACCCCCGATCCCTGCTGATTAGAATGGCCTGTCCAGTAGATTTTGATTGATAAAGGATATGGTTTCTTCATGAGATGATTGTGTGTGTGTGTATCTGTGTATCAGGAACAAGTTTAAATTGGCATTAGTATTTGATTAAATTCCATCCTAAGCTCTGCTTGTGAGCTGTGTAAAGAAACTTGGATGGCACCTTTGGAAGAAAACATATACATAAAAATTAATTCATTCAAATAAATTAGCAGCTAGGATCACATTTTTCCACTAAATGGTGAAAAGTTTGCAGCTCAGAGTAGACACTGTTTAGGCTAGAAACATACATGTTACTTTATTTCTGTACTTTCCATTTCTGTATGTGAATGGCTTGAAGTGACATTATATGTTTTATGTGGAGGAGGAATATGCAGATCTGCAGTACAGTTGCTTTATAAGGTAATAGTGATGAGTTAGAAAGTAAAGAATTAAAACAAATGTTTAAAAAGTTAAATAAAAATGTAATAAAAATGTAATTAGTTCATGGGCTACAAGTAATTTGTGCTAATGTCTGGGAATCCAAAGGTAACATTACACAATTCCCAAATAGCTTGTGAAGTCCTGTTTCTACCAGGCTTATATCTGATTATTCTTACAATAAGTAAATCTTTATTCCATTGTTGTTTATTGTTTATTTGTACAGTAGTATTACTGAAGGCTTGGATTGGGGGGGTTATATATCATTTTCCCAGGTGATGTGTAAAAATATAACCAAGAGGTGATCTCTGCTCTGGAGAACTTCAGTGTGTCTACTTTTAGAGTACTGGACTATTCAAGTAAGAGTAAGAGAACCTTACCCACTGAGACGCCAAAGCTCTCAATGACTACAGTGGTATAGTATCTTAATTGAACAAACATAACAAAAAAGCAAGACTAATGCATCACAAAATGTATTTTCCTTATTTATTTAGACAATTGTAATGTATTTTAATTATTAATGATAATATATCAATAGGTAGTAATAAATGTACAGTACTGTAGTATATTTGTGACTATACATGAGTAATATGAACTCTCAGTGCTATTAAATCTTGCTCAGAGGTGGTGAGGCTGTCAATCCATTTTTGTAGGTGGATTAATAAGGTTATTCAGTATTTAGGGTTTTTTTTATTGCAATGATAATTTGTGCAGCCTCTTCTTTTTCCTTCTCAGTATATCAAGACCAGGTGGGGGTGTAGGGAGAGCTAATCCTAGCTGGTGTTAAATTCTGATAGATCCATTGGACCTATGTCAGTTTACACTAGCTGTGGATGCATCTCAAAAGCTATAGCAGAGTGTAAGATAACAGATAAAGTGCAATAAACCTTTATATCTGTATAAAATGAAAAGAACAGGAATTTAGAACTCTGACCGTGCTGTATTCTTTCTAACTTTATCATTGTAAAACTCATCTCTCCCCACCCCCACCATTCCCCTCCTTCCTTTTCTTTTTTTTTTTTTTTACCCTCTCCCCCCCCACACCTCATTTCTGGAAACTACAGTGACCAAATACATAGTTTTGGTAGATTTAATTTAATGAGTTCTGTATGCATTTCCAATTTATGTAAGTTTACTGCAGTTTCATATAACTTATACACATGTACAGAATCTCACAGACTTTTTAAAAAGTGTATTTACTGTTTTCCTATAAATAACAATGAATACCCAAAAATGGAAACTTTATCTTACACTCACAATGTGCAGACACAGCCATTCTGAATCTCCCTTATTGTTCCTAGCCATTCCCTGTTATTGTTTCAGAGCAATTCTTAATATTGGGAATTCACAAGAAAACTGTGGTGTGATTTTAAAGTAAAAGGCATATAGGCAGTGCTTAATTTTATAAAGTAAACAGTTTACAAGTAGTCTGTCAGGAGGCTTTTGCTTGCACCCACTTGAAAACCTCCAGTGAAATTTCAAGGCTTTGTTTTTTGTATGTGTGAAGTAAAGAGGGAGTTAAAGACTCTTGTCCGGCTGCAGCTTCTAAGTTTACACAAATCCCTGTGCGGGCAGTCAATCCATGCTCCTGTGTCAGGAATCCAGTCCAGCTTGGGATCCTTGCTGCCCTTTTGTTGTCCTCCCCACGAGGTGATCAATTGAGGTCTATGTGGTGACAGAACCAGTTTGTAACAGGCTTGTCTTTCACATTCTCATCTTAGGCTTGCTGGCAGACTTGTCTGAGGACCTGACAGAGCTGTAGCAAAGGACTGTCGTGAAATACGGAAAGAAAAGAAACAGGAGACTAACACAGGCAAATCAGAATCACTCCTCTCCTGCTGCAATGGGTTGGCTAGAAGAACCTTACTGGCATCTTCACATTTCCTTGATCATGCTGCTATCCATGCATACCAGGGGTAAGAAGAAAAAGTATTTGGCAATGTAGTTATGGCAGGGGGGATGAGCTTAAGATAACAGCTCACTGTTCAATTATATTAATGAAAGGAAAAGCTTAGAAGGGTGGCTCAGAACTTAAGAATTTCCAAACCACAGTGCACTGTGTGAAAGTACAGTATTAACTACTGTATATACGTTACATATTTAGGTAGCATGACTGAATTGCAAAGATGTTATCAGAAGGGTACAGTAGAAGCTTTTCATTAAATCAGGAGTCATCTGAGGCACTTTTCAAACAGTTTGGACTAAATATGTAAATGATTCTCTTGATACATTAAGTTGGTACAATCAGCCAACATATTTATGGATACAGTAAATGATAGCTCCAAGTGATGTTTTCTTTTTGATATGATTATTTGAGCTTTTTATATGGTTAAAGAAAGATCACTTAACAGCCACCTTAAATTAAAACTGTTAAAGATTATGAAATATATAGATTCAGTTTTAGTTTTATGCACTTCATAGCTTTAACAGATTGTTCATTAACATCATCCAGTGTAACAGCAAAGCTTTATTTATCAATAATTACGGATTGAAAAAATGGTATACTGATTTAGTAAGAGGATTTTGACCATACTTCACTTTAAAAAGCAGAAAGTGATGAATAGTTTTAACTATAGATAATACCACTGTGTTCTACAGTCAGAAAGCAACATTTTGACATAATCAAAAAATACAGAGATTTATTAGCAAGAGAGAGCTCTGACTGACAACAAAAATATAGTTGCTTTGTAAGTTAGGGAGAGTGTGAAAATAGGAATCTATATAATGACTTTGAAGTGTCTTTTCAATACCACTATAATTGAAAACAAATTGAGTATACACTAATTGAAAAGGAATGTTTTTAATAGATGAATTTGCTTATAGTAATTTGCAAGGGGTTATTTTTTAAAGTAATGTATTTTCAGAAAAGTTTACAAATAATTTCTGGAGACATTCTTTGTCTTTTCACTTGCTTATTTTCATCATGTAGCAATTAGTTATCAAGCTAATTTTACATCACAAAAGAAAAATAAATATGCACTGCAAGGAAGGATTTTCTTTCTTCCCATAAATTAGTTGATTCCGTTTATTAAACAGCTAAACTTTCAATGACCTCACCTAAAATCCCTCAGTACTGAACATAGGTTTTTCTGATTCTTTAGAGAATCTTACTGTTCCCTAATAGGACATGATACAGTTAAACCTAATGACCTGAAGAAACAGCAGCAGCACACTTGTTTAGTCGATTTGCTCTGAAAGGTTTAGTGTAGTAGGAGGGTAGGAATGGAAAGGGTAGGAGAAAAGTAACTTCATTGAGTCTGTACTAACTGTAGCACTGTGAAGTCAAATAAAACCTTGCATCCAAACCTCTCTAGAGTTTTCTGAATTTTAGATCCAGAACTGATCTTCCTGCTCCCCAGTTAATTATCTCCCCAAATTAGTGACCCCCTTTACCCTTTAAAGTTTAGAATCTGGTTCTTAGGTGAGATGCTTAGACCCACAAAATTAAATTTATATTATATGAACGGTATATGTGTGTGTGCACATACATGCTTTTTATATATAT
>NW_017728948.1:69609172-69632819 GCF_001723895.1 Crocodylus porosus | reverse complement strand
TAAAAGCTTTTGTATATATAATAGGTTTCTGTGTCATATATATGTAGCATAAAGGCTTCTCCTTTCTTAAGTTTCTGCATAGGAATAATGTGAAAAAATCTTGCATCGTTAAGATGAAGCACTAAATCCAGTTTAAAACTCTTCAGTTTAAGACTGTTTGGACAACATGATACCTGAGCAAGGAAGCAGGCTTTTGTAGATAAATTGGAGGTGTCACACTTGATTTTCAGTGTGTGCGTTTATAGGGAAAGCTCACTACTCCTTCAGCACCCTCTGCTGCCTGCTAAGGGAGTTTAATTCTACTCAGCTTCTCATGAAGATCTCCATCAGCTCTTCTGACAGGCTCCTGAGTATTTAAAGACTGTTTCTAGTTCAAATTTTATTTATCCTTCTTTTCTTTTGAAAGTTTGGATGCATGGATGCAAATTCCCCTTTCTTTATCTCACATGGCTACTTGGAAAAAGATTGTTTTTGTGTTACTTCAGAGGTTTAGGAAGTTTTCAAAACATAATTTACTGTGGGTGAAGCAAAACTGTAGACTAGTTGCTAGGCTTATGAGTTCCTATGTGTGTATGAGATCCTGTTAAAAACTAGGCATAGCACCTAGTCTACAGTTTGCTTTACCACAAAGACATAGGGTCTCAATGGCATACCTGACCTTCAGGTCAGTGAGATATGAGCATCTGTAAGGGTATAGATCAATTTATAGAAGAAACATGTAGGGAGTTTGTAAAAGATGTGCACATACAATATATATATATTTTTACCATAAGAGATCCAGGTTGCTTGTCTTGGTAATTTTAATTGCATTAAAATAAATAAAATATGTCAAATAGAAAAAAATAAATCTAAAAGAAAATTAAAAACTAGATTCATACAACTTATCAACCGTGTAACTACATGTGTTAGCAGGAGTCTGTGCCATACTTTACCCTCAGCTACAAATGCTTATGAATTCATATGTTTGATTTGGAACTGTCTTTCAACATATATCATTTATGAGTCAAATCATGCCTTGAATGATGAACAGCTAGACAAAGCTTGTAATGATTGGTAATTTGTTCACCGGGAGGCTTCTTGCTGTCCTAGGACGTGTATGTTAGTTATCACTGTTTCTCTGAGCAAGAGCAGCATGCCTCTGGATATCGTAACCAATCTTTGCTCACCCACATTGAAGTAGGTACCTTCACCTGTCTCAAATCCTCCTAAACACTACTTAAATGGTCCAGCGCACCATGTCTGAATAACCCTTGATGCATATCTTTGCATGGCAGAGGTACTGGCACATTTATGCATGCTGCATGTGTTCCATTTTCCTTGTCTGTTGTGATGTTTCTTTATTCTTCTTTATTTCTTGTATTGTGCAACCAGAGATTAGCCCAGGCCTTTGTTGTTGATGTTGTACCTGCATTATTTTTGTAAGGTATCTAAATATGGATTTTAAAGCAAAACTTGACGCTTTTACATGTGAAAAGTTGGCCTGTTTTTAAATATTAAAACAAAGGATAGTGCAGCAGTGCAAAGATCCAGCCTGTTGAACCACTGAATCCAGCCCAACAGGGGGCTTCTGCTGCAGGTGATCCTGTGCCACTGTGGAGGCAAGCAGTGGCTGGGTCCTAGCACCCAGCCTTCTCTGACCTAAGTGATTCTGGTATGTACCCAGAAAAGCCTGCCAGCCCTGGAATCTGTTGGGCTAAAATCTGTTGATTCTAGGTGAATAAAAAACAGAGTTACACGCAGGAAAGTTATGGATGCTTTAAAGTATCTTAGGATCAGAGACTTTCAGGAAAAAACAAAATTCTAGGAAGTGATGGTTATTAAAAAATAACACATATTGTAGTAGTACGGCTGTGCCCCACTTATCTAGTCAATGTACAAGCACAGGACAAAAAGACAGTGCAGTCTATGCAAAAAGATGTTTGAAACTGTGTAGTCTGCGCCTCCAAGTATGTAGTGTTCTTTCTTGCAACACATTTTCTAGACATTGTCCAATCTAATTTAAAATGGCTTAAGAGAGTGTGTTTCCACTGATTCCCTTGAGTGATTATTCTGTAGTCAGATAGGTAATTTTTACCTGTAAACGTATATATGCACTTCTCACATGCTAATTTCAGAGGCAGCTGTGCCATGAGTCAGAGAGCAGCTGAAGTTTCATCTTCTTTTAACTTAGGCCCATCATGTCATTTTGAATTGAGGAGAGGAGAATAAAGTGACATATCAAATTAAATTGCAGAACTTATTTTCTAGGATACATACTGAATGATACTTAAAATTTTCAAGTGTTATGACAAATTTTCAGCAACAGATATTTGAGCTGACATTTAAAGTTTCAGGAGACTAATTTGTAAGGAATACTTCACTTTTCAAAAACAGGCTTAGGAAATATATTTACTGGTTGAAAGTTCAGGCATAAAGAAATGAGCATGTAGCTTTTCTAATTGGACAAAACTGGAGAAAACACATACTGAGATGAATGAAGGGAAAATAATGAAAAGTCATCTCCTTGAAACCACCTCATATTTAAGAAAAAACTGCAGGCCACAATTATCCCAGCAAAGCCAAGTTCATTATAGAAATGAAAAATAGTTAAAAAAAAAAAAATGCAGCAAAGGAGGCTGAGCTGTAAAGATACATGAATGATATAGGGTAAATTATTGCTTTGGGAAAACCACATGTATAGTTGGAGCTCCCCAGGAGTAGGCCAGGAAGCTTATTTTGACCAGATTTGAAGTTTTCTTTTCTGGTCATCCCGCTTCTACCTGCCCTCCAGCATTGCAGAGGAGAGGTTCTGCATGAGTCCTATATCTGGACATGTATACATTGCACACCACATTGTAATAATGGCATCAAGGTTGCTCAATACACATCCACCTCCATGATATGTTTTCTCTTTCTGTGGTCCCTCTGATGAAAGTAGCTGGCACACAGCCATAAGTGACCCTCCATCCTTCCCTTTAGGGGCACAATGGTTATGGCATAACCTAGTCTTAAATCATTATCTGTTAACTGTGTAGGCATTTGTGTTTTCTCGGCATTTCAGGTGAATTCAGTGTTTGTTAAAAGTGTTCGGATTGAATAGCCTGGGAGGCAAGCACCTTGTGGGAGAGTACATAAGTCTTTATAGATTGTGCACCCTGTTGTGTGCTTTAACCTTCCTTGGCTTGTAGAAGGACTACCTTCAGAATTAATCGTTCTGTGTTGCACATGTGTTAAATGCACAGGGTCTTTGCATAGGACCAAGTTGTTAATTGCAGTTGCAATCTGGTAAATATATAAACCTGATGTAACAGAAATCTTTGATGTAATTACTTGTTATGCAGTTCACTGCCCAAGGGATTTAGCAGGCGGTACTATAGTTTGACCTCAAAAAATTCATGTTCACCTGCTGGTCAAACTGTCATCTGGCAGAGTTCCAGGCCTCTTCTTCCAAACTGTGGTATTTGCTTCACACCAATATATTGTAGCTCTATCTTAGGATATAAACTCAGAAAAATCTTAGTTATAAGATACAAATCAACATTATTAGGTAATGTAAAAACTAATAACTGTGTCAGGGAACTTGAGGATAAATGACGCTAGAATATGTTGCTGTAGAAGTTCATAGGCAATATAGTTATGACATGCATTTAAAGTAATAATTTTTAAGTGTAAAATGATCCTAGTTACCATATGGCAAAATATACTGAAAGTTTGAATGGTTAAGGCTCACACAGCTGCTAAATGCATAAGTAAGATCGTGTGTTTAAGAGTTTTATACTACAGCTATTATGTGGCATTCCCAGCTATTAATCTCCCACTATTAATCAGCAGTAAAAAGCAACTTGTGGTAAGCATCACAGATGCTCGAAATTTGATCTCTCTTGCATTGTACCTGAGGGGAAAATGGCAAAATTTTGGTGTCTCAACTTTTTTCTTTCTTTCGGTGTTATATTATACACAGGTGTAACATTCCAAAAACAGTTCAGTGCAAACAGGTCAAAAGGTAGCATTGTTTAAACTATTTGTTACAAGGAAAATATCCACATGGCATCCATTACTTAAACTAGTACCTTTAGTATGCAAATAATTTGATAAGGTTACATGAAATGTATAAATTAAGGTAGTGAATTTAATGTGTGTTTGTTGTTTGTTTTAACTACAGGATTTGGTATTTTATTTATTTATTTATAATTGTGTTCCATTTTGAAGCGGCAGCTGTTTACTTGAAAAAGAATGTTTTTGTAATTAATCCTTCAGGCTGGTCAGGTTTCTATTTATTTTTCTTCCAGATATAAACTAAACAAAGAAAACATTTCTAATCTGTGTGTTTCACTATATGGTAGTATCAATTACTATACACCTGGCAAGAAAATTTTCAGATTAATTTTCAGATTGTCCCAACTTTCATTTTCTCTAGATTGCATATGTTAAGTGCTTCCTAACTTCTTAAATCCAAATCTAACGTGGGACACAGACTCAAATAAATGACAGAAAAAGTAGTAGTGCAGGATTCTAATTAGGTCATATTTTTACAGCCCAGGTAGCTTACTGTATCTGCAGACAGATTTAAATATTTGTGTGTCTAAATTAAAATAATCAGGTCCACAAGGACCATACATGTACACACCAAAATGTAGGTGTAAAAAAAAAAAAAAAGTGGTTGTGATAACCTGAAATGGAATTATTTAGGATTAATTTTGGTGAGGTATAAAGACCACTGTATGTAACCTCTCTTTACCGTAAATAATTCAAGATATTTCAAATGTAAGAAGATAGGTTGCTTTAAGTGTAAAGGAAATTTGGTGTTGGTGATGTAAAATGAGCCACCTGTGAAGTTCTGTTTCTGTCTCTTCCACTGATGGGCTGACCTTAGCCACGTCACTTATTTTTTCTCTGATTCTCAGGAACATTGTGAGACTTATTTTGCAGTCCACAAATGAAAGGCTGTAGTCAGATGCAAAACAATGTTCTGAATAATTAGAATGACATTTTCCAGTTTAGACATATTCTTTTTATAACAGTGCTCTGTAGAGATCCCAGGCCAGTCCTGGGTGAATATGTCAGCAGATGCAAAGTATCCCTGGAGCCAATGCAGTAAAGCAGGGGTATGGAAGATACAGTCCACAGGCTGGAGATGCATCATCTAACATCTGGCAGTGACTCTGGATCTCAAGTTGACCCACACATGGCATGTTCAGTTCCTGGGACATGTGATGCATGCAGGCTAGGGACAGAAATTACACGTAAACCAGAAACAGTGATTGGAAATGGGTTCAAATCTGTAACACAACACAAGTTCAGTGCACATAAACTGCTTGAAAGATGGTTGAAACTGGTTTAAGGTAAGCCTGGATGGATGATGAAGTATCAGATTTAACTAACCTCATCCCTAACTAACCTCATCTCCCTTATCCAGGTGGTGAGTTACCAGGTCCCCTCCAGATTCAAGTTAACTCACAGTCCTCCAGCATCCCGGGATGCTTTGTACCTTCCTGCAGATCTCCCTCCCCCCCCCCCCCCACACACACACACAGAGTGGGCAGGGTAGTTTTGGCCCAAGCTCTGCTCCAGCTGAGCAAGGAGGCATGCCCTACTGCCCCCGGCCAGTGGTGCAGCCCCATATGCCTCCTTTTCCATCTTAGCTTTTCAGGCCCATGTCCTTGTAGGCTATAGGGTTGATACTGCTCTACTCTGCTGCCTCCTCCGCCGTCGTTTCAGCCGTACTTCCTTTGTCTACCTCCTGACCTTCAGGTAAAGGAATTCTGTGACTTATGGCTACATTCTGTGAATACAACAAGCCATAAAAATCCCACTTACCTTTTCTGGGCTCACTTATAATGTGCCACTGGATGCATGCAGGAATGACTAGCATACGCTGAGTGGGCTGACAGCCCTTTCTTCAAGTGATTTGATGCATTGGTGTGAACAGTTTTGCAGCATTTTGGCATTGATTCTGAGAATGCAACAGGAAGGAAAGGAACCATTAACAATCAGTTGTGCAGAGACAAAACAGAGATGGCCTTGAGAATGACGCCTCATGAGAGCTGACTTCTTGCTGTAGGTCAGTTTAACAAATATTCCAAGAGCCAAAGGAGCCCAGCTGCAGGGGAAAGGCAGCTGTGGTCAGGAGTAAAAAGGTGAACCGTTCAAGGTGCAGACTTGCTGTGGTGAAGCTACTGGAGGAGGAATCATTGGGACCACATGGAGACATCATTACTGGACCCAGGAAACCTGACCATGAAGTTGGTGGGGTATAACTCGAGGTGGACACTGCTGACCAGCATCATATTCGTTCATACAGTATGTGCTCATGGACAAGGGAGAGTGTTGCATGGGGTTCTTGATGTTAACATATGTCCTATCCACCGTGTCCAGGACTTGCCTCATGTTGACTGTTTGCATGCAGCTGAGATTTCCCCTAGACAAGCCAGTGCCACTGAATGACCAGCACCATGGTGTGCAGGATGATATCCCTCTTCATTCTGTGACCCAGTCCTCTTTCAAGAGTCCCACTCTGCTCCCTATGCTGGTATCCAGTCATTCATTGATGCCCTAGGGGCCCCAGCCCTGTCTGGATAGGTGCATTCTGTTCCCTGACCTTAGTTTCCTACCTGAGCTGTCCCTAAACTGTCTCTGTGTCCTACATGGCACCCCCTAGTCCACTTTACTGCCTAGTTGATTCCCTTGCCTCCCAATCCCTGCATGTCCTGTATCTAGCTGTCTGCTGTCTTTGTCTAGGGGTAGACATTACACATACACCAGTTTAAGTGATCATAAACTGGTTTAAACCTGTAATGAAACAGATGTTCAGTGCACATAAACCAGTTTGAAAATGGCTGAAACCGATTTGAGATAAACCTGGTTGAATGTAATATTAACTGATTTGGCTCAAACCAGTTTATGCAATGTCTGTCACAGACCCCCTGCTGGTTTAAGATAAGCCAGACTCCCCCAGCATCCCAGCATACTCTCTGGGCTGGGCAGGGCTCTCTGCTTCACAGCAGGGCTGGGCCCACCCCTCTGCTCCCTGGCTGCAGTTGTAGCAGAGACCTGAGCTGCTCCCCTCCTCCCCCTCACCCCTCCCTGCTAAGCAGGAATTCCCCCCTCCCCTCCACCTTTTGGAGTGATATCTGTGTATTAGCTAGCAGACCACATGCTGGATATGGTCTGTGCTGAATCAGCAGGTAACTGGTAATGTCCCTCTGTTGTTTTCTTAATGGGATGATAAACACTGAGTTAGGGGTGATAAACACTATTATCATCTCCCTGCTGGGCTAATCAGAGCATCCTGCTGGGGCCTGGCCATGCCCCTCCACCCCCCGCTCAGTCCTGTAGAAGGGACGAGAGGGCTGCTCTAGCGCCCCCACCTTTTAGCCTGAGCCACTGCAGACATGTGCCTGCATGTCTGGGATGTCTGTGCAGTTATAAAGTGATGTAGCCTAGCCAGGTTAAACTAACCTGTAATTATTGAATCAATTCAGGCTCAGGCTTTTTGAATGTCTGTCCCTAGCCATTAGGGTCACTCTCAGTTAACGTCTCTTACGTAGCCTGGCTCATGTTTACTCTGCCTGCTCATTGCCTTACCCCTTGTTTGTAGTCTAGGTTCAGATTTTCTGCAAAGCAGTGCAGCAGCTGCACCTGTGAGTAGCTATGTACTGCCTAGTCATGCTGGTTGGGCTACCTAGTCCTACTGCCTATTCCTGAACTTGTTTGGGCTCTGAGCAGCCCCTTGATGCCCAGAGGAGTGAAGTGGAATTGCTTTGGGGTCCAAGTGGCCACTGCATCCCTCCTGAGATGAACAGGATCTCTACGGGGCATACTCAGCGGTCACTGTTGTAACTGGGTAAGGCATTTAGCTGAGTAAGTGCAATTCAGTTCTGGAAAAAAGGGAAATTGAATTGTACTTAAGCAGCTAGTTAGACAAGTGGTTTATAAGCAGCTCTTTTTGCATCTGGCAAAATTGGATTCTGCCTTCAGAGTCTAGCCTTTACTAATCCTGCCAAGTGCTGGATCTGGATTTGAGGCCTAGAGGTGTGTTCTGACATGACAAGCCCTACATTTGTAGAATTTCTACTTAAGTCTCAATTGTTACATAGTCAGAGCTTGCACATGAATAATTTAAGTGGACTGAAATCGGTTGCACAAGTAGTTAACCTAAGTATCTGAGTGGCCTTGATTAAAGGGTACTTAAGTCTAAGTAATCCCCATGAAAACAATGGAACTACTCCCTTGATTAAATACTTGGCTGAACTGGGGCCCTTGCCCTCATTAAAAGTAATAGGAATAATGTGTACTACCACTTAGAAAGAGCAGAATAGACTCCTGCGTTTGAGGATAGAAAGCAAATGAGTACGCTTGCTGGCTTCTACTCATACCATTTAATACACGTCAGTATTCTGCAGTAGATACTAACTACAAAGAGTTATTTTCTAACCTTATTGATTTCAGTGACATCTGTTGGACTGTGGAGCCACTGTGATATCATTAGAAAGGCAATGATGTTATATCAGCAATTTCTTACAATATTGCTTCAAACACAAAATGCTAATGCAAACAGAACAGACAAATGTGCAATATGAATGCATATTATGTTCTCTGCTGAATCCTGACACCCTGTTGGCTTGGCAGAGTAAACATTCTCTATTCTGACTATACAAACATCCCATTAAAGAGAAATAAATATTTGTACCTTTAAAAAAAAAAGATTTTGGAATATGTTACAAATGGTGAGGATAAGTCAGAACATCTAGGGTTGGTATAGATGGTAACAGCATAACAATTTAATCTAACAGGAAAAACTACTATAGAACTCCTGTGCATAGAAATTCCATACTTGAATAAAAAGAATATAGTACTAGAATGGTACTACTGACCACCTGATCAGGAAGGCAAATGTAATTATGAAATGCTCAGGGAAATTAGATTAAGGAATTTTTTGTTGCAAAAATCCAGTTGGTCTAATAAAAGATACCACCTCTACCATGAGTTCTGATTCCAGGGAGGTTAGAGAAACTGCTCATAGCTACAAGATGTGGAACTAAAATTTCTGGATGTGATACATGACTGCTTCCTGGAACAACTCATCTTGGAACCCACAACAGAAGAAGCAATTCTAGACCTGATCCTGAATAACACACAGGACCTACTTCAGGAGCTATGAGATAATAATGACCACAACACAGTCATGTTTAACATTCTAAAGGGAGGGAATCAGCTGAAAATACCACTTTAGGAATGGAAATTACACAAAACTAAGGAAGTTAAAAGTTTAAAGGAGCAGTCAAAAATCTCAAAAGTCTGCAAGGCAGTTTGGAAGCTGTTTAAAAATGTATTAGAATCTCAGGAAAAGTTTGTGCCATAGATTAGAAAGGGCGCTAAGTGGACCATTAAAACCCCTGCAAAGTTTAATACCAAAATGTAACCTAAATGTTAGTTGCTGGCATAACAAGGTTCCTGGCTTGGCTCATCACTGGACTCCAACCTCTTCAGGGGTCCCTTCTGCTCTTCTGTAACACAAAGTCTGGGCTGGCTTTTTTCTAGAGCTCTGCTTCCTGTGGCTCCTACAGCCAGAGTACCCCTTCTGGGCCAAGCCCTGGGCTTTTGAGCCTCTCTCTGGGTCACCTGACTCTTTACTTCTGCTCCAGGCCTGCCAATCACTGCCTACACCTGGGATGGGTGGCCATCTTATTTAAGGTCTCTTTTTACCATTAAGTTTGTTCAAAGGCCTGGGCTGGCCAGCAGGCCCTAGACTCCCTCCTCCTCTCAGTAATGGGGCAGGGACCCCATTACACAAAGTTTAAGAGGCCATTCAAGCCAAAAAGATATTCTTCAAAAATGGAAGGCATGCCGAAAGATGGAGAACTCACAGAGTCTGGCAGGTCAAGTGTAAAAGTGAAATAAGGCAGGTTAAGAAAGAATGTTGATGATTGTGTAGCAAAATATGCTCAACTTAATCAATAAATTAAATACTAATAAGTCACTAGGGCTAGATGGCATTCCCCTAAGAGTTCTGAAGGAACTCAAAGGTGAAATTGTAGAATTGCTGGCAATAATATGTAACCCATTGTTACAGGCAGCCTGTGCGCCAGTGGGTTGGTAGGTTGTCAACATAATACCCATCTTCAAAAAGGGCTCCAGAGATAATTAATCCTGGAAACTATAGACCAGTGAGTCTATAGTCTATAGAGTTCCTCAAGTTGGTAGAAACTTTAATAAAAACTAAAATCATCAGTCACACGGACTGCTGGGGAAGATTCAACATGGGTCTTGTAAAGGGAAATTTTGCTTGAGTTCTTTAGGGTGTCAGCAAGTATCTGGACAAGGGGGATCCAGTTGACAATACATTTGGACTTCTAAAACTCTTTCAACAAGATCCCTCACCAGAGACTTTTAGAAAACCTGTTTTGCCTTGGGATTGGAGGGAAGGTTCCTATGTGGATTAAAAGCAGGTTAAAAGACAGGAGGCAAAGGGTAGGGCTTTTAAATGGTCACTTTTCAGGATGGAGGAAATCAAGGCCCTACAAGGATCGTTGGGCTCAATTTTGTTTAACTTTTTCATCAATGATCTGGAAATGGCGGTGTACAGTGAAGTCTCCAAGTTTGGAGATTGTCAAATGATTCCAGGTAGTCGAATCCCAAGATTACTGAGAGGAGCTGCAGAAATATCTCACCAGGATAAACGAATGGGCAAATGGCAGATAAACTTCAGTGCAGGCAAGTACAAGGTAGTGCACCTGGGAAAAAATAAGCTCAACTACATGTACACAGTGCTAGGTTTTGAACTAGCTGTTATGACTCAGGAAAGAGACCTTGGGGATCCTGGTTTTCTTTGATTTAAAAAAATTGACAATTTTTGGTTAAAAAAAAAAGTAACCCCAAATCCATCTTTGTCCACTAATAGATAGATGGTGGTGTTTCATTTAATCATGGGAAAATGTGGATTTGGGGTTATTTATTTTTAACCAAAAATTGAGGATTTTTTTTTAAGTCAGAGAAAACCAGGATCCCTGGTCATCATAAATAATTATCTAGAAACATCAGCTCAATGTGCAGGAGTGACCAAAAAGCCAATACTATGTTGGGTGTCATTAAGGAGGGAATTGAAAACAAAAAGAGATGTTATCACCATGCCATCAGATCCATGGTGTGCCCACATCTTGAATCTTGTACAGCTGTGGTCTGAAAAAGGAAGTCGCAAAATTTAAAAAATGCAGAGAAAGACAACCAAAATGATCAGGGATATGGATTTGATGCTATATGAGGAGAGACTAAAAAGCCTAAGACTCTTCAGTCTGAAAAGGAGAAGGGTCTGGAAGGATATGCTGGAAGTCTATAAAATCCTGAAAGGTGTGAACCAAGTGAACAGGGAACTGTTGTTCACCAAGTCCCAGAATACTAGAACTAGGGGGTACCTGCTGAAATTAGTCAGAGACAGGTTTAACACTAAAAATTGAAAGTACTTTTTTATGCAACACATAGTTAACTTGTGAAATTCATTGATACAGGAAGTAGCAGAGAAAGATAGCATAGCCAGGTTCAGAAAGGGACTCAAAAATTTATAGATGATACATCTATTTATAACTGTTGAACAGAATAGTCAGATAAATCTCCTCAGGCATCTCAAAACCAATGTGGGTAGACGTCTAGGAGGGTAATGGATGGAGAAATAGATCACTCTAGATGTATCTGGTTAGGTGTTCTCCCTGTATAGCATCCACTCCTGCCACATTTGGAGACAGGATATTGGGCTAGATGGATTAATGATCTGACCCATTACGGCACTTCTTACATTCTTATGGTGTTTCTTGATATAAATTGTTGACATCTTTGTGGAGAGAACTGTCAAACAGTTCCATCAGCCTGGTCCTTCCAATGACCCAGTTATGTTGACAGAAGTAGTTTTTACAGTACAAGTACAAGCAGAAGTGAATGAATTTTATTTTTCTTAGTTCATTGAGGTCTGGGAACTTTTAATTTCTGTGAGAAAATACTGGACTGGCAGCCCTCTGTTAGTCCACAGAACAGGTATAATGTTAGCAGTATCGGTGCAGGTTTACTCCAGTTGCCTACTTAGTGTTCTTTAGCTCTAAAGGCCCACTGGAAGGTGAGATTGTTATATTGTCTCTGTTCTTCCTTTCAGTTATGGGGTTCTGTTTCATTTTATATCTATTATTATTATTATATGATAAAAACCACATACATTGTCTAATCCCTCAGCATATGGACAATTATATCAAGCAGACTTTTCAAAATAACAGATGGCTGAAGAGCCACAAAAAATTACTCCCAAGACGCAACATTAGCTCATTCTGTTGAATTAACTTGGAACTCAAATATAGTTCTGAGTAAAGAAATAACCTTTGCACTGTGCACTGACACTGTATGTTCTGGGCTTTTTCAATCCAATAGAAAAAGTTAATTGCGTCTTTTAAAATCTTTTAACGAGAATACCCCGTGAGTAGTCCAAGATCAAATTAGGAACAATTAGCAGATGAATTCTAGTCCCTCTCCACTGACTACATGTTGCATAAGGAAGAGTGCTTGTGTGTCAGCTAGGTTTAGACCATTGAGGGCTGCCAGCTGGGCTGGTGGCTTTCGTGTGGACATTTCTCATTGCAAAATCAGCTGATACTTTTGCAAGTTTTTACAAATGTGCTACCTTAAAGCCATGAAATAGTAAATAATTGCCCGTAGCTGTATTTGGTGATCTGATTATACAAAGCTGTGAAACCATTATCATTCCTCTAAGCTGTTCAATCCCAAATTTATTTTAAATCGATTTGGTAATTTTATTACTGTTTTTTTCCTAACATTTTTTGGTTCCATTGGTATTTTTGAACAAGTCACCAAAGGAAAGCTATTATGTAATCTGAAGAATCATCTAAAAGTCAAAAGTATTTATTTTGAATTAGATGGGTGCTTATCTAGTACAGTGCCTCAAAATTTATAATAGTTCATTTTTTCATTCCGTTAGTGTTAGATGCCAAATGTTAGAGTATCATTCTATGTATAGTACTGTATATGATGGTGGCTTTGTGCCAATCCCCAAAATACTAAACTCTTACAAAAAGTAAGAGAAAAAAAAGTAACCATAAAATTTCATTTATGCATGTAGTTTAAAAATGCTTGATATGCTAGCATCAAAGTCTGTATTCTTGGTTGCCATTTCTGCAATGCATGGTCTGAATGAAAGCTAATCATCCTCCATGAAAAATAAGCATCTCAGAGGCTAATGTGAATACCATTGCTATAACCTAACTTGTTGAGGTGAAAAATGTGGTTTCCTGTCTTCATTTGAAAAAGTGTTTTCCAGACTTACAAACATACATCCTGTAAATTTAATTTTCATAAATATTTCATCTTTTTCTTATGCTCAATTTAATCTATCAAAGCTACATAGTGTAGGAGACATCTGGGATTCTGCTTAAGCAGCTGGGTTTCATTTGCTAAGGCTTTCTAGCAAATTTCTGTTTCTTGCCAACAGCAGAATTGCTTGGTGGCTTTGCAGGAACATTGGGAGTGCAGCACATGAAGCCTGGGTTTGGGAACAAGTGGTTGTAGTTCTTTTCATTAAGTGGAATGATAAGTGTTAAGTTTATGATAGAGTGTCCTAGGTTAGGAGTTTTCAGCTTTTTTTAACAAGTGTACCTTCTGTCTCAAAGTTTCAGCTTATGTACCCCTTTATATTTTTTCTTGGGGGGGGAGCAGATTGAAGCCCCAGTGATGAGGGAGGGAACAGGGCAGAGGCAGGGTCAGGGTCTGGGGTGAATGGAGCCCTGGCCAGGCAGGGTGGTAGGACAGTTGGAGCCCAGTGGCTCGTCCAGGGGTGTGTGTGTGGCAGGGGGGCCACTTCCACTGCTGTGTACACCCCAACAGAGGCTCCCCTCAATCTGTGCTCAGGGTAGAGGCAGTTGCTGATGCACACTGGGCTTTGCATGCCACTGCAGCTGTCCTGGGAGTGGCACAACACCATGTGCCTGCTGGGCTGTGCCATGGCCCCTGCCCTCCCTGTGGCACGACATATGTGGTGTTGCGTAGCTTGGAGGCAGTGGTGGCAGGGAACAAAGCCCAGCATGCAGCAACAGCTGCCTCTGCCCCACCCACAGACCCAAGGGTGCATTTCCCGTGGGCCCCCACTGGGGTGCACACAGTGGCAGAAAACTCCCCTCCACACACACACACACCCCCGCTGAACAAGCTACCTAGGCTCTGATAATCCTATGACCCAGCCTGGCTGGCGCCCCAGTCACTCCAGCCCCTACCCCTGCCCCTCTCCCTCTGTCACTGCTGGGGCCTCGATCTGTCCCCTCCCTCCCCGCAGCCCTTCCCCCAAAGACTTACCTATTGGGGGGGCAGGGTACATGTGCGCATGCACTCAGTCCCCCCAAATAATTTTTTCTCCCCCCACCTATGGTGTACCCCCTACAACCTTTTTAAGTACCCCAAGGGGTATGCATACCGCCAATTGACATCCACTCTCCTAGATCAGCATAGGCAGCAGAATAGCTACATGTTGGCAATGCCTTCTGGACAGTAAAAGGAACAGTAGTCTTTTGATTTCTTGATGATCGTGGGCATCTGCGGCTCATTAAAAGAAATGGTATAACTGCAGATTAAACTGTGGATTATCCCTAATAATCTTCTTGCACTGGCCTTCAAATGATCTGAAATAGAAAGGGACAAATTCACGAAGTCTAGTTCATCATCCATGATTGTGAATGTTCAGCCATGACAAAAAGAACCTCTGAAATGCAGTTTCAAGTTGATTCTATTTTCTGTGGCTCATTTAAATGTGCCATGGGATTTGATCCCTGATCCTACCAATTGTGCCTCCTGCCATGACACACACAACTGGCAGGAGGCATAATTTTGGGACTAGGTGTTAGATCCCAATTGTGCCCCTTCTGCTTGCCAGTGCACAATCATGATTCTGTGCCTCCTCCCCCCCCGCCCGCCTCCCATTAAACACTGCCTGTTTGGTGCCTTCAACTGGGTGCAGGTGTAGCACCTTTGCCATTTTTGCCACTGTTAATATATTAATTGAGGCCTAAATCTAACATGTAGAGGGGTCCTGTATGTTATTAACACACTTCTCAAAAATAAAGATAACTGCTTGTACTCAGGTTGAGTTTCTTCCCATCTCCTGAGCAGAATATGCCCACAGTATCTGTAGCCTAATTTATTCCCTTCCTGTAGTTTGGTTTTATTGCACATTCAAGTATCATTGTTCTAAATTGCTGATTTCAGCCTTTCATTGTGTTTCATGAAATGTTAACCTATCTCCTCCTGTCTTCCCACCATCTTTCTCCTGTAGTTTTCTCCAAGGAACCATCTTTTCTGTGGTCTTTTCCTTGATCTTCTTGCCCTTGACACACATCTTCAACATTCTGTGTGCTAGTCTGTTCTTATGTATTCTTTTACTTTTCCAAACTTCATCAGCCTTTGTCCTTCCATGTGTGTGTTCCAGCTCTCCTGATTTAATGTACTTCTTATACAATCATTCTTCTTGCAACCTCTTCCCAACTTCCCACAGCTGTCCTGAACAGCTTATTTCTGCAGCTTGCAATCAACTAGCAACCAGTTTGTAACCAAATAAAATTCCTTGACATTAAATTCCAAGTCCGTTACCATACAACATGGGTGGGATGTAATAAACCCTGTACATTGGTAACTTGGCTTCTGTAGGGACATTTCTGCCCCGCATGAACCTTTAGCATGTTTCAACAAGTGTTCCCTGCAACATTCTTGTCAATTCCTCTCTAGTCCTTCCATCACTTGTGATGACTTTAACAAGACATTTACATTAACCAAGGTCATTTAATTTTTCTCCTATTAAGGTAACTCTTCCATCTATGCCTTTTCCTTGCTGCAGCTATTGTTTCAGTCTGATCTTTACTGATTCTGCACCCAAATTTTATTATACTTACAGTCCATGCTTCAAGATAGCATTGCACTTCTCTACTTTCATCCCAGTCCCTCACACTGTCAGTGAACACTTCTTTCCCTTCCCATTCATTCACCCAGCTGAGAGTTCCTTTCATAATCACATTAAGAAGTTTGGCAGAAGGCAAGGCAGGGAAGCATCTTAGAGAAGAGACTATGGTTCAGAGAACGTAGGTAACAGCCTGCTTCATCAGATGCTGTGATCTCAAACTGTTTTTGTACCTTTTCATTCCACCATAGTGTTTCCTTCCCTTTTCTGACTTCTTCTTTTATAGATATTTTATGTCTGCTTTACAAATGCTTTTTTGAGCTCGTTTGACTTAAACTCCATTCTTATTAATTCACTTTGGGGAAGTTTATTTACTGTCTTTTCTTGGAAGTAATTCTGAGCATGATATCTTTCAATTTTTATGTTTTCAGTTTACTTCCCCTTTTTTTGGTATAGTTTAATCTTAGGGCATAGACAGATGTACACTTTTAGCTTCCAAAGGGGAGGGCATGCTACTGCTCAAGATAGCACAACTATAACTGCACAAGTCTGCATGAGCCTGCATCAGTACAACTGTACCAGAACTGCTCCAACTTTAACCCTGGCCTGCTTCATCCAAGTACACTACTGTGCAGTATAGCATCTCCTGTAGACGCACCCATAGTACTGTAACTATATCATTTTGATAGTCCATTATGGCTTGGAAACAAGGTCTTAGGTTGGGACTTTTGAAAGCATTTGTGAGAAGTCTAAGACTATCAAAGTCAATGGTAAAACTCAAACTCCAATGGTAAAACTCCTAAAATCAGGTTTTGTGCCTGTTACATGAATTATTCCAATGAGTTCCTTTGGACAGAAAGCAAAAATTCAGTCTGTTCATTGCTTTGTATGTATTGGATTTGTATTGATTTAAATGTTGTACACTTAACTAAGTAGTGCTAATAAAGAAGAATAAGCTTCCATCAAGAATAAAACACAATGTCATGGTATTATAGGAGTTCATAATGTGCACAGCCAGTTCCTTATGTACAGGTTCTGTTTTAATTAGCCTTGTTTCAGCCTCATAAAAATTGTGACACAAAGCATTTCACCTGAATATTTATTGTGCTATCATTCTGCTAGTATGGGTGTGTTAAAATGCAGCTCAATGCCATTCAGTGCTATCCTTCTCTGCCAAAAATAACTCTGCATTTTATTTTAGTTTAATATAATGAAATATGGGCTGGGTAGTGGGGAGGAAACAAACCACAACCGTCTGTTGCTAAAACACATTTGTTTAAAAAAGAAGGAACCTTTGTTTTCCTGAAAGTACTGTAAGAATGAAGGAAAATTATTTGTAAAACCTTCTGACTATTAAGAGTGCAAGCAAGGAATGTCTTCCACACTACAGTCTTAGAGCAGATTGTGGTGTCTTTCTCAACAGATTCGTGCAGCTTCTTATTGTATTGCTACAACATAATTTTTGTAATGCTAAAAACTGCAGAGTTAAATGTTCTTTGTTGAGTATCTTGGGAGTTTTGGATCTCTCAGATATATTCAGGTAGCTTTTAGAAGTTTTGTGCACTTGCTACAGACATGTTCATGAATATGTAGCAAATGGCTTTAGTGAGTAAATTACCCTAGATCAGGGGTGTCCAGCCTTTTTGAATGTGGGGCCAGATCACAAACTTTTTATCACTCAGTGGGCCAGCGAGCCATATTCAAAGATGTCACAGGAAGTGGTATCACATGCGGAAGTGATGTCACATGACATTTGACACCAGTGAAGTTGCAGGAAGTGACAATGAAATGGGTCTGGAAATGTGGTTTAAAATCCGAAATAAAAACAATTGTAAAAGCAAGAATGAAATAATACCAAACACTTGACTAAAATAAACATTTTCACTTCTACTCACTTCTCAATGAATGAAAGAATGTGAAAAAGATATCAGCCAGAGAGGAAACTAATCAAAGCAACAGAATATGGGCATTTTTGAGAATAATCTTCAAGAAGATTTATTGAATTAATAACTTGTTAGTAACAAATCTTTAACAAGTAGTAACAAGTTGAACCCTCAGTCCCACACAAAGAGAAGCAGAAGCAAGTACAATCCAAACACTGGACAGGATTTTTACGAAGAGTTTTACCTGCTCCAAATTTACATTGGAGCCCAGATCATTCATGCTCAATTCTTGAGCATATTGTTCAGTCTTAAATGAGCATACAGCACAGCTGCAGGGGACTCGGCCACACCTTCCCTTCCTGGTGCAGCCCTGCCAGCCCGTCCCATCCCCTGTCAAGCGGTGGCTTCCCCACATGCACTTTCCCCCTACCTGTGCCTGCTGGTCCCAAAAGGCAGGAGGCTCCACTGCCGCTTCTGCTGGCCAGTGCCAATGCAGCCCAGCGTCCCCAGCATCACATGGGAAGCCAGCTTCAGCCACATGCTGCCCTAGATGGGATGGGCCCAGCTGGGTTGGCACCGGCCAGGAAAAGAGCATGCAGCTGAAGCTGGCTTCCCACATGCTACTGGGGATGGGAGGAGGCCAGCCAGGTCAGCACTGGCCAGCAGAAGCGGCGGCGGAGCCGTGTGCCACTCGGGACTGACCAGTGCAGGCAGGGGGAAAATGCTGCTTAGCCCCTGCTGCTCCGGCCGGGCTCATGCCATCCCAATTGGCACAGGGCTCTGCTGCTGCTGCTGCTGGCCGGTGCAGACCCGGCCGGGCTCCTCCCATCCCCAGCAGCTTGTGGGAAGTCAGCTTCAGCTGCATGCTGCTCCAGATGGGATGGACCCAGCCGGGTCAGCACCAGCCAGGAAAAGTGGCATGCAGCTGAAGCCAGCTTTCCACAAGCTGCTGGGGATGGGAGGAGCCTGGCTGGGTCTGTACCTGCCAGCAGAAGCAGTGGCGGAGCCGTGCACCGCTCAGGATGGGACGAGCCCGACCGGAGCAGCAGGGGCTCAGTTGCATTTTCCCCTGACTGCATTGGTCAGTCCCGAGCGGCACACGGCTCTGCCTCTGCTGGCCAGTGCAGACCTGGCCAGGTTCCTGCCATCCCCAGCAGCACTTGGGAATCTGGCTTCAGCTGCATGTGGGTCCCAGGAGGCAAGCTGAATGCCAGGGGCAAGGGGCAGAGCCAGAGAAGTAGCAGATGCTGTCCCCAGCTCATCCCACCTTGCCTCGCCACCGCCGCCGTGGAGCAGGTGCCAGGACTCCTCAACTGTCCCAAGTGAGGGACCTCAGGCCAGAGAAAATGACTTGGCAGGCCGCATGGCGGTCCACGGGCTGCATGTTAAAGAAGCCTTCCCTAGATGGTATATTATTTTATTTTCACTGCCACTTCAAACTATACATTGCTTCTAATGGGCATGCAAGTTCCAGCCTTTGATTTGAACAGTTGGAAGAGTGTGTTCTTGTTGGTTCTGTGGTTTAGCTTTCAATCTTGTATTTGATACCTAAGGGTTTTAAAGAACTAATTAAAGATGTGGTATGAATGCTTCATAGCAATCTGCTTATGAAGCTGTTGGCTAAAATGACAAGCATTTTTTTTCTTATTGTATGTCAGTCTTGAAGATTTCCTTGTATTTCGTGCTCCTGTGGTTTTAGATGTGCTATTGCTTCTAGTATATGGGGCACTATAAAAAAAGGGATAAAGAGTGGGAAAAGAAGTGTCATGTCTATTGTTGTGACCATTTTGAATCAAGAATCAGATTCCTGAAGTTGAACAATACTAATGTTTTTTGAATTTCATTTGCTGGCTTCTTGTTACCCTACTATGATTAACAGAAATAAATCTTCTTTCAGCCACGCTTCTGAGTACATAAATTTGTACTCTCACTCCCCTAGTGACCTTGGAAAAGATGTCTTTGGTTCAAGAATGGAAGTAGGAGCCTTAGGTTCAATTTGCAGGAGACTTCCTGTGTTTCTTTGGGAAAGTGACTTAGACCCAGACCCATAAAGATATTTAGGCATATAACTTCCTTTGATTTCAGCAGGAATTAGGCTTGCTCTTAATCTTTCCCTGCTTCATTTTCCCATCTGGAAAGTAAATCTAATGTCTCAATCTCATATGTTTATTATGGAATAAATTCATTAATTGTGATGTGCCTACATAGTCTGGTGACAAACAGGAGTAAACAAAGAGTCCAAATCTAATATGCTGTGCCTTTTAGTCATCTCTCATTGAGATAGTTTGACTAGCCTGCTTGTCAGGAGCTTTGCAAGCTTGTGATAGCCCATTTATTCAGACTTCGGAGTTTTTCTCTTAAATTGTTTCTTGTTAGGTGTCCCTCTCTGTTCTTGACAACTCAAACTGGAGCTTGTCCTAAAATCAAATCAGATACATCTCTCCCTAGGGAATTAGAAGGAGCCATTTGCTTTTTTATTTGCTAAACCTTCCACTGAGACCCTTCCTCACGTGCCTCCCAAGTCTACTCCATTTGGAAAGTGAGAACAAGTGTTCTGGTCCTATCCCAAAAAGCAAAGGGAGGGATTTGATGGAAACAAGCTGCCATAACAACATAAATAATTAAACTACATTATTAAGCCGGGGAAGACAATTACAGTCTAGTCTGACCTGTATATTGTAGGCCATAAAATTTCATTCAGTGATTCTTTGAGAAATGAAAATTAGACCATATCTTTTAGAAAGGCTATTTGCAGGCTGCAGGTGATGGACAGTCTGCTGCATCCTTTAATAAGCTGTATAATTAATAACACTCTAGTATCTCTCTCTCTTTCTCTCTCTCATCTCTCACACACATATCCCTTAATATTTTTAGTGCAAAGGCAAGCACTCAAAAGTAAGGAAGTGTCCAAATTAATTTTCTATGCCACCTTAATTTAAATTCTTGTGCAAATGTATTACATAATAGTCTTTAATTACATGATCATGCATTTTTTCCACAGCTGTTCAGTATTTTGTTTTATCTTCCTTGCTCATTGAGTGTCCCGTGCCTTATTTACTGCATGCTATTCAAACTTTGTTCTGAAGGCAAAATTATTAATTTTCTCATGGTTTTTTTTGTTGGTTTCATAGATTTCATAGACATCAGGGCTGGAAGGGACCTCGGGAGATCATCGAGTCCAGCCCCCTGCCCAAAGGGCAGGAAGTCAGCTTGAACCACCTCCACTGGCAGACTGTTCCAGACCTTGGGGGCTTGGACAGTAAAGAAATTCTTCCTTATGTCCAGCCTGACATGGTCTTCTAGGAGTTTATGACCGTTTGACCTAGTCATCCCTTGGGGCGCTCCGGTGAACAAACATTCTAATAGTTCCCTTCATTCTAATAGTATCTGAGTGGTTCATAAAGAATAATTTATTTTTACTATCTTCCCTGGAGACAAAGAGGCACTATTATTCCTATTTCACAAATAGAGAACAGAGACGTAAAGCAATTAAGTCAAAAGTATGCCCAATTTGAGATTTCTCAGACCTAATTGTTCAGACTACTTAGCACTGTAAAACACTTAATATACTCAAAGTATACTTCCCAGGATTTTAGTTGCAACTGAGAGTGTTCAGTGTGTCTGCAGAGCAGATCCCAGGGACTCAAGTTGGGAACCCAGAAAATGAAAAATGACAAACAAGTGACCAGTTTAATTTAAGTGACTTGCCTAGAATCATATAATGATGTAATCTTATTATCCAGGACTGCATTCAGTTATCTCCTGTCAGTAACCCTCATCCTCCTTTCCTGCATGCCTCCTGACTTCTACAAAAAATAACTCAGGGAGCCTACAGACCAAAATCTTCTTCAGTACACAAGCATGATTGAGTCCTGGACTAGGATTGTGCAAAAAGGTAGCGTTCCGTTTCAACCAGCGTTCCGACAGAACAGTGTTTCGTTTAGACTTTTCTTTCAAAATGGCTGTTTAGTTTTATTCCGTTGAAACAGGGTCGAAACGGCAAAACATTTCAATGTTTCGCCCATAGGATATAATGGGGAAGGTTGAAAAAGGTTATAACTTTGTCATTTCTGGCCACATTTGGATGAAACTTACAGGAATGGTAGCCCCTTCTGAGGGCATGACACATGCCATGTTTCAAGAAGATAGGTGTAGGGGGTTCAGAGAAACTGCACCCCAAAGTCTTGAGAGAAAAACTCACGTCACATGTACGTGTTAAGCCACAGTGGGGTCAAAACTTCAGGGATGGTAGCCCCTGCTGAGGCAACAAAGCCTGCTAAGTTTCAAGGAGACAGGTGCAGGGGTTTGTGGAAACTGCATCCCAAAATCTTGAAAGCAAAATTCATGTCACATGTATGTGTTAAGCCACAGCAGGGTCAAAAGTGCAGGCTTGCTAGTCCCTGTGGAGGCCATGAAGCCTGCCAGATTTCAAGGCGATAGGTGCAGGGGTTTGGGGGAAACTTCAACTCAAGCTGCGGATAAACAAAACTTGTGACATGGGTGACACCGTGTGTGTTAAGGTGCAGCAGGGTGAAAGCTGCATGGATGGTAGCCCCTGCTGAGGTCACAAAGACTGCTAGCTGTCAGTGAGATAGGTGCAGGGGTTCTGGGTTTTGGGGCCCTGCACCCCTGGCCACAGGCAAGCAAAACTCGTGTCATGGGTGATTGTGCAACTGTGTCTGTCTTGGGGAAGTGGGAGGGGAACCACTGCAAGCCTGGCTGCTAGGCCCTGCTGCGGCCACAAAGCCTGCCAGCTGTCGAGGAGATCAGTGCAGGGAGGTTCTGGGGCCCTGCACCCCTAGCTGCTCACAGGCAAAACTCATGTCAGAGGTGCTTGTGCAACTGCTGCCTCTCATCAGGCAGCAGGACTGAAAATCCCTCATCCCTTGTTGCCAAGACCTGAGAGTAATAATATACCACAGTATGAATATGAGCCAGCAATGTAATGCTGAAGCCAGTAGGGCCAACAATATGCTGGCATCAGTTGATGCATCTCCAGCAAAACCATTGCAAAGAAGTGATTCTCCTGCTCTACTCGCCTTTACTTAGCACTGGTGATACCGCAGCTGGAGTACTGCATCCAGTTCTGGGCTCTGCACTGTAACAAGGAGGTGGTAAAGCTTGAGAGAGTCCAGAAAAGGGCTACCCATACGGTAAGAGACTTGCACGGCAAGCCATACGAGGAAAGGCTGAGGGACCTGGGACTCTTCAGCCTGAAAAAGAGAAGGCTGAGAGGGGACTTGGTAGCAGCTTACTGCTACATCATAACCATACATCTAGAGCTCAGTGAAAAACTGTTTACCAGGGCACCCTTGGGGAAAACTAGGAGTAATGGTCACAAACGCCTGGAAGATTGTTTCAGGCTCTTTTCAGGTTCAACATTAGGAAAAACTACTTCACAGCTAGTGTGTCCAGACTGTGACCGTCAATTGATGCATACCAGCGTATTGTTGGCCCTGCTGTCTACAGCATTGCACTGCCGGCTCCTGGTCATACTGTGGTCAGTTATTACCTCCAGGTCTGTGGTGGCAAGTGATGGGGGATCTTCAGTCCTGCTGCCTGATGAGAGGCAGCAGTTGCACAAGAACCCATGTCATGAGTTTTGCCTGTGAACAGCTAGGTGTGCAGGGCCCCAGAACCCCTGCACTGATCTCCTCGACAGGTGGCAGGCTTAGTGGCTGCAGCAGGGCCTGGCAGCCAGGCCTTCAGTAGTTTCCCCTCCCCTGTGCCCCAAGATAGACACAGTTGCACAAGCACCTGAAGCAAAAATGCTGCGGTTCGTTTCTCGGGAGGCGAAGAACTCTCAGACACACTATGAGCAACACAAAAGGTATATTTGCAAATAGGGTCAGAG
>NW_017728948.1:69558386-69608955 GCF_001723895.1 Crocodylus porosus | reverse complement strand
TACAAGAGTAGAGGCAGAGGAGTTTGAAGGTATGTGTGATTTAGTGTTACAAAGAGATAGTAAATTAGCGAGATGTCCTTGGTGGTGTTTCTGCTTGTCAGGTACGAGATACAAACTGTGCAGTTTTAACAACACTCTATTCACTATACATTTTTAATAATATTTCTATTTTAATAATATTTCTAACACACCCATGTCACAAGTTTTGCCTGTCAGCAGCTAGAGGTGCAGGGCCCCAAAACCCAGAACCCCTGCACCTGTCTCCTCGACAGCTGGCTGGCTTTGGGGCCTCAGCAGGGGCTAGCGGGTGTACAGCTTTCACTCTGCTGCGCCTTAACACACACAGTGTCACCCATGTTACGAGTTTTGCTTGTCCACAGCTTGAGGTGCAGTTTCCCCCAAACCCCTGCACCTATCTCCTTGAAACATAGCACGCTTTGTGGCCTCCACAGGGGCTAGCTTGCCTGTAGTTTTGACCCCTGTCTTAACCCCTGTCTTTGCCTGTGTCTTAACACGTACACGTGACATAAGTTTTGCTTTCAGGATTCTGGGGTGCAGTTTCTCCAAACCCCCTGCACCTATCTTCCTGAAGCTTGGCACACTTTATGCCCTCAGAAGGGGCTACCATTTCTGCAAGTTGTATCCATATCTGGCCAGAAATGACAAAGTTATAGGCTGTTTCAGCCTTCCCTATTACAGCCTATAGTCAAAATGGCGAAACGTTTTGACTTGCCTGGTTTTGTTTCGAGGCTGTTTCGACCATATCTGTTTTGTTTCGATTTTGCTGTTTTGACCTCAAAACAGGTTGAAACAGCATTGAAACAAAACTGGTGGTGAAATTTCGCACAGCTCTATCCTGGAGTATGTTCATTCGGTGTGCTGACTGAGGCAGAGATCCTGCTGAAAAGAACAATATATGATTATGTAGTTAAACATGCATCACAATGCTTACTCACATTGGAGCTGAATTAAGTCTGCACATACAACTCAATTCAGTCTTAATTTTCCAGCTGTTGAATGCTGGACTTCGTAACCAAGGCTCTGGAGTGGTCTGTTTCTACGTGCACAGACTTCTGCACATTTCTGCCCTGCTTAACTCCTTTCCCTCTTTGTCTACAACCTATTTCATAGCAGTCTCTCACCCTCCTGGTCCTTGGTTCCAGTCCATTCTCCTCACCTAGCAGATCCCAGTCTTTACTTCCTGTGTTTTTCATCCCAGTGACTTTTTCTTTCCTAGCTATCTCCAGTCATTTTCTCTCTCCATTAATTTGGTGTCTTGTCTCAGTATTTTTGACTAGACTATTCACAGTCTACCTTTCTACTGAACTTCCTTCCAATTCTCTTCTATATCTGTCCCAGTTCCCCACACTTGGCTTCTCATCTGCACTCTTATTTCCATCCTGTCCCAGCTTTCTTAACACGTCCCAGTGCCTATTTTCCTTTCTTCTTTCCCCCCACCCCTGGCTTCTTGTCTCAGTATGCCTTCCCATCCCTTGCCCAAGGTATAGGTCTTATCCCCTCTTCATTCAATTTGTGCAGCTTCATATTGCCCAGAAAAGGCAACAGTTACCAAGGAAGCAGGAGAAGCAGAACAAGCTTTTTGTTCTTGATTCTGGTGCCTGGTATGGCCTAAGACAGCTGTAGTTATAGTTGAAGGAAAGTCCTTCTCAGCTTTAGGCAGTGATATAGCCAATGTGGGCAGAATTTTGAGGGAATTTAACTGCTAAAATCTAAGTATCTAATGAGCACTAGCAAACTGTGATTTTTCATACTTGTATTATTAGTCCAGTTCGGGTGGATTTTCAAAGAAAAGGCAAAAGATCTCTCTCTGGCACAAAGTCTACTCAGACTTTGCCGGATTTCAAGTTTCTTCTCCAAAGCATGGGTCCAGTAGAGAAAAGGTCACCAGAATGTTTTAACAAAGACTAAAGTGGAAAATTTCAGAACTGCCTAATATGCTAGACACAATACATACTAATCTTTAAAACAAAAAAATCATAGTGTGAGATGTACCTTGAAAAATCTGCTTCCCAGAACCAGCATCTGTCAGTACAGTAGTAGTAATTTGAGCCTTATGGTACTGTGTGAACTACCTATCTAAACAAGATAATGCCAGTTTTTCTCAAAGGTTGAAAATAATCCTCAAAAACAGCATGAAGATGATCTATGATTTGTAACAGTCAGTGTCTGGTTTTTGCAAATTGATTAATACTGGGCACATCTACACAAGATGTTTGCTGCATAGCAGACTAATTTTCTGTGCAGTAAAGCCATCATCATCTACACATGAGCAGGAATTGGGGCATAGTAGACTAATTTACTGCATTGCCAAATAGTCCTGTCAGATACGAGTGGTATCTGGCACCACAGTAAATTATTGTGCTTAAACACACTTGTAGATAGTGACATTTTAATTAGTTTACTCCAGGTCAAATTGATCTGGAGTATATTCAGTCACATGAATTACATATGTAGATGCACCCGCTGTCAAACCACATTCATTTTGACAGGAATTGAGGATGCTCAATAAGCTATAGAATCAGGATGTGTCAAATGGAAGCTTTTTGTTCCTTTCACTCTAAAATCTCCAGGCTATCAATTGTTTTATTAGAGACTTCCAGATTTGATGAAAGTGAAAGAAGAGAACAAGATACTTTTTATGTTGCTTCCAGTTTAGATGGAAACAGGAAATCAGAAGTAAGCACAAGTTGTATTTGTACAGTGTTTTTAACTCAGCTGGATAGGGAGAAAATTCTTTCTGCTGTTTTGTACTTTCTTGTCCCTGATTCTGAGAGAGGAATTTGAAGTTAAGCAAAACATGGTCTCTTCCTGTCAGCAGCTAGGGGAATGTGGATTAAATTCTCTAAACAAAGCCCAGGACTGTTTTCAGATCTCTCACTTCAAAAGCTTTCTAAAGCCAGTATAATGAAAATACAGGTTTTCGGCTGAGTGTTCCTCCAAAACACCTGTGTGTTCTTCCCAAAGCATAAAGTTGAATGCAATGTCCTTCATGTAAAACACTTTAACAGGTTACCAGGAGCTTACTGTTTGGAATTTTCACTGAAACCTTTTAGACACATAATCAGAAAAAAATTCAAGATATTTCTGCAAAGCTGAAAACATATAGGACATAGATTGTAAGGGGCTATGAGGGACCTTACAAGATCATCGGATCCATCCCTTCTGCACTAGACGTACAGGAGAGGTTTGCTGCAGAGCTGACTAATTAGCTCCACAGTAAATGTCTCAGCATCTACACATGCAGCCCTATTAGGCTACAGTAAACTAATAAACTCTGCCATAGGTTAGTACTTGTAAATACTTGCAAGTACTGTAAGTATTGCAGTACCTTGGGGTGCAAGTACTTGCAAGTACTGACCCCTTGGGGTGCTTACAATCTGGGACTGCTCTAACTCGGCTCAGTGTGCTGCATTCCTGGGTGCATGTTCAAACATGGAGCTTGGGAGCAATAAACTCTGGCTCGGTATGTTAATTGCATGTATAGATGTGCCCATGGTGTCTCTTTCCTTAAATTACTCAAGATAAGATATAAGATACCCCTTGGAAAATGGCAGCTCCTAGTTTTTTTTCTTTGCAAAGAAATCAAAAACAAGTCAAAATATTTTAACTCTCAGAATTTTTATTTGAACTCTCTGGATTTATCTTGTGAATTTTGTTTGTGCTGCTAACATTGTCATGGCCTAGTGGTTGAAAATCGTTGCCTTAAACCTTTGAGAGTAGGTATGAATGACAAGTTGCAAATAGCATTTTATTTCTCATTTTAACAGATTTTTTTAAACCTTTGATTATACTGATTTACCTGCTTGGATATAACAGTTTGGTCCTTGATAAGAGAAGGCTATCACTTGCCCAACCATACCTAATGTGATTTATCTCTCTTTACTGTGATTTCTGCCAGTCCCCTATTCTTGTCTTACACTTATTTTTACTTTCCTACACACAATTTGTCCACAGTTACTATGACAGATGTTCTGTTTTTTTAAATAATATAAAAAAAATACTTTGAGCCTTCTCCTCAAAAGTCAACAGTTCAACACAGTATACAGCATACCTCTTTGGCTAGGGACAGGCATTACACATAAACTGGTTTAAGTGATCAGAAACTGGTTTAAATCTGTAACAGGACAGAAGTTCAGTGCACATAAACAAGTTTGAAAATGGCTGAAACCAGTTTGAGATAAAGTAGGTTGAATGTAGTATCAGGTTTAAATGATTTGGGTCAAACCAGTTTATGCAATGTCGGTCTCAGACCCCTACCTGGTTTAAGTTAAATCGGAGTCCCCCAGCACCCCAGCATGCTCTCTGGACTGGGCAGGGCTCTCTGTTCCAGGGAGCTAGGCTGGCCCCTCCCTTCTGCGCCCTGGATGCAGCTCTGGTAGAGACTGCACGTACGGTGGGGTCTGTCTGGCTTCCTCCTGCTCCTCCCCTCCCCTCTGCTTTACACAGAGACATCTCACCATTAGCAAGCATACCACATGCTGGCTAGGTCTGTGCTGTGGGAAACAGGACAAAAGCAGACAGGACTGTGTCAGTGTAGGGCTCTTTGAAGGTAATCAACAGGTAGCTGGTAATGTCCCTCTCTTCCTTCCTTGGAAAAGCTGTTTAAGAAGAGTTTGAATTAATGGAGAGAGGCTGTTGTGTTCTTAATGAGCCGATAAACACTGTATTTATCCCAGAGGGGATGTCTGTGCAGCTACAAACCAGTTTAGCCTAGCCAAGTTAGACTAACCTGCAAAGACTGAATCAATTCAGGCTCAGGCTTTTTGAGTGTCTGTCCCTAGCCTTTGTGTTTAACGGTAGGTGTGAGAGGGGCCAGAGTAGATGTTTTTGTGGACTGTTTTAGACAAATGGTTGCATATGAATGCAGGGGACTGCACTTGATGGCCCTGAAGTCCCCTTTCAGTGTTATGTTCCTAACCCAATATGAGGCAGAAGCTAACTCTCACAAATAACCATGCATATAAGATGCTAGTAAATTTACTTGTTTGTCAATATTTTGCTTCTAATTATTTGAATAATCAAACCAATTTGTGTCTTTTGACCTTCAAAGTGTTATTTAAAGATTGGTCCTTTAAAAAACACACAATTATTTATGGAACTGAGCACCTTCAAGGATAGCAACGCTTACAAATTCTGTTGAATGATCTAAATTCTGGAAACTTCTGAAAAACAATATTTTATCCTCCATTAAAAATATCCAAATGTCAACAAGAAATCTTATGTATTAAGGCATAGTGCTGGTTCAAACACAACTTTTTATACATCATCACAGAACTAGATTAACAGAGCAGTAAATCAGGCTCAGCTTGTACCAAAAAGGAATTTAACCAACAAAGTTTATTTTGACTCTGCCAGTTGTTTGCTATTTTCTCTACTCTCAGGTTCCAAAGTTAAGGAAAAAACTAAATTTGCAATCTCTTATTTCCAGAAGTTAAGTACTTCAGTGCCTTTTCAGAAAAGACAAACAAATACTTTTTTACAAGATGTTTTTCTTAGAATTGTTTTAGCTATTACTTCACCTTGCTTTTGCATTGGCTGTGAGCTATACAGCGAATTAACTATTTGAGACTTAACTGCAAAATACCACCCAAGTCAATTTTTTACTTAATCATTTTTTATCTTTGTATCTGAACACAATATAAAAGTCATACATTTTCCTAATTAGAAGGAATTGGAATCACTATGCACATAGCAGTTCTGTGAACTAACTAAATAAATAAAGATGGGTCAAAACAAAGTGGAAATTGTTTTTGGATTTTTTTCAAAGTTTTCATTGTTGAGGTAAATGGAATTATTTTGCTTTGGAGTTATTTGGGGTGGGGGGCAAGGTTTGAATGAAGCTAGTTGCTTAATTTGACTGTAACTTGAAAACAGTTTTGCCCCCAACCATCACAATGCATTTTTATCAGTTTATTCTTGTCAAAAATAATTTTATATACCTTTGTCCCTAATCACCTATATTTTTAATATAAAATTAGATGCTTTGGAACTAGATTGGCATAGTTTGTAACAGTTACTGATAAAAATTAAATAATATAGCAAGCAATATATGTTCCTTTTGATATGCAAGTTACTCTTAGCCCCATGGTTTCAATATACTCTATATTTTTATTTTTCGGAAGTTGTGATTTGTATACTTTCATTATGTTAGAATATCTGGCATGAAACTACTTAGAAGCCTATTATCCATCAGACACATGAAAGAGAAAAGGATACATGCAAACAGGAAAAATTCACCTTTAACTGGAAGCATTATGCGCTGAGTGGCCTGAAATTGAAACTTGAAATGAAGAATAATTTTATTATCACTGAGTAAATTAAGCAATGCAACTTCTCCTAATGATATAAGCATATTTAAGGCCAAGGTCATTCAGAATACCTTACAATCTTGTGTGCTTTCCACTCTAAGAAGTGTAAGTACGTGAAGTTTTATGTTTCCCTTTGAATGCAGCAAGATTTTTTATCTTCCTCTTTGCTTTATTTTTAAGGAATTCTAGTAACTTTTTCCCATGGTTTCAGGGATTGTGCTACATGTTGCATTGGCTTGGAAATAGCTATAATTAGCTGCTGATATAGATATGACCTTTTTTAGTGCATCTTTTAAAGAAAGAATATGCCTGAATATGTGTGTGTGTGTGCGTGCGCATGTGCATATGTACACACATGCAGATTTATGTATGAATGTACATTAATATATGAGTTAGCATTGTCTGTGTATACACAGAATGCCTGGGGAGAATTAATAAAAAGCATACTGAGGTTACAAAGTCAAGAACTCAAAAGTTAGGAAATGCTGGTATTAAAATTGTTTCTGCAGCCTTCGTTTGTCTCAATTATGCATATTTATTGTGATGCAGTATTTCAATTGTAAGAATTTTTTAATTTGACACAAATGATGTGTATTTCTCTAACCTGATAAGGGAAGAGGAAGGGAAATCAGACTAATTGTTCATGGTCTACCAGAATTATAAAAAGATGAAATCAAAATCTTATGACTGAACATGTTAGGCAATCTTAAATATAGGGCGCATATATAAAATGCAGATTAACTTTAGTATTGTATTAACATAAATTTTACATTTAATATATTGCATAGTGAACTACCATAGTGGACCTTTTGTGTTTCTTCAACTTTAGCATTTTTAAATATGTAACTTTTAGCTTGCATTCACTTAGTATTTCATGTTTACTTGCCTTATTTGTATCAAATATGTGTAGGAGCAAGTAATGAGAAATGTTGTGTGTTTAATATATCCATATTCATGTGATACCCATTGTTAAAAGAATTTGAAGGTCAAATTGTGGGGTGAAGTAAACTGAAGAAAGTTTGTTTTCACATTTGTTTATACTAGTGATGGTAGAGCAGTAGTTCTCAACGTTTTAGACTCAAGGCACCTCTTGGAAAATGTCAGCTCTAAATGATTTTTGACTACAGAGAAATAGAGTAATTATTTTCTAGCAAAGAATTCAGAAAAAACAAAAACGACTTTTAAAACTATGAATACCTATTTGAAGTTTCTGGGTTTAACCTCTGAATCATGTTTGCATATCTAACAGTGCTAATGTTACATGGGGCTCTGCAGCACCCCTGAAAGGATGTCATGGTGCCCCAGAAACCTGGATGAGAATCACTGGTCCAGACAATAAAGAAAGCTACCTGAAGATCTGAGTATGCAGGACAGCAATAACAGAGCTTGTTTATATTTCAGCAACTGCATCATAGCAATAGGAAATGGTAGAAACTTTTTATTTTAATGAAAGTTTAAATTATATAGCATTCTGAAATGCAGCCCAAACTGGAAATATTCTAAGACTCAGTGATCTGCTATTTATTTACATAACTTTTGGAAAGGGGCATATAGAGCATGCTGTACAATACCACTTATTACACAATTCATGTTTTTTCCAGTTAAAAAGAAACTAGAAGGTTTACTAATATGCTAAGGGCCTAGGGCTAGGGTTACCATACATCCCGGTTTTCCCAGACATGCCCTCTTTTTGGGTGCTCCCATCTCCATCCAGGTAGCTTTTTGAAATCTGAACAAATGTCTGGGATTTTGCTCTGCTTCACTGGTGGGAGCAGGGGGTGAGTGATTAGAGGCAGGGGTACCATTTGTTTGTGCATACATACATGTATATGGCCAGCATGCAGCCAGGCAGGGTGGTGGGAGCAGCCTTGGCAACTGGATGCAAGTAAGTCTATGGGGAACTGGAATTGAGGGCCACAGTTTGGGGACTGTCGGGGAGGACAGTGGAGGGGATGGGTATGTGAGGATCAACGGGTGCCTGCCAGTACTGGGGAATGGTGTCTAGATGTGAGGGCTGTGGCAGGGAGCAGGTGCCTGCCCCTTCAGCAGGGGAAGGGGCAGAAGGGGCCTTCAGGGGCAGTGGGATGCTGCATGGCTGGGCTAGCAGCACCAGGGGCCAGTGCCTGTACTTGCAGGCTCAAGGCACCTGGGAAATGTTGCCTGGGTGGGGAGGGCATAACGAGACCACCTGGCATAGTGCAGGAGCCCCAACCTGGGATGAAGAGTACTACAGGCGCCCCCTCCTCCTCCCTCCAGCCCACACTGAGGCTGGACTTGCTCCAGTGCCACCCACGTGCGCTGGAGCTGCTGCAGTCACTGTGTCTTGGACCAGTCAGGATGGGGGCACTTGGGAGCCCCCTCCGGCAAGACTGCAGGGCATAGGTGGGTTGCAGGTTGAGAGTGATGGACATCAGCAGGGATAAGGGAGGCTTTCGGTAGAGAGTGAGGGACACTGGGGGATGGGTGCTGTGGGGCACCTGCAGCTCCAAGGGCTGTGGGTCAGGAGTGAGGGGTACCAGCATAGTTCGGGGGAGGGGCAGAAAACTGTTGGTAAGGGGAGGGGCACCAGCAGGTCCAGGATTCTGCCAGTTTGTAATGAGGAGCAGCACCAGGGATGGGAGGGCTGCAGGTTGGGAGTAAGGGGCACCAGTAGAGCTAGGGCAGGGGCAAGCAGTTATTTTGGGCAGAGGCCCGCTTACCAAGTTTTGGCCACATGGGTAGCCCCACCCCTTTACAGGTGCTCATCCAGGTTTCTGGGGCACCATGACATCCTTTCAGGGGTGCTGCAGAGCCCCATGTAACATTAGCACTGTTAGATATGCAAACATGATTCAGAGGTTAAACCCAGAAACTTCAAATAGGTATTCATAGTTTTAAAAGTCGTTTTTGTTTTTTCTGAATTCTTTGCTAGAAAATAATTACTCTATTTCTCTGTAGTCAATGTCACCATTTTGGGACCAGAAGTCCCTCCCCTAACCTCTGACCTTTGCCACCAGACATCCATCCCCTTGCACCTGGAAGTACTCCTTTGGGCAAGAGGTTTGCCATCTTAGAACAGAAAAAAACACAAAACAAATTCCATACTAAAAATCAGACATCCATAATAATATATTTTAATTTATTTTAAATAAAATATTTCTGCCCTGGTTTGTTTGTGTGTGTGCAGTCTATGTAAAAGTGATTGCATAATAGCTCAAAATGTAGTCTTACTCTTGTATAGTTCGTGCAGTGTGGTGGGGTGTTAGGGGGTATTGGTGGGTGGGTGTGGGGCTTGTAGGGAGTTGTGGGTGGGTATGGGGGGTTTCATAGTAGTTTGGGGTCAGAAGGGACCTGAACAGATCATCTAGTCTGACCCCCTGCCACTGGTAGGAGTACACGCTGGGATCACACGACCCCAGACAGGTGTTCGTCCAACCTCTTTTTGAATTTACCCAAGGTAGAAGTGAGGACCACTTCCCTAGGAAGTTGGTTCCAGATCCTAGCCACCCTAACAGTGAAATAGTGCCTCCTAATCTCTAATCTGAGCCTATTTTCCAGCAGCTTCTGGCCATTGTTCCTCATCACCCCAGGTGCTGCTGTGAGGAATAGGGCCCTTCCTATTTGCTGCTGATCTCCCCTAACTAGTTTGTAGGCAGCCACCAAATCCCCCCTCAGCCTCCACTTGCTGAGGCTGAACAGGTTCAGGTCCCTCAGTCTGTCCTCATAGGGCCTGCCCTGTTGCCCTCCAGCCAAGCAGGTGGCCCTCCTCTGAACCCTCTCAAGGCAGGCCACATCCTTCTTAAAGTGTGGTGCCCAGAACTGGACGCAGTACTCCAATGTCACATAGAGGGGAAGTATCACCTCTCTGGACCGGCTTGAGATGCATCTTTGGATACACGAGAAGGTGCAGTTGGCTTTGCTGGCTGCGTCTGTCATTGGTGGCTCATGTTCTTCTTGGAGTGAGTAATGACTCCAAGATCCCTTTCAGCCTCTGTGCTCACAAGGGGGGAGCTCCCCAGTTTGTATATATGCTGTGGATTCCTTCTCCCCAGGTGCAGCACCCTGCATTTATCTGCATTGAACCCTATCCTGTTACTATCCGCCCACTTCTGTAGTCTGTCTAAATCTAATTGAAGCCTCTCTCCCTTCAAGCGTGCCTACCTCTCCCCACAACTTGGTGTCATCGGCAAACTTAGACAACATGTTTTCCACTCCCTCGTCCAAGTCGCTGATGAAGATGTTGAACAGTGTAGGCCCCAGGATGGAGCCCTGGGGGACCCCACTATTCACATCGCACCAGGTTGAGTACGACCTATCCACCACCACTCTCTGGGTGCGCCCCATCAGCCAATTTTTGACCCATCCAACTGTTTGTGGGAATGTGTGTTTGTGTGTGGGTACTGTATTTGTGTGGTGTATGATTGTTCGTGGGAAGGGTTTATGTGAAGGGTTTGAGGGTATGTGGAGTGTGAGCCGCCTTGTGCACATTCCTCGTTTGCCAGTCAACACCTGCCCCCACCCCACAATAGCCCAGAGCCCAAGTGCGTTGCAGCACCTCCGTGCCACCGCCAGCAGTGTGCAGCCCCAGAATGTGCCACACCCACTCTACACTACCTGACTGTCCTGCCACCTGTGGGCATGCTGTAGTAGCGGTGGAGACCAGCGTGCGCAACTGTGACTCTGCACACCTCATGCTAGCTATGGCCTTGCCCATCAAGTCTGAGCAGCCGCAGCAGCAGCAGCAGCAGCAGCTGCTCAACAAACTGCTGCTCAGCGTGGGGGAAAGTGGCTTCTCTTCCTCACTACCACCAGACAGTTTTTGCTGTGGCCACCCAGAGTCAGTGCTGCTCCAGCCTGCCTTGGGGCTCCTTCACCGTCACCTCTGGACTGCTCAGGATGGCAGCACTGACAGTGTGGAGCAGCTGTAGGGCAGCTCACAGTTGGTGGTAAAAGAGCAGCACAACAGCCTAGCTGATACAGGCTCCGGGTAGCTGCAGTAAAAACTGCCCAGCACCAGTGAGGGGATAGAACCGGTTTCCACCATGCTGAGCAGCAGTTTCTGCCTAGGTGCAGCTGCCACTGCTCATCCCCAGTGGGCGAGCCTGGAGCTGGCACTGGGACCCAGGCTGAGCAGCAGTGGCATGGGACAAACTGCTGCTCAGTGTAGCTTTGGTGTGGGACAAACTGCTGCTCCCCTCCTGTTGCTGGTGCTTTCTGGTGCAGCCACTCAAAGCCCATGCAGGACTGCGCTATGTTTTCTCTGCACTGCCACCACTGCCCCACAGGGCAGCCCAGAGTCAGCATTGACATGGTGAAGACGCAAGACAACCCTGTGCAGCCTACGAGTGGCTGCACCAGGAAGTGTTGGCCATGGGGAGGAGCCACTTTCCCTGTATGCTGAGCAGCAGTTTGTTCCACGTCGCCACTGCTTAGCTCAGATGGGTGAGCACAGGGTGCATGGGGTCGGGACTGTGCGTGCTGTCCCTGCCTGTACAATGTGGGGTGGGGAGGGGATTAGGAGTAAGCAAGTGTGCAGGAGCCAGCAACAGCTGGACAGGAGTGCAGGACCCATGCAGTGTCCTAGGGTGAGTGCCAGCGGGACTCAGAGTGGGGGGGCAGGAGAATGGGTCCCAGCCAGCAGGGCTCTGTGGAGCCAGGCCAGGTCCCCTCTCTCCCTGCTGGTGCAGCCCAGCCTGACTCTGTAGACCCCTGCCAGCCTGCACCCCATGTTCCTTCTGCCCTGCTCTGTGCCCCACCGGTGCTGGCCCCAGGACACTGGTGCAGGCCCTGCATGTCTGCTCGCTGCCACTCCCCCTGAGCCCTGCCACCACTTTCTTCCCTTTCCTGCCCGCCCACCAGCTGCTCTGCACTACATGGCTCCCGGCTACATGGCCAAACTGTGGGACTCACAGGAGCCAGCCTAGCCCCAAAGACTGGAGTGATAGCCCCCCGCCCTTCTTACCTGAATTTTCTGCTGAGGCACAGGGAGGCACAAACAACCTGATGGTCCCAGGCCAGAAGACTCTGCTAGGCAGGGGCTTCTGGCTGGGTGGGCCTTGCTATTGCAGGATCCTGCTGTGTCTTCCCCTTGGTCCTACTGCCCCTGTCTCCTATCATCTTTGACAGGCAGCTAGGGGTAGGTAAATATTAATTTTCTAATTGCAGAAGAAAAGATAGCTTGATTAGTGAAACATCAAGACCATTAAAAAGGAGGGTCATTAAAACCTTTGGAGTGAAGTGTTTAGAAGAAATTGGAAAGATTATAATGAGCCATGAAGTCAGTTGAGTCTCTGGCTGCTGCTACTGACAGGCAATCGGTTTAAACTTTTGGTGGACTATGACTCAAACGGGGTGGGGGGGAGGAGGGGGAAAGTGGGTGACTGCACCACTTCACTCCCCACCCCAGATCTGTTCCTGTAATTGTCAGCCCATGCTTCAGGATGGCAGAGGAAACTGAGCCCACAGGAAGAGTAGATAATGACAGTAAATAATCCCTTGCTCTTAATTTACTAACATTGTAAAAATGAAAGGTGTCCTACTGTCATATAGACCAAGTCCCAGCAAGCACAGCTCCAAAAATGATTGGTGCTTTGGAGACGCCCTGTTCAGTGTTTCCCAAAGCATGAGCCATGCCCCTCTGAAGGGATGTGATTGGTTAGTCAGAAATGGGAAAGAATGAGAGAGGGATAGAAAATACAAGTTTTCTACGGAGCTTGATTTTTAATTTTAGAAAGTTTTAGCTCTTAATGCCCAATACATGAAGCAAGAGATTGAGATTGAGCCCTAGCTATAAAATGTAACTGCCTTCCCTGCTAAAGTCCTGGAGTGGAATGATATAATACTTTATGCAGGCAGGTGAATCAAGATCCAAGCTCATATCCACCATACTTTAGAAGAAATAATATATTCTTTCAGTGTTTTGTATCACACCCATTTTCACGTGCCAGTACTCTCTCAACCTGTTTCAATATATGATTGACATCTCCTGGAATAACACATTTGTTCTCAGTAGCAAGGACTAGACTCCTTGTAAATTATTGTCTGTTTTTACCAGACAGCAATCCATATTGAACCTTATTAAAGTCATGTGCTCAATTTTTTCATAATTGCCCCCATTCAGAGAATGGCAGGCAGCCAATAAAGCACTAAATGGAAGTTTCTGTCGGTCCACCTGTCTTTCTGTAGCTAACAAAGTGTGCCGGTTTTTGTCTTGTAGACATTACACAATTCATTGTCAAAGGAACTTGTTATATTTAGACTTATAATAAATTAGCCTTGGACAACACCAAAGGCATTCAACTATGTGCCTTTGTACAGTAAGTCATGTATTTATTATACAGAGTGACACATTAATACTGTTTGGGTGGAGTGCTTATTCTTAAACTAGTGCAGGCAATTCTGGTTCTTGACCATATTCATCTGTTAAATATCTTAATTTAAAAAAAAACAGAATTCTGGATAATATGTGTTTCATCTAGGGTGCCCACCAATCAAGAAGCCCAGAGGTCAAGAGTTTGAGGCCATAGCAAAAGTGCTCACGGCATAGCCCTGTCAGATTCCAAAGAATCTGCGAATTCTGCTAAATACCTTGTCACATGAGAATGTGGGAAAGGAAAACTTTGTATGAGATCTGGTTTATTAACTTTGTTGTTTGTTTTTAAAGAATAAAACTGTTAAGCATCCTACTCGTCATCTTGGATATGGTGGCAGTGGATTCCTAAACCCATAAATAGTTTGTGGTTGAAGTAACACCTAGGTCAGAAAACTGACTCAAGAAGCAGTGATACAGCTAATGTAGGAGGAAAATCACCTGCTTTTTATCAGTGTAATTTGTCTTGCAAGCTTCCCTGGCCTGCAAGCAGACTAGAAAAACAGCAGTTGTTCTCTCCCTGGAATATGAGCACAAAACAGATATCCTTAACAGTCTGCAAAAGGAAATGGTGCAGTGCTTTAATTGGAAATAATATTCAGAAGAGCCTTTTCAGTTATTTCTGTAGGTTTTCTGCCAGGAGTTAGTGGGTCATCTAAGTGGCTTGAGAGAGGCCCTTAAGAAAATGACTGCAGGACAGTCACAATCAGAAATGTGTCCGATCAGTTCAATACAATCTGCATGAAGTTCTGTCTAGCTACTTGCTTGAGCAGCACATAAAGTTCTCTTCCATTTACATCTGCCACATCAAAATTTGCGCAGTAAGCAGAGGACAGTGAGAAATCAGTTCCACTGCTTTATTCACGCTTAGACATTCGGTTGCTCAGGAGATGTTATTAAGGAATATATGCATATTAGTTCATTTGCACAGTCAGACAAAGCCCACCCAGCTACCATCTTAATACTGAATCTGGACTCACTAAATAATTTATTTAAGGATTGTACTATATATTGAACCTGATTTTCATTTTCCCGAAAACCCCTGTTCTGGATTTGCAAAGGGGTCTTATTACCAAACTAACTTAAAAGTGAATCAGGTCCATTGTATCTCATTTTAAATGATCACTGCCAATCTGTCTAAAGCCTTCACACAGCCTGTTGTAATAGCCTCTTTACAATAGCACTTGCTAAAACCTTTGTGGTGTTTTATCCATTCTAAAGTGAATTCCAGAGGTTTGAGTTAAATATGTAGTGCCCCTCATAGCAGATCTCACTGTTGCTAGGCAGATAAAAACATCCATACATTCATTCAACCTCCAGAAGTTAGAAAAGAGCATTTGATTAGGAAATCTAGACTTCCATCAGTACATTAAAGTTTTAGACAGAAACTACTGTTTATGAGAATGAACACACGTAAGAGCTGAAAGCTCAAAGAATTAGAGTCCATGGTTTCTCTCCCAAAAGAATGTAATACATTTATGTAAACTTTTTATGATCATAAAGTGAGGCCTTTATCCTCTCAACAAAGAGCAACATTCTGCCCTCAAACACACATGCTCCAATGTGTGTTGTAAGTAACTGAGGGCAGAGTTTTGCCTCTAGTCATTTCAAAAGTCCGCACTTTCATCCTTTCTTTCCCTCTATGAATATTGGCAAAGTTTCCAGAGACAGAAAGGTGGCATGAAAGGGGAAGAGAATCCTGACAGTTATGTCACCTCTGACCTCTAGAGCATGGAAAAAACCCTACCACCAGAAGCATTTACAATTAATCTGCTATTAAAGTCCTTTTATCTAGAGTCATCCTTTGTTATCACTCCTCATAATGTGGGCAATACAAAAATAAAAGTAAAAAAAGTTAATGTAAGTTTTATATATATATTACTCTAAGCAAGTTTAATCATAAAAAATGTAATACCAGTCAATAAATCCATGTCATATAAACAGAGTTCCTTTACGTGATTTTTAAAAACAGTAACTTCCATTAAATTAAATATGGATATATGCATTATATCTAAGGTTTGGATTGGGATGAGCAAATGTGTTATATAAAGGTACTGTCTGAAGCTGTTTATTTTCTGATAGTGGTAGGTAGGTTCAATGCCCTTCAGCAGCATTGTAGCATTTATTGTAGAATTCAGGTTCTTATTCAAACAAAATAAAGCAACCTGTAATCCACGTCCACACCTATCTGATATAAATGAGCCAGTTAAATAATAGAGCTAATCGGCACAACAACCATTTACTACTAGGAATAGTACATATTAGTGTGAATAATTTTGTTAACTTCATTGGCAGTGAACTTTTCATCCAATAAATTTTTTTACATTCCATGTACAAACTTACCTTTGTTCCATGTTACCTTAGTGGTGTTTCAGAGTTTGATAGAATTACAAAATGAGTGAATGAAAGAATGCCTTAAATGCAATATATTTCAATCTTAATAAGGCATTTGATACTATCTTACAAAATCTTAATGATAAATTCAGTTCAAATTAACTTGAATATGAACTCTATCATGTGGACTGAAAGCTGGCTAACGGACTAGAAACAAAAGGTAATTATTAACAGCAATGTACCATGTTGGGGCAGGTGGCTAGTTGGGTACTTCAGAGTTTAGTGTTGGGTCCTGTTTTAGTTAGCTCCTTGATTAGCAACCTAATAAAGGGAGTAAATAACACATCAGTGAATTTATAGTTAAGCATTGTATTTTGAACACGAATAAGGACAACTATTGTAAAGAAACATGAAAAAATTAAAAAAAAGATTTGGTTTAAAAATGCAGTGTAATAAATACAGTAATAAAAAACTGCCTAATATTGGTGCAAATTTTTCAACATGATATAGTAGTGAAAAAGGTGGGTGCAGTTTTGGGTTGTATGCCAAGAGGGCTCACATTAAAAAAAAAAAAAAAAGCTGGGAATTACTGTATTTACTCAAACATAAGACAAGGCCCTATCCTGTACCCCCTCCTCCCTACCCCCCTATATAGCCTGTATATGGGAAAAAGCTCCTTGTCTTACCATCACATACAATGACACCTCATTAAATACATTATCTTTCATTAAACTGCTGCCAAAGTTGCACGTGTTCAGTAATGGAAACCAACTATGAAGCTAATTAAACGCAGTCAAGACTGACCATGACTCGACTACACAATTTTGTGGTAATGGGGGACTGCATTTGTACCTTCCGTCTGACTTGCTCTTTTGGCCTTTTGGCTAGGATCAAGTAAGACTAGGAGGCATCTGAACTCCAGTGCCTTTGAGCTTGGGGCCTGCACATTGGATGCTTGCCATGGATTTGTGGAGTGTTCAAAGTCCCAGGCTGATGGGAACTTGTGTGTGTGTGTGTGTGTGTGTGTGTGTGTGTGTCTCTTAAAAAACAGGAAGGTGTTCCCTCCACAGGGAACTAGCACTGGGCCTGGATGTACCACAATACCAGGCAGGCCCTGGAAGGCCCAGAGCTAGCCCTGTCCTCCCTCCCCCCCCCGTACCAAAAGTGCTAAATTTGATTGTAGATAAAAAGGCTGAGATGCTGATGGGAACCTTCCACAAGAACAGGTTAGTATGGCCCATCTGAATAAGATATATGGTAGTGCCCATTGTTCTCCGTCCCCCTCAGCACAGACTCCTTTTCAAGTCAGGGTGAGCCACTACATTGTAGGGATGTAAATATCATTAAAAAAATCATCCATTTAATCTCTTCTAATTCTATTAATTAAAAGGTTAACCAAAACCACAGAATCTCAGACACAGCTGCTGATGGCAGCTTTTTTGTGGGCCCTTTGATAGGAGGTGTTGGGGGAGGCAGTGGCAAGCCAGGCAACATAGATCAGCCCCATGCTGGGAGGGAGGGAGCAAGCACATGTGAAAGAGCAGCTATTTACTTAATTAATGTGTCATTACGTTTCCCACTGTCTTCTAAATCATAAGCTGTGGGTGTTATTCCCCCCTTGCCCCTGCCCCTTCCCCTTTCCCTCTCCCTCCTGCATACCCTGCCGCCTTCTGGTACCTGCCAGAGCACTTCATGGCTTCCCTTCCCCGTCAAGCTGTGTCCAGCTGCATGCTAACCAAAAACTGGTAAACTAGCCAGTGATCACTGGGCTTATTGGTTAAATGAATAATCATTTAACTTTGCACATCTCTACCACATTGCAAACAGTATGACTTTTCACTCCCATGTGCTGAGCTGTGGTGTTCTTTGACAATCCCAATTACTTCTGTTTCTTCATTAGCCTTAAATGCCTGGCAAACACCACCAAACATAGCTCCAAACCATTTACCCAGAAACCCTATCATGCCCTACCTTTCAACCTGTTGCATATAAAAAGTGTAGTCCTGTCCACCATGAGGTGGAGCCATGCCAGGTTGCCCTGCATCTCATCTGCATATAAATATTTGGAAGACTCATGACAAAAACACCTGGCTCTAGCCCTGATTGGGGGCTTATTAGTACGTGGTTCCTTTGTGGTGGGGTATTTGGAGTAACCACATACCACTGAGCAGTGCTGAGCTGTGAGGTCACCGTGGTTTGAAATGCTGTTGACTCTGGTGGGGCCCAGCCCAATGAACTAGATGGTAAATCATGAGGCTTTTTGCTTTGGTCTAATATCATTCATAGTTTGTACTATATAGAAGTAGGTAAAGAACTGCTACTTAACAGTGTGTTTATGGAATATATGTGCTAAAACTTGTAGTAGTTTCAAAAAAGGTAAAATGTATTGATTCTGGATGAACTAATTTAATATTGCTATGTTTATTTTCAAGTTTGTTTCGCACTTCCATATGCTTAGGGAGAGTAGGATCTGACAGTAAAGGGTAAGGGAGAAGAGGTTGGGGACACAAAGAGCAACGGAGCCACCTGACCCTCCGTCCCCACCCCCAGATTTGTATTCCCTGCTGTAGCGATGGGAAGGGGACAAATTCAAGGCAAATCTCCAATAATTAGATTTTATACCTGGAAAATTATAATAAATTCATAAATTTTCCATATACACAGTCTAATTATGGGGGAGGGGGGCATCTTATATTTGGCACCATCTTATACTCAAGATGTCAAGGTTATCTTATATTCAAGTAAATATGGTGTATTATCAGAAATATTTTGATAAAGTTAAAGGAATTCAGGAGAAAGTATCAAAATAAGCCATACTCCTGTGGAAATGGGCAGCGCCCCCAATCCTACAAAGAAATCCAGATCGATAAATATGTGTGTGCAGCCTTGTTCTTGTGGAATTTATTGCAAGACCAAGATGATAAAAGTGAAGAGTAGAAATATAAATATGCACATAGCAGTTTGACTAAGAGGTGCCTTAGGGAGCTTGCTGACAGTCTGCGCATTTGAAAGGCTTTATGGATAATTTTTTTTTTCTAAAACAATGTTGTTGTTAATTTAACTAGCCTAAGAAGTGTCAAATATGTCACATGACACTCAAGCTTGCAAGTTCCCCCACTATTTCCCTGGTCTGACTGTTACATATTTGGTTGGACTTCATGTTTTAAGCAGTGCTTGTGCAGCACTTGAAGACTGGTTGCTGTGAAGAGCTGTGGCATCAGGTGTGCAGGCAAACTAGGTGGACTCTGTTTCCCCTCTGACTATCCTCCTCTCTCCCTCCTGGTTCTTGGACAGCATGGAGTCCTGCAGAGAGAAAAGGAGGTTGCTGTATTAGGGGAGCTGAATGCAGCTAGGACAGAGAGCCACTAAATGTAATATGGAGAAAGGAGAAAGGAAAATTGTGGAGGGAAGGTTGACAGTCTCTAATAAAGAGACAGGATAAATGGGTAAAAGCTAGCTGATTGACTGGGGGAAGCTAATGGGAAGCTTGAGCAGGATGGGAGAGTTCAATAAGCCCCATTGCCCTTCCAGGATATGTTTATTGGATCTTGGTTCCATCTCTCACATCACCAGTCCAACACTGTGTTTAGCAGAATGGCCAAATACCATGTGAGACACGGGGACTCAACTACTTAGATCCACCTGGATGAAGAAAAAACATTTGCTACAAGAGCAGTGTGTAATTGTATAGGAAGCTTTTCTTGCTGCCTCTGGCTCTGCATCTATGGCTGTCCTTTTGCTGGCATTAAATAAACAGCATTTGAAGCTGAAGTTTATGGCTACAGGGAAATTACTCACACTTGATACTAATCAGCTCAATACATAATTTGCATAAAATGTCACACAGAGCTGTACATGATTTGGCAGATTTGAATGTTCTGCAATGTAAAATCTAAACCTGAACAATGTTATAGTAATACAAGTGAACCAGAAAGTGAAGCTGGCTTAGAAACAAGAGTGAAATTAGCAGTAATTTGGCAAGCTAAGTGAAACGATGCAGAACACAAGCAGCAAAGACAGAGAGGGGGGAAAGGATATCCTTAGCTTAATTGCATTTCTTATGTAACTTAGTTTGATTTTGACTGTTACTCTTTACTTTTTTTTCTCTTTTATATTTATATTCAGGAGAGGTAAAGTCAACTCTCTCCTACCACGTTTTTTTGAGGAGGCCTATTAAGAGGGTGAAGGTGTGGGTTTCTTACAGAAGCAAACTTATGAGGGAATACTTCCTCTCCATCTTGCAAAATATTTTTCCATGGAATCATGGAAAAGCATTATTTTGAGTCTTCTTTGTGCTGCTTCTTAGTTGGCAGGGTTGGCCCCAGCTGTTGCTGAAATCCTTGTTTCACATTTGGAATATAACCATGGATGTAGGTTATGTAGGAGAGAGAGACTGATTTGTAGTAAGCCCTATGACTATGGAGCCAGAATCTATTACTAATAAAACATGAGATTATTTTTAAAGAAATCATAGGCAATTTCATGAGGTGAGCTTCATTGCTGTGTTTGGATTGCTACTACCTTTCAAAACTATTTTTAAATTAAAAAGGTATTTTTTACAGTGGAAATATAAATTAGCCAGAGATTTTCCTCAAATAGAAACTTTCAGACTACCTCTTTTTTTAGTGCCTCTGAAGGAGCAGTAGAATATTTAAATTATAAATAAACAAGGATCCATCGAAGTCTGCCTGCCTGTCCTAAAAATAATTTACACTAAAATGCATAGTAAATAGTTTATGTCTTCTTAAGACCCTGCGTTTTCTCATGGCACTGCTAGTTAAAACAAACAAATGTGCCATGTTGTGAGGCACATATTTCTGAATCTTGGCAATGGGAAGGCAGATTCTTCTCGTGAGAGGAAATTTAGTCTTAAAAGTTTCTCTTGCTGTAAAAGCACATATCTGCAAATGTCTTACTGATTATCTGACTGAATGTAATGGCAAAGGGGCAGTTGTTATATTATTTTTTGGCAGTGAGCTTCAGAACAGTGACAGATTTTAGGGGATTGTAAAAATAGAATTTGCTAGTTTAGTTTCAAAATGTTAACAGGAAATTAGTCTTTTCTTTTTCTTTCAAATCTCCATGTCTCTCTCATGTCAGTGGAAATAATGATCAATGTATGTAGTCTGTTAGAGCCTAAAGATAAATGTTTTTGTTTTTGGTGCCAGGTATGAGATCAAAAAGAAAAACTTACTTCGTGGGATCATTTAATTTGTGATTTCAGTCTTTGACTCCAGTACTGTACCTAGAATCCTCTCAGTGAGCCCCATTACATGCTAATTAGGATTGGGATATGAATTATTTAATTAGCCAATCACGTAGGTATTACTGGAATTAAAAGGTAACTGTTCATTCCTTATTGCCAAGGAATTTCTGAACTTCACAGAAATGGTTTTGTTTTGTTTTATTTTTTACATCATTTTGTTGACCTAATGGGCTCCCTGCCCTAGGTCGATAGAAGTAGAATCCTCTGTCCTCACTCTAATTGGTAGATTTGTGGAAGCGAGTAACAAGGGTTATTGGTGAACTGCATTGTTTCGTTCCTTGTCCTTGAGCAAACGTGTGCAAATCTGTCATTTGGATGAAACCAAGCATCAGCTGCTTATGACATCTTCAGCTGACTCGATTAAAGAAAGCATCTCTCCCCACCTGCCTTGGTGTAGTCGCTTGATGTTTTTCATGGGAGTTGGGTGGCCCTATATTACTGTAGAGTTGAAGAAAATACCATGCCTTGTTTCTTATGAAAAGGTTAATGTGTTAAAGTTACAAATAGGCTGTTCAATGTGGAAGTCCACATGTACTCCAAAAGGGTATTGTGGAACTGGTAGATTTATCTGTCACTCTCCATTATAAAATAAAATAATAGGATAAATAAGTTGAATGAAATTTTTACTAGTGCTGAGGACAGGCATTCAGTTCTAGCACTGCACATTTCTCTCACCCTGAGCTGCTGCTGATTGCACCATGATCACCTAAGGGAAATGCCCCGATGGCTGCCACAGACTGGAGTAACTCAGGACTGTGGAAGGCAAGGGGCTGTTGTGGGGAGGAAGCAGCTTGACTCATCGCAGGACCTTGAAGAGTCAAGCAGCAGGGTTATGTCCTGACCCCCCTCTTCCACAGACCAGGACCACTCTAGTCCATGGAAGGTACAAGGCAGCAGCTGCAGTTTGTCATCTTCTCATCTCCAGAAAGATTTGAGTGGAGGGAAATACCTCCAGCACTTTCTGCTGATCAGGGTAAGCCTGGTCTGTGGAAGGCAGCAGGAGCTCAGCTTTTCCTGGTCCCCATTCCCTGGTACAAATCAGGCTACAGGGATGTATTCCTTTGTGCCTTTCACAGACTGGGCTTATCAGTATGGATGGTATGAGGTAAGCATAGAGCTATTTAGCAGCGGTGTGTGAAATGGGCCATATTCAATTTGGATTTGGATTCGGCCTGAATCAGAAACGGTGATTGGATTTGTTGATTCAGATCACTGTCCTGATTCGATTCGGCCAAATCCAACTCTGAAAATTCGCTGCTGATTTGGAGAATCAGCAATTCAGCTATAGACACAGCTTTAAAAGTTTTTTCTACATACCTCATGGTACTAGACACGGCTCGTGAACACTGTGATGGTGGGGCAGATGGAGCGTCCCACAGGACCGGGGGGGGGCCCTGCATGCTTAGCAGCGAACTTGGAAGTGGACTAGAAGTATTTCCAGTCCACCTCCGGGTCTGCTGCTGAGCACACGGGGGACACCTCACATCCCTCCAGCTCGGTGACAGGCCACAGGGGGACCCTGCGTGTCCTCCCAGACCCAAGAGGCACCAGTTGCTGAGCCGGGGGTGGGGGGAGGGGTCCCCCACACGCTCCCTGGCAGACCATGCAGTGGACAAGAAGTGCTTCTGATCCATTTCCAGGTCCGCTGCCATGCATGCTGGGGACTCCCCTGTGTTCCCGTGAGATACTCCATCTGCCCCAGCATCTCAGCATTCACCTGATACCTTGAGGCATGTAGAAAAAACATTTAAAGCTGTGTCTATGGCTGAATCATCGAATCTCTCCGAATTGATTGGGAGGGTTCCAACTCAATTCAGAGAGATTAAAGGGTCTCCTGATTCAATTTGGATTTGGAGATTTGGCCGCTGAATCTCCACCGAATTGAATCAGCATCTGAAACGTCTCACAGCCTTGCTATTTAGCTTGGCCCAGGAGAACAAACACTTCCTGACTGGAAGTGTTTCATGTAAGGAATGGTTTTTCCCATGAAAAAAAAAACCTCTTGAACAGCTGCATACTCTCTCTTTCTTCTGAGAGAAAAGCATTTCTCTTGGCACAACTGTAACACCTGTGCATATCCTAGGTTTTTTGAAAAAGTTGTGGTTTATTATGCAAGTATTCTAGGTTGTGCTGCCCAAAATGTCCTTCTTCAGCATATGCTTCATGATTTACGGTGTGGTCATTGTTATAAAATATATTTGCAGACAGGACTGCTTCTTTTTTCTTCTACATATAGTTAATAGTTTGTACATTTCTTTTCAGATGAATTTAGAGAAATCATACTAATAATCAAATTTACTGGACTTTTCTGGATAGTATACAATTGCAGAATAGAGACAGAGTACTTTATTTTGATTATCCATTTAGGAGAAGATTGTTTATAACCGTGCCTAAACAGCCTATTTTTTCAGGTTTTAATTTAGCAGTATTTTGGCCTGTCATAGCTGGCTCAAGCTATTCTAATAAAGTAATCCATGTTGAGTGTATCTAATCTACACTTAAAGGGTACTCCTAGCACTTAGTAATGCTAAGAGTGCTGTTGTGTTGGAAAGAAAACCCTTTATTAACATTACAGCCAAATTTAAAAACCTGCTGTTCTGTAATAGTAAAGCAAATAAGACAAATGCTATAATGAACTGGCTATAGCTAGAGCAGCATTGCTTTTTACTTCCCATAGTTGATGTGGCTGGGGCTGCTGGTGTTTAAGTAAAAGATTATGACTTCTCACCTCCATACTATTGCTAGGACACATTGTATGCCAAGTGATACAGTATTGTGACAGTTGTGAAAGCCCTTGGGACAGATTTGTAAACAATACATATTGACCAAAATTCTGTCTTTGTCAAGGGCACAATTCCATGTGCCTTCAGTGGGAGCAGTAATACCATATGACTGAGGGGGAAGGTGAACCCAATATTTATATTTATAATCTTGGTTTACTTTAAATGTACAGTCAGAGTGAAGTCAATGGGAATATTATATGATTAAAAACTTGAGTAAAATCCTTGGAGTAGAGTGCAAAACCTGCACTGATTTCAGTGGAGTCAGGTTTTTCCTCTGTAAGTTCAAGATTTTTACCAGAGAAAAAGATTTTTGGTTCAGCCCTTACAGTACACAGACAATTATTTAGTAATCTCCTTATTTTACCCCAAATGCTACAACCTTAGTGTTATATAAGTATTGCAGTTAATAACATGTAGAAACAATTAAGCTTTGGACAGGTGTGATTTCAGAATAGTTTATCCTGCATTCATGCAGGAGATTGGACCCTTCAGATTGTCATCAACTCTGCATTTCTAATACAACTGGTTAGGAAAAAAACTGAAGTAGTATCATTTGTTCTCTTGAAATTCCAGGAAGCAGACTGTATTACAGTTTATGCGGTATCAAATTAGTTATTTCAGTGTTTGGTTCTTCGTTTTGGCTATTTAGATTATGAAGTTTTAACATACTTAAAGATGCAGTATTTTTTTTTTGTAGATACATAGTTAGTATTCTGATTGTTACGATGCTCCCTTCTTATTGCATCCCTGAGAGCTTTTTCATTTTTACTTCCTTTTCTAGTAGAAAATTATGTTGCTAAGTAACACAGTTGCAGCTAGTTCAAGAAGATATTTCTCTCCCAAAAGATCTATATTAGGCTTTTCTGGAAATAGGTTTTTTAGGCTCACTCTTTGAAGTAATTATTAGTTAGACTATACAAGATGCTACTGTGCAATGGTTACTACACATTTATTCAGCACTTATATAATAAAATACTAAAATGCGCCATAACTGGAGTTACTGCGCAGTAGCAGTGACAAGCGCCTTTTCAGTGACACTACTGCTCAGTAGCCTAATCATACTGCACAGTAGCATATTAGTACTGTTGATGCTGTGATTCCCTACTGCACAGTATTATTTGGCTGCTGTGCAATCAGCATCTCCTGTAGACACGTTCAGATTGTACAGTTGGAACCTCCACAATCTGTAGGATTGCCAGTGAAGTTCACATTACACCTACCTTAAACTTCAAGCTGACTGTGAAGACACAGCTATAAGAAAAGTGTGTCTTCAGTTTCCCCCAAACCATACTACATACTGGGTGCTTTGATACAAATCAGAAAATGAAATAACTTGGTTACAGTATTCATCACTTGCTTCCTAAATAGTAGCTTAGAAACACAGCCCCTTCTGTGTTTGGTGAAGGGTTGGCACACTTTCTGTGGAGTTTCACATGTGTTATTCTTGTGTATTTTGTGGGTCAAACAAACTAAGTCTTGTATGTATACATATGCATGTATGATATTCTGTAAACAGACTTACAGAGAGGTGAATACTACATACGAATGATTAGTAGGGAGTGTGCAAAATGGCTTGTATTCTATTGGGATTTGGATTCAGCCCGAATCAGGCACAGTGATTCAATGTGTTGATTCAGATCACTGTCCCCAATTAGATTTGGCTGAATCCAAAGCTGAACATTCAATGCTGATTTGGAGAATCAGCAATTCGGCCATAGACATGGATTTAAATGTTTTTTCTACATACCTTGAGGTACCAGGTGCGGCTAGTGAATGCTGCAGTGCACAGGACCACGAGGAGGGGGGCCATGTACTTGGCAGCAAACCCAGAAATGGACTGGAAGTACTTCTAGTCCACTTCCAGGTCTGCTGCAGAGCATGCTTGGCACCCCCCCCCCACACACTCCCCCCGTGCTCTCCCCTGGCTTGGCAATCGGCTGCCAGGGGACCCCGGGTGCCTCCCCAGACCCAGGAGGCACCAGTTGCTGAGCCGGGGAGCTGCGGTAGGAGCCCCTCACATGCTCCCTGGCAGACCCAGAAGTGGACCCATGCTTCTGGTCAACTTCCGGGTCTGCTGCTGAGCATGCTGGGGAGCTCCCCACACTCCTGTGAGATGCACCATTTGCCCCAGTATCTCAGCATTCATGAGCTTCCTGGTACCTTCAGGTATGTAGAAAAAACATTAAAGCTGCATCTATATCTGAATCATTGAATCTTTCCAAATCAATTTGGAGTGTTCTGATTCAATTCGGAGAGATTAAAGGGTCTCCTGATTTGATTTGGATTTGGAGATTCGTCCACCAAATCGGGCTGTATCTCCACTGAATTGAACCAGGGACTGAAGCTTTGCACAACCCTAATGGTTAGTTACCTTCAGACAACTGTTATGTTTTGCAGAAGAGAATCATTAAGTCCTATCATTTTCTGATGTCATATATATTTAAGGGATTTACTTTGAATTTATATATAACGACTTGTGACAGCCATTGACTAATATGTTCACTTAAGCACTCTACAGTTGTTGCAGGATAATACCAGTATGAGCTACTGGTGAAAATTTTGGATTTAAGTTCCAAGGCTAGGGACAGAAGTTACACATAAAACAGTTTTAAGTCATCAGAAACTGTTTTAAACCTGTAACAGAACAAAAGATCAGTGCGCATTAACCAGTACCAAGATGGCTGAAACTGGTTTAAGATAAATCTGATTGAATGTAGTATCAGATTTAACTGATTTGGTTGAAACCAGTTTATGAAACTTTTGTCCCAGTCCCCTTCCTAGTTCAACTTAAATCAGAGTCTCCCAGCAGCCCAGCATGCTGGAGCAGTGAGGGCTGGCTGACAAGCGGGTGGGAGAGCCCCCGGCTTCTGACCTGAGCCACTGCAGGCATATTGGCTGGATTTCTTGAATGTCTGTTCACTTCTGTTTCAGTTTAATCTCTGCAGTTTAGACTAACCTGCAAAGACGGATAAGTTCAGCCTCAGGCTTTTTGACTGTCTGTTTTTAGCCCAATTGCTTGCTTACTTTTATAGTAAATCTGGCAAATTACCTCTTACCATGGGTAAAATGTTTCATGCAAAGCTTACATAAATATATGGGCCATAAGTTTTACCATTCATTATTTTTATCACAGCTTTTCCAAAGCCATTGAGAAGTTTACATTTTAAAATATGATTCAGTGGAAATTAATGTGTAATTTACAACAATTTATTATTTGGGGTTTTTCTACTGATATGTATATAATTTACAATCATTTAATTAATACTCTGTACCATGTCAAAGGAAATGGGCTTTTAATCATGGGCAAATCCAGGATTAAGAAAAGCAGGGTCCAGTAGATACCACTGGCTGCCCCTTAGACTTTGGGAAGACTGGGGTGAGACATGGCTAGAGCCCTGTGTCAACAGGATCCCACTTAGGGAACAGAGGGCAGGAAAGAGGGACCCACCAAGAGTGGGTCCAGGGGGAGTGAAGTGGTACAACTGCACCCCTGTTTCTGATTGAACTGCACTGTGGAGACAGCCATGGGGACTTTTTAATCCCCAAAGCAGGCAAAAAGCGCCCCCTCCTTCCCCTCCACGCTCAGGGGCATGTCCCCTTCCCACCTCCCTTGCCTACCCCCGCTGGGCCCAGTTCCAATGCTGCCTAGCTGCCGCAGGCCAGAAGTAATCTGGAGCTCCCCCTGCCCCTGGGACAGCAGAGACAGCAGCAGGTGGGGGAGTGCCTCTGAGAGTGGAGGGGAAGGAGAAATTCCTACCTGCTTTAGCCCACCTTCCTGTGCCTGTTCCTTGTCTGTCCCCCTTTGTTCTCATCTGACAGGGAGCAGGGGTAGAAAGAAAGAACTTGCCTGCCACTGTCCTCAGCCATGCCCAGGCCCCATGCACACGTTCCACAGCTGGAGTGGGGCAGGAGTGGCTCTGGGACTTCCCTCACCCCTGTGCTCAGTGAGTAGGGTTTGCACCATAGACAAACCCTGTAAGGATGGATGGGGAGGTGCCACTGAGTGCCTGAGGAGTTAACTACTTTGAGGACTCAAAAAGAGTCTCCAGCTGCTGCAGCTTCTGCAACTTGATTTAATTGTTGCTCCAGTAGCAGTATCATGGTATGTGTGCACCTGGCTGCTGCTGCAACAGCAACGTGATGGGGCTGCTGTTTCTGTTGGGGCATTAATTCCTTGGGGGTGAAGGAACCATTTTGGTACCCCTACTAAGCTGGTGCCCTTCGGTGCCCCACTCCCTCTCCCTCAGCTTTGCTATTGAGTTCAACCTTCCCATGCTTCCTGCCACCCCGCAGGTGTCCCTTGCCAGTCATGTCTTGTCCTCCCTTTCTGCCTGGTATCAGCGGTCACAGGCATCTGGGACCATGGGGACCTGGAACCAGCTGGTATGCCTTCCAGAAGCTGGCTTCGGCACATACTGCAAATGGGCCAGTGCAGCCACATCCCCCTGGATTCGCTCCTGGATTTTATGCACAGTTTCTTTGCATAAAGAAGCACTCAAAAAAGGAATTCAGCCCCAGCCGCTCAGTACATGAAATGTACTGTCCACCATCTGTGGTCCACAGAGAAGCTACTTTGCAAAGGAATGCAGTATAGCAGCATAAACTATTATCTGTCTGAAAGATAGCTTGTACAGCTGCATCATCACAGACAAAACTTGACTTGCCCTGGGCTGGGATAAAGTGGTACTGGTTCTGCTCCTCCAGCATGTTCTCTGCCTGGGAAGGAGCTTGATGCCTACCTCAGTAGAGAATGAATAAGCTTCGTTTGCTTAAAAACAACTGAAATACACAAAACAGTTGAGAAGAAGAAATTGTGCTTTTAGGAAAAATAATCCCTGTGCATATATACAGACTATCCACTTTCTTGTTTCCCAGTAAATGACTGATCAAGCCAATAATAGAGCTGTGTAGCTCTGAAAGAACCTCTTGTTTGTCAGAGATTTGACCACCAACACATTTTTCAGGAATTTTAATATTTTGCAGAAGAAAATGAACTCATTATAATCTTACCCTATATTTGGCATTTATTTCTTTATATATTATGATGGAAAATAGTGTACAATTAATTCATTTACTTGTGCTTACAGTATTTATAGTAAAATACAGTACATTACACTAATGAAGAAATTTACTCTAATTTAACAACTTTGCCTAGCTATAAAATAAACTATTTTATACAATGGAAAGTTAAAAGTTTGGGAAAATATTTTTCTTTCTCTTAGAAATTACATGGCATCCAAACATGAAACAGATTTGGGTTAGACACCTAGTTCTTATTATTCAGTGTATTTTTAGAGTTTGACTGGATGTTTTAAATGGAACTGTTATTCATTGACAAGGACCATCTTTAAAAATGTCTAATAAGTTTAAAAGTAAAAAAAACTAAAAACCCCAGTACAGAAATCTCAGTATCTAAAAGAAAACGTCCAAAAGAAGACAGAGCAGTGCACATGCCTTCAGCATGCACCACTCAAAACCAGAACCTGGGCAGCCAGGCTCTGCACATGCAGACACCACCACTGCAGCCCAGGTACTGGCCCCAGCCTCTGCTACCCCACCTGGGGTAGATGTCCCTGGGGAATATCCCTGCATGCATGCTCTGGCACGCAGCAAGTTGCCCCAGGTGGGGTAGCAGAGGCTAGGGCCAGCACCTGGGCTGCAGTGGTGGTTGTCTCCGTGTGCAGAGCCTGGCTGCCAAGGCTCTGGTTTCAAGTGGTGCACGCTGCAGGCATGTGTTGACTTCAGTTGGGTCAAGGATTAAAAGCCAGGTGCTGGGAAGCAAATGAAAGCTATTCTTCTTTAGGCTTAGTTAACCAGGAGATTGGATCTCAGCTGAAGTACTTAGAGAGCAGTATATTGCTCCTATTTGTAGTTCGTTTTAAATATGTATTGCTAAATGTTCTCCAAAAAGGAGAGCTGCTATGTTTCAAGAAAATAAAAGCCAACTGTGTGAAAAATACAGAATGAACCTTATTTAAAAGGGGCAGTTTAACACATTTTTCTATGTGGTACACATTCACATATTTATAACAGCTGTTTACATTAATGGTGTGGTAAATTATCTCAGGGCAGGGATGCTTAATATTATTAAAGTGTAATTACATTACAGGGAAAAAACTGTGTCAGAAGAACATGATTAAGGTTGTGAATTCAAGCCCTCAAACGTTAGCAGAGGCAAGAATTAAGATTGCCTGTCCTCCAATACAGTATGTTATACTGTGTCCAGTATGATTAGATATGTGTATGTGCATAATATAATTCTGATTGCATTCGGTGTATATCTGTCCCCCAGAGAATTTGAAATGTATGCAGTAAATAAGGCTTGGGACCACACATTGAACAATGAGGAAAAGAAAGCAGATTGACAAAATGCTCATTAGTTGTGTATGCATACTGTATGTAGGTTGAGATGGAAACACTGTTGAAACAAAAATCATGTGATTATGTCATCATAACTGTAGAGATTCTGTGCTGTGGCATCAGTATTAACGCTCATGTAAATCATCAGGTTCACCGTGCTAACCTATCCCCTTGACCCAGCAAAGTAACTGATAACATCAAAAGATTGCTTGTCCAGCCCCAGTTCCATTTGTTTGTGCGCATATCTTATGGTTTAATTCTGTAGTGCCCCTGTCTCTTTCAGAGGACAGGATGGATGGTACTTAGAAGTAGGAAATAGCTGGGTTGTGTTTCAGGGATGTACCATTTCTGTGCCTGTGAAAATCTGCCCAAATTTGGTCAAGCTATTCACCTTCTCTGCAAACTTTTTAGCAGTTATGTTTCTCTAAAAATTCTACCCTTATTTAGCATTCTTATGACTGTGACAGTTCCCACTTTTTCACGTTCAAGCCCCTGCTCTAACGTATGGAACAGATGGAGCCTTTCTAAATAAATAAATAAATAAAAGAGATTGAAGAACAGCTTAACACGTGCAAATCAAAAATTGCTGAAACAATTTGGTTGGAATTTTCAAAGAAGTAAAAACAGCCTCAGGCAGGTGCTCAGCAGGAAAAATTTCAGTCCAAGCAATTGAAGTTTGTCAAAGCAATATCTTACATAATAATATAGTTATCTTTGCTTTAATAGATCATAGATAGCTGACCTGTATAATCACTCTAATGTTGTTTTTCAAGAACCATTCAACATATTAATGACTATATTCTGCCTTACACTTATTGGTTAATGAAGTGCAAGGATTTGCATATTTTACTATTATTTCATTATTTCTGAGTAAACCTGCCACAAATCTGTAAATATGTCAGCTTCAGTTGGGCTGTATACTAAGAATTGTCAATGTTTATCAGTAGTAAAGGTGTCTTGTTTTCCCTCTAACACAAACAGAAGAACTTGGCGGGTGAGGAAGCAGGTAGGGAAAACAGCCACAGCCTGTATAAAAGTGAAATAAAAAAGTATTTAAAGACAAATAATTGGAATAGCAATTATTGGAATAATAATTAAAGACATCAAAAAGTCTATTTTTAGGTATGTAGGGAGTAAAAGGAAGGCGCAAGGCAGCATAGGACCTCAACTGAACAAGGAGGAGCAATTAGTGACAGAGAAGTGGGACAAGGCTGAGCTATTCAATGAGTTTTTTGCCTCAGTGTTCCTGAACAGGGATCAAGATAAGTCTCTTAATAGGTTCTTAGATGAACATCAGAGGGACACCAGCCCACCAACTGTCGACGCTGCCTTGGTGCAGAGTCACTTGCATGGACTGGATTTGTTCAAGTCAGCAGGCCTGGATGAGTTGCATTGAGGGTAATGAAGGAATTGGCTGGTGTCATAGCAGAACCACTGGCACGGTTGTTAGAGCGCTTGTGACGCTCGGGTCAGGTCTCGGAGGACTGGAAAAGGGCCAATGTGGTCCCTATTTTCAAGCAGAGGAGGAAGGAGGATCCGAGTAATTATAGGCCAGTCAGTCTCACCTCCATCCTTGGAAAAGTCTTTGAAAAGATTATGAAGGATCATATTTGTGGGAGTCCAGCAGGAAAAATAATGTAGCAGGAAAACCAGCGTGGATTAATAGCAGGTAGATCATGCCTGACCAGTCTGGTTTTGTTTTATGACAGGGTCACAAAATGCTTAGATGCAGGAGTAGAGGTGGATATCCTTTTCTTGGATTTTAGCAAGGTCTTCAATATGGTATCTCATCCCATTCTTACAAATAAAGAGGCTGTGACAGAGATGTTTACATGGTCCGGTGGGTGGCAAATTGGCTTAGCGGTCACACCCAGAGAGTGGTAGTAGATGGGTTGGGATCAACCTGGAAGGATGTGGGCAGTGGGGTCCTGCAGGGTTTGGTCCTTGGACTTGTACTCTTCAATATCTTCATCAGTAACTTGGATGTGGGTGTGAAGTGTACTCTGTCCAAGTTTACAGATGATACTAAATTGTGGAGTGAAGTGCACACTCTGGAGGGTAAGGGACGATTGCAGGTAAACCTGGACAGGTTAGAAAAGTGGGCAATACACAATAAGATGCAGTTCAACAAGGACAAGTATGGAGTGCTACACCTAGGGCGCAAAAATATCCAGCACATCTACTGGCTGGGAAGTGACCCTCTCAGCAGCACAGAAGTGGAAAGGGATCTGGGAGTCATAGTAGACTCCAAAATGAACATGAGCCGTCAGTGTGATAAAATCATCAGCAAAGCTAACCATACTTTATCATGCATCAGCAGATGCATGACAAATAGATCCAGGGAGGTGATACTTCCCCTCTATGCGGCATTGGTCAGACCGCAGTTGGAGTACTGTGTCCAGTTTTGGGTGCCGTACTTCAAGAAGGATGTTGATAGACTCAAGAGGGTCCAGAGGAGGGCCACTCATATGGTTAGGGGCTTACAGGACAAGCCTTATGAGGAGAGACTGAGGGACCCGGACCTCTTCAGCCTCCGCAAGAGAAGGCTGAGAGGTGATCTTGTGGCCGCCTACAAATTCATTAGGGCGATGCAGCAAGGGATCAGAGAGATGTTCACCAGGGCGCTTCTTGGGGTAACAAGCAACAATGGGCACAAACTGACAGAGAGCAGATTTAAGCTAGATATCAGGAAAAACTTCTTCATGGTAAGGGTTTGCAGGCCAAGAGTAAAGGACCGGGACCTCTTCAGCTTCTGCATTTGAATTTGTGGCCTCCTTGAAATTCATTAGGGGGGGCACAGCAAGGAATCAGAGAGATATTCACCAGGGTGCCTCTTGGGGTAGCAAGGAGCAGTGGTTACAAGTGGACAGAGAGCAGATTTAGGCTAGACATCAGGAAGAACTTCTTCATGTTAAGAGTGCCTAGGCCGGGTGTTGGACTTGATGATCTGTTGAGGTTGAAAACTGCTGGCAGAATAAGTGAGCCTGCAGAAGTTATTTACTAACGTGTCACCTAGCACTTACCAGTTCAGCAGTAAACCAAGATTTTCTTGTATACTGTGTAACAATTTTCATTAACCAATTCAAGATTTTATCTTGTTCTTTCTTGCTTGTTATTAACAGGAAAAAGCAAACTGGGCATTACCCATTCTTCTACATGCTTCCAAGAGCCCTTCAGTCTAAAGTGCTTCACAACACTGCTGTCTCCTCTTTTGGGGCCCTCAGGGCTGGGAGGAAACCATGAGGTGCTTTGCTGGTTCATGGTGTGCTCCTTGTTGGTCATGACTGAAAAGAGAAAGGTGGCAAAGTAGAGGGATCCAGTTGATCTCCCATGGGAATGGCATGGAAAGTTCAAAGCTCCTGGGGAATCAAAAGGAATATGGGAAGAGAATACCTAAAGCTGGGAAAGACCTGGGAAGGTTGTGAATAGTACAGAGTACTTTGCATATATCTTTGGGCGAGACGCGATGGCAAGTATTGGTTCTGGTGCTCCCCTGGCATGTGTTTTGAGGGAGCCAAGGATATGAGACTGAATAAGATGGAGGAGCAGAGAAAGGGAATAAATTAACTTGAAATAAGTGAAATCAAGCACTTATTAAACAGATACAAGGGGAGGGAACACAGAACCCTGGGTGGGGAAGAAAAAGAATTGGAAGTTTGAAGACACATTTTTAGGAATGTGGGAAAGAGTGAGGAGCAGTTTAGATGATGTAGAACGGAGGAGGAATACAAAGGAGACTAAAAGCAGAGCAAGTGAAGGAAACAACAGCCAAGGAAAAAATGAATAGGAAAACCCATAACGCTCTTAGACAGAAGTTGGATTTTTAATTTTTATGGAGATAAAAATGAAAAAGAATGAAGAGAAAAACAATTTTAAAATGCCATGGTAAAGTCAGACTGAGGAAAACCAAACCTTTAAAGAAAAGATGCACCAAAAAACAAGGTAAAGAGAGAGAGAAAAAAAGGAGGCAAAATATTATAACCAGATGGTTCCTTTCTGTTGTGAATGTTGAGGAGAGATGAAGATTGCAAAAAGCCATTCTTCTTACTGCTAGTTCAAGAACCAAGTACAGATTTCTCATGCTAAGGCTCTTGCAGCTGCGACTCTAGAGGTTGAGCAGTAGTGGTGTTAACTTTTTGCTTTGGTGTCAACACAGCAGCACCAGCAGCTGTGGCCAGAAGCTCCATGGTTCTGGTTATGCTTTAGGATAGGAATCAGCATGTTTTATAAACAGGGGGTTTTCTATAATGGAACTTAGTTCTGAGCTGGGCTGCTTCCATACTGACCTATTTTGCTGTCTCTAAATCCAGAGCCTCAGTCACCTCTTCTCCCCACCTTCCAGGCAAGACCCTTTGCTCCAGAAATGCCACTGAAGGTCCCTGCTGCCAAAACATTGTGGAAGCCCAAGTCTGTGGACTAAATAAAATGGCTCTGCAGACCAGATCTTCCATGAAGGCTGTAGGTTGCTGATCCCCACTTTAGAACATTGCAGTCTGTACTCTTGCCAACTCCCTGCGGTACAGTCTTTCCATGAGTTCCCCAAGAGACTGTATACCATATAATACTCAGATCTGTGTCCAATCTAGTCATGTACTTGTATATAAAATCCCTGTTCACAAGCATTGGTTGTCATAAAGGTTATTTTTATGGAGTTAAATTTATTTAATCACTTTGTAATGTAAAAATGTGTGTATGTATTAATAGTAGGCAGTTTATGGTGTGTGTACATGGAAAATGCTTAGCACATTAAGAAAAAACACCTGCCCCAAGCAGTGTATAATCCAATTGGACAAGCCATATGCCATGGGTTAGGAGGCAGGGATATAATCAAAGCAGATGTGATTTAATCCATTTCAAAAATAGAAATAAAAAATGTATCACCATCCCTCTACTTACGTGATGGGAGTGAGCCAATATCTTGTGAGTCTGGTGTTAGAAGTGGGTCTTAAGCAACTTAAAAGTGAGATTAGTGTCTGTGAAACATTTGGGGAAATTCCGTACGTTAGGAAAGCATGTGAAGGAAAGCATGAACATGGATGTGAGAGAAGCGGATGCGTAAAGAAAGTCACAAGTGGATTATTAGTGACAAAGATAAAAAAAGTAATGAGGGGCAAGGGGAAGGAAACAAAGCTGAATTTGACTCCAAAGCAAAAGGGGAGGGATTTAAAATAGTAGTGGCATGATTAAAGCAGAGAAAATAACTGTAGCAGTTGAGTTGGGAACAAAATGAAGTGATTTCATAGCAGTATCACAGAGAATTTGCAGTTGAAAACATGTCAGATGATAATAACAGTTACACCTTTCTCATGAAGGAAAAGGCCAGATTTTAAGCCTAGTCTATATAAATCCCTCCTCTGGTAGAACCCAACTTTGCATCTATGCTAGGTAGGGTTATCACCTTTTGAAAACAGAAGAACAGGACACATGCCCACCTCCCCTGTCCCCCGCCTTCCTCCCCCCCAGCAGCATGGCCAAAGCAAAGCAGAGCCCTTGGAGGGCACAGGCAGGTGCAGGATGGAGGGTCAGGACTTCCTGCCCTGATGCGCTTGCCCCAGGAGTCCCATGTCAGCTGCACAATCATGGTGAGGCAACCCATGCCCAGCAGATGTGAGGGGCAAAACTCTGTGCCACTGCTGCCACCTCCACTGTTGCTAGGCAGGCAGGAGGTGCCTTGTCATGGCGGTGTGGGTGGCATGGGGCTTCTGGTAGTGGTGGCACCGAACCTTTCCACTCTCCCCTGCTGGGGCCTGCCCACTGAGCCCTGGTGGCCCTGTGGGGAGGGCAGCAGGGCGGGGAGTCCCAAACCTACAGTGGGCAACCTGCATCTGCCCCCACCCCTCACACAAATCTGGGGGGCAGCACATGCCCCCCCCTCCATACCTTCCTCCCTGGGAATGAATGCATCAGTGAGGAGCCAGCCCGTCCCCTTCCACCTGGACAAACCTCCCATGCCTCTGTGTCGTTCTCTGGCTGGGACCTGTGGTGGCACATTTTGACCCCAGGTCCCATGCACCACCTCAGCTGGGCAGTACTCCCAGCCCCTGCCCCACTCCCTCCTTCACCATTGGGGGGGCCTTAATCTGCCCCGTATACTTTTTCTCCCTCATACATTTACCTGCAGGGAGCTGCTCCCCACCACTGCTTGGTTGTATTCCCAGCCACGTGCATGTGTGTGTGCACACTCGTGCATGTGGCGCCTCCTGCATCCCACTCTCCCCTGCCCCAAGCATCCCCTTGAAGGCTGGAACTTTGTCAGCCTGAAGGGGAAAACCACTATTTCCCACATTTTTCTGTGGTGAATGGAAAACCCAATCCCTTCACGATACTGGGAATCTGGGACAAATGCTGTCCTGGAGTCTTTCAGCCCAGGACCAGGAGTCGATATACACTTTTTGGGACTGTCCCATCCTATTAGGGATGAGTGGTCACCCTAAATGCTACACTGCAATCTCCTTTTCAGTTGCAGACACTCCCATGGGCGGATCCTGGAGGGGGTTGCCACACATGCAGTGGGCTCTCTGACCTCACCAAGTTGAGGCAGTAAGCTTCAAGGGGCAACAAGGGAGAGTGGAAGGGCAGATCTAGGAGAATGCAGGGGTGTGGTTGAAACTCTGTTGAGCTTTCTGGACCCATTAGCTAGTCAGTGTGGTCCTCTCAGAGCTGTTACATTGGTATGGCTCCAAAAGCTGGGGGTGATCACCACTGCTGCTCACACTCCCACTCCATTGCCCACTGCTGAATTTGGCAGTAGGAGAAAAGGCAGTGTGATTACCCCTGGGTTAGGCATCCGTATCAGTGCAACTGCTCTGACAGGACCGTACTGACAAGTTGGTAAGCAGCCTCATTAAAACAGCAGCTCCAGAAGCTGCAGGGTTTAACACAGTGCTGTCATCACTTCTGGGTTGCCTGACCTGCAGGAAGCCCCAAGGTCCAGATTTGGACCATGGGGCCAAATGAGGTTAAGACCCCTACTCTACAGGATAAAAGAAACTCCAACTGGTGATGGAATTATTAATATCTCATTGCATGAGGGGGTGGCTTCAGCTGCCTAGGAACTGTTAAAATAATTCATGAAGAAAGAGTAAAAAACTGTAGTAGACAGGAGCAGGAGCTGCAGTTGTGTGGTGTAACTAGCTCTTAGCACCCCCATAGTTAAGTCTAAATGTACTCCACTAATAGGTCTTGACTTATATTTTTAGTTATTAGCAAAAAGCTTTTTAACATCCCAAGTGACAGGACCAAAGTCAGTTGATGCTAGGCAGGACCCTTCTAGCTTGCTCTTGCCTGCATTACTGTATTTGATTCTGCCGTTAATCCCAGCAGCGTTTCTTGTCTGATTGCACACTGAGCAATACTTAGAAGAATCGGTAAAAAATGCATTAAAATAATAATGTAATAATTAATAATAAAATAATTTATTTTAATATTTTCCTCAGTGGCAAGAGAAATACAGTTCAACCATAATAATTTCAGATTTTTTTTCTTTATGGGTATGTTACTCAGATGTGCTTTATCCTTGTACCATGATTATATGATGATCCCATGTTGCATGTGGGGTTTGGCAGTGTATAAGGTAAATTTGTGGGGGGAGGGAGGAATTTCTTAATTTTAATATTAAATATTAATATAGTAAATATTTCACCTTAATATTAAAAGAACTTTTAAAAGTACATACAGGTTTTGCCCCGAATGTGTAGATGAAGAAACAGAGATTACTGCATATGATTACATAAACTATGGTCAAATCTAGAACAGAACTTTATTCTTTTGATTTCTCCATTCCCTGGTATTACTTTTGGGCTGTATTGTTCCTCCCTCACAATTCTCACTATCCCAAGTATGTGAATGTAGGCTGAATCCTACTACTTCCACTTTAGAGTTATAGAGGTGCAGTTCTTATGGACACAAAACAGGTCACAGGAAAACATTTGTAGATGTCTTAAACAACAAAAACCTGTTCTGATGAACAGCTCTTTTTCTAGGAAAAATACATGATAACCAAACATTGTCATTAAGTTTTAAATATATGTTAAAACCTATTCACTTTAATTTGTGCTTTAATTTGTGATTTTGAATGACTACGGGTGTCTACAGATGTTTAGGCAGCCTGTCGGGGAGGCACTCTAACTTATGGCACTTTATACAGTGCTGTGAGTTAGAGCAACCCAACAGGAGCATGCCTGCACTGATCCTGGCCAGCAGATGGAATTGTTCCAGCAATCTCCCAGGACGCTACCAAAGTGCCCTTCTCTTCAGCTTCGCTTCCCTCCCCCTGCCACCCCAGCCATGACCAGCAGCTGTGTGCTGCCCCTGTCAAGAAGTTAAGGTAGGGGAGAGGTGGGGAGGGGAGCCCTCCCAATACTCCAGCCAGGCAGGAACCTCGAGGTGGGGGGCGGGCTCCCTTCTCCCACCTCTTTGCTTCTTGACAGTGGCATCACACAGCTGCCAGCTTGGCTTTACTGCAGATAGAGCTGGGGCAGGTTTTGGAACGGAGCCCCCTCATCTCATGGGCCTGGCCTGGGTTCCCCCCAGTACGCCAGCTGGGGTAATTGTGTATGGGGTCAGGCATGAAGCAGCAGGCTCCATTCCACCCTGCTTCTCTGCCCCAGCCCTGTGGCAAATCCAAGCTGGCAACTGCTAGGTGGCAGCTGCATGCTGCCACTGTCAAGAGGCTTAGCTGGTAGGTGGGGGAAGGAACCCCTTCTGGGATCTTGGGATGAGCCAGGTCAGGCCTGTGAGGTGGGGGGCTCTGTTCCTGCAATCCCCCATTTGAGCCTCCTGACAGTAGCAGCATGCAGCTGCCGGCTTGACTTTGCGGAATGGAATCCCCTTGCCTCGCAGGCCTGGGCCGACTCCTCCCAAGATCCCAGCAGGGGTACCTTCTCCCATCCCCACCCTCATGTCCCTTTCCTTGCCTCACCTGCTGCACAGGAAGGAAATTCTCTGCTCTCTGTGACAGCCACACAAACGTGCATGGGATGTGGGCAGAATCGCCTGCACTTAAGCCTCACACAGAACCTGAAGTAAGTTCCCTCAGGTTCTCTGCTCTAGAGTGCCTTCAGCTAATATCCGATTTCACAAGGGTTAATTTTTCGCATGATCAGCCACTTTAAAAGTGCTGTGCAGCACTGAATGTCTGTTATGCCATGACTGTAGAGTGCTTTCAGGGGCCTTATTGCACAAAAGATGTAACTTGTAGAAGTTTCCTTAGTCCGTATTTAACAGTCCATATGTGTGTGTGTAGGCCCATGTCCCACTTAAGTGGAAGGGAGATTTTCCCATGGAAATAATGTAGGATCATCTTAAGCATGCATAAAATTACAGCACTAGGAGAACCCCCTCCATATTTAGGAGCACCATCCAATTAATTCACTGCAGAACTATGCTTAGCTGATAGCTATCCAGAATCACACATATAAATCTATCACACAAAGGTTGGAGAACAGCCTTCCTACTGTGTATTTATTTATGAAAACATAAGCTCTCTCTTAATCTCTGTGTCATAGTCTTTCGAACATAGTTGAAAGACTTGTGTATGATGAAACTGAATATTTTTATTAAACCCATGGTGTATTGTCAGTGGAAATGAATAGAAGAAATAACACTGGAGACAACATAAAAGGATCTTTTTTTAGATGGATAGAACTGAGTTCAGTATTACCAGTAAAGCAGCTTTGAACAATGCTGATAAAGAGGAGGTTTAATGAGATCTGGGATGTCTGTGAAAATTAGTCGGCATTAGGGTAATATTCCTTCAGGGGGTGTTTATAATGCCTGCAGGAATGTGTTGGTGGCAGGATCAGATTCCAGACTAACCTTGCTTGCTTTCAGTTACTGGCATAACACACACACCTGTATGTTCTCTTTTCTGACTTCTAAACTGTTTTGAAAACCTCCTGACATCCAGAAGTGTCAAGAGAAAAGCAGGTTTTTCATTTTTGTGACAAGTAAAGAAAACACTACCCATTTTTTCCACTTCGTGCTATCTGGGTATCCTTGTATTTTACAACTTTTTTCAAGAAGTTTTAAGAACTGCATTACAATAAATCACTTTATTTGGAAGTAAGCTTTTGGGTTGACGTTTCTAGATAGATGGATTACTGTGTCAATGCAGATTCTTGGAGATCTGGCTGATGAAATAAGCATTTGGCAAATTCCTGTTTCGATCACATTCTCCTGAAACTAATTTCACGTTATTGCTTGTAAACAAGAATATTTTTCATAATAAATGCAAGTGCAGGCATGCTTTTTTTAGCATGTATCTCATTTGCACAATTCTGTAATAGGATCCTGTTTTCAAATGATAGTAATATGCACATGTAGTACTATTCTACAAACATTCTGATTTTTATAATTATAAGCTTCAAAAGTCTGATGTATAGTGACAGCTTTTGCAAATGTTAGATGTGCCCAGGTTGCAGAGCTTTCAATGAACTATTTCATAATTACAAGTTAATCTTGATTTCTTTATTATATATCTCAAACTGGTGAGAGCTGCAATAACATCTATACTCTGTGTCATTAATTTTGTGGTCTAAGATTGTGCTTATTAAATGCACAGATTTTCCTTTTCAAAATTTAAATGTCACTCACTTTGGCATCTATATAGCTTATTTCTCGCAATCTACTTAATTGAGTAGCTTCTACTGTTTATCTTAAAATGCAGATAAATGGCTTTCAGAGCAGTGTTTATAGCTTAATAGTTCCTGAAATAAGAGTCAACATTATCTGCTAGACTCTACCAGTCATAACTAATGATCCCTCTGCTTATACTGTTGAGCAAGTGAGGAGACACTGAACTCTGCAGAGAGCAAGGGCCCTGTACAATGGGAGGATAGTTTGTATGTGATGGCGCCTGGTAGACAAGGCTTTCATTTCTCATTGATGTTAATTGGGAACAGAAAATTGTCCTCAGCCACCTCTAACCTCCTATCAATATGTGTACAAGGCTAAGTTGAACCAGCAGCTTGATTATTTTATTTATTTTAAAGTAAATAACCTAAAATTTTCTTTAAATTTGATTCAGTTTTGTTTGCCAGTGCACATTTTGCTGCTTAATATCCACAAGAATTGAGGATCATTTTAATGCTTTGACCAGTGTTGGCAATGATCCCGAAGGATGCATTAGGCTGAGTGCTAGGAGTTGAAGAGAGAATAATTAGATGGCTGCCAGAGGCTGCATTTTGTGCTAGGTTTTCTTTAATGACATTTCAATATATTCATAAACAGAACATGTTTTTTTCATTTTCTCTGCCCACTCCCTTTGCTTGATTATAGAGTGTGGGGCAGGGGCTTTTCTGTGAAAGCTGCTTAAACATTAGCCCTATTCCAGATCCTTATTTAAAAAAAATAAAAGTAGATTTAGCACGTGAGATGTGCTTTATTGTTAGCTCTGCAGCCAAGTTCTCTGTTTATCCACAGAATATGTATACCATAGGCAACACAACTGTCATACAGCCCACGCTGCTAAGCAGGGATCCTGGTTTTCTCTGATTTAAAAAAATCCCCAATTTTTGGTTAAAAATAAAAAAGTAACCCCAAATCTGTATTTTTCCATGGTTAAAATGAAGCACTACTATATATCTATATCTATATTATATCTATATATTGATGCTGTTTCATTTAAATCACGGAAAAATGTGGATTTGGGGTTACTTTTTTTAAACTGAAAATCGGGGATTTTTTTAAATCAGAGAAAACCAGGATCCCTGCTGATTGATAAGCCTTAAACCTTTGATGTGGTTCAAGTTAATAGAGTAAATGTCTGTATTCCCATATTTCGAATGATTATTTCTTAAAAGAGTTTTAAAACATGGGAAGTCAAAGCTTAGTATTGGTTGGAATTCAGGAGACAGGTGCAGCACAGCACACTATCTACATGGCAGTAAACTGTGTGTTAATACATCAAAATGCTTCATTGTGTAAAGAAAAAGAATTTAGAGATTCTGTTTATAATTCTGAAAATATCCCTTTGACTTCTGTTTGAACAAATGGGTGGAAGAGGGTAGATGGATTATTTGTGCTAATGATACCTATCCTGGAAGACCAAGATGCAAGTCTTTGCTCTTCCCCAGTCTTCTGGCATGATGCATGGGAAAATCACCAAGTCTCTCTCTGGGGATTAGAGCACAAACCTACTTCACAGGGATTCTCTGAGAATAAATGTATTAAAGTTAATGAGGCGATCAGTTATTGCAATAATAGTGTTCATGAAAGAACCTATGGTAGGTTGAGAAAAGAAAAGAAGGACTATTGCTTGTTTGTTTTAACGTATCATTGCAATTCCTTTACCCTGTAACATATTACATATAAGTTTGGAACTCATCCAAATCCTTCAAGATAAGTCCAAACCAAATTTTTCATGGAGTTTGGAATGATTTAATTGACTGTTTCTTTTCCTTTCATCATTTATATCCTATTTCTGTAACATAACCCTCACTGTATTGTGGATGGACATAGAAAGATGCAAAGACTTTGGCACATAACCACAATAACAAAAAATCAGGGTTCAGAGCAAATGAAACAGTGTTTAGGGCGATTTCTGTAACAAAAAAATTGGTCTGATGATGCTTCCTAATATTAAACAGAACTTTTTGGTCACCTGATTTGATCTTGAAGTTGCATTTCCCATACTTTTCTTTTCTGGTCATCCATCAAACTGTTCTTTCTGGGCTTTCAAATTTCTCACTATTTTTGCTCTTCCACTTCCTGATTGAGATATGCCATATACCACTACATTTTATGACTGATGTGGGGTGATGCTCAGCTAGATTAAGAAGCTTGTCCTATAATAGCAGAGTATGGAGAGCAGGAGTAGATGGACTACCTCATGACTCTGCTATTGGTAGCTGCATTCCTACTGGTGAGAAACAAGGAAGAAATTGGAGGAGGAAAGAAATACCACTTCCATTTCCATCCACTCAAGAAGAGTAATACAGTAACCCAAAATAGATGAAGCAAGCAGTATACAGAATGGTTAGGAAAGAGTAAAAAGGAGAAATGAAATTAACAACATGTAACTCACCACTCAGAGATCCTTTTTGTTCCAGGTTGCAAAGAACTTGGAATTGGTTTCCTGTGTGATGATAGAGAGGATAGAGTAGTTTTATGCTTTAATTAATATATAACAGTAAATCTGTTTGAATTTTCTATGCTGTCATGTTGGGAAGGATGAAATGCTTTGGTAACTCAGCATCTTTGGTCAGTGGTAGACATGTCTAGTTAGCCAATTGAACACCCTACCGCATGGTCATAGTTGAGGAATCAGATAGTAAGCTAGCCAAAAGCAGAAAAGACAGAATGAAAGAGTGCAAATTAAAGTATCTGCTGTTGGAAATAAAAGAAATACTGCCATTGTCATAGAGGTGCTTTAGAAAGGGTGACTTAAGGCCATGAACAGACATAACTTTGAAGTGCTCCAAATTCTGTTCTAATTTGGAGCATTTCAAATGTATAGCACTTAAGTGCTATACAGATGTATAATCTCCCCAACCATGCGCTCTCACCAAACTGCTCCCAAATCTCCATGACAGCTTGTAGGTGATAGTGCTCCAGCCAAGCAGCATGGTAAAGGTCCTCTGGCATCTGTTAGTGCTCTGCTCCTTCCCTGTATGCTGCAGAGGTGGAAGAGGAGAGCATGGTAAACAGCAAGTGAGTTTACTACTGTCCCAGAGAGACTGGGGCCTTGGCAGAGTGGCGCCTAAACAGCCTGCAGAGATTTCTGTTCTCTAGACAGAGTGCTGGAAAGAAGGAGTTGTTCTGTGCCTTTGGCCTCTAAAAGACTACCGAGGCCAGGAGAGTGCTCACTGGATGTCCACCCCTCTTTCTCCACCAGGAGGACTGAGACATCCCCCATTCTGTTGATGAGGCATATGAACAATTCAGAAAGTGTTTAAAAAGGTAGAAGCATAACAAAGATGTTCATAATTTTTGAGGCATTTTTGAAGGTCTTCAGCCCTTTTTGAAACATTTGTTTATATAGGTTTGTATGTTTGATATTTGGAGCACTTTAGAGACATTAGGAGCTTTCAAACATTACATCTGCCTAGAGTCTAAGACTATTCATAAAAGAGAAAAGCAAATATGCATGTGTATGTGCATGTACACATGTCATTACATATGTAATTACAGATGAATGCATTTGCATTGTTTGAATAGGTCAGTTTGCAAAAAGACCAAAAGTTCCTTGATGCTGATGTTTCAGTGTAATGTTCTCGTTTCTTGCCATCTCCTAAATATGTCAAATTGAATCATATCTTCTACTAGTGTAAATTGATCTGTTGACTCAGTTGACACTACCCAGAGATCCTTTTTTGTTCCAGGTAGCTAAGAAATTAGGACTGGTTTTATGTGTGGTGATAGAGAGGAAGCCAGATTTTGATGCTTTAATTAACATGTATCACAGTACATCTTTTTTGTACTAGTATAGGCAACCCTACTCCAGTTCTTTTAGGCTCAGAATGGGTGGATCAACACAAGACTTTTATTGCGGAGCTGCCTAATTACCTCCTCTGTAAAGTCTCAACGTCTGCACAGGTGGCCCTATTGGGCCAGAGTAAGCTAACCAATTCTGCCATAGGTTAGTACTTGTAAACACAAGTACTATCTTATGGCAGCATTCTTTAGTGTGCAGGAATGCACATATAGATGCTGACAGAGCTTGCCTGGAGCACAAGGGTGCTTCAGTGAAGGGGCTACTTGCTGGCTAGCCCCACCCTGGAACAACCTCGTGCTCCAGCGAGTCCCTCTGTAGCACACTGAGCCAGGTTGGAGCAACCCTGGGGTGGCAGCTGACCCCCCCAGATTACCTGCCAGCTGAGGATGCTCTGATCTGGCTCAACATGCTGCAGTCCTGGGAACATGTGAAGATGTGTTGCCTGGGAGCAATAAACTCTGGCACAATATGCACCAGAATTTATTGTGTCACATTAATTTCACATGTAAATCCACCCAATATGAAATATAGCTGGAAACTTACATTTAATGGCAGTTAATTTTTCACAAATCCATTTTGGTAATGAGAACCAGAGCAATGTGCATGGTGATAATAGTAGTTCTAGATTTGTTTGGTATCAATACCTTGCTTATAGGGACTTTGTATTAGAAATAACTAACCCTCAGAACAGTAGCTTTGGATAAGCAACCAGAAGTTTGAATACTAATCCAACCTGATATTGATGCTCTCATTCTGTTCCTAGCAACCTCCTTGTTCCCTTTCTGTCAAGCTCCCTTTCCTGCCCTTGAGCTTCCATTGGCTGTGAGGACTGGCTCCCCTTCTGCTAACATGCCAGCAAGCATCCCTGCAGTCTGCTCAGCATTATGTCTACTATGGAAAGGGATGGTGGTTCTTTACTTCTTCTTTTTGTATTGGTTTGCCTTTGTAGGAAGGAGGGAGGCAAGAGAGATCTCTACTTCCATTTCTGAAGAAGAGAAATGTTTCAGTGCTTGAAGACTCAAAGACTGCACTGTACACCTATGTTCATGCACTAAGATAGATGTTTAGTATTATGAGTCTTCAATGGCAAGTGAAGAACTATTCTCCCTGAAATGGAAGAAAAGTTGGAGGCAGGCATGCATGGTAACTATACAGTCATGAATCTGGATGCTTCAATAGATTTGTGTGGAAAAGGCAGCAGTAGGAAAGGTTTGGATGGAAAGTAATTAGATGTGAAGATTCTTGATGGGAGACTGCAAATAGCTTCATACCACTGATGAGGCTCAGGGTCTCCTTATTTCCAAATTCATAAACAAGTACGAGACTGATCCTGAAAAAGACCTGAGATCTAGTACAGTTCTTAAAAGATCTGTTCTTAAAAGGTAAAGTTATCTTGTCCAAGGAAGGTTTGACTTCAAAATAGTTTTTAGGGTGTAACATGCACCGTGAGTATTGGACATGCAATTTTCTAAGAAATTAAAATAAACTAAGCAAGCTTTCTTGATCAGGAAGGAGTAGAAGAAGGAAGAAAATGAAATAAACCTTAATAAACAAACTTCCTGGTCCATATTCACTTCTTGGTTTCATTTATATTACTGATGTACTTCTAGATGTGGCATGTAAAATTATTATACTTGGGCCTTAAATTATTATGAAATTAGTAGGTGAGTAGGTAGAGCAGGACTGATCCAGTTAGGTATTAAGGTTGAATAACACTCAACAAAGTAAATAAAGAAGGGCATGAAGCATCTCACAACAGGAGGCTTGATACCACAAAGAATCACCTCCTCCACACTGGATTTGTCAAATATACAGCTTCTACCTTTTCTTCTTGCTCTAGTTCCATGTTATTTGTTTTTAGATAAGGACAAAACAAGCTCCCTTGAGAAAATTAACAACTCTGTTTACATACATTATAGAAAGGAAATAATCTTAAAATGTTTCTTTGGAAATGCTCCCCTGGGTAATGCTCTTACTGGTTAGTAAGACCATTAATGTTAGCAAGAAGAAATTGAATATGTATTTTCAGAATGTGTAGATATTTGTTGTTTTAATAATTATTTTCCAAGCTTGGAATTAGTTTAGATACTTATAGTGCAGAAATCAAAATGTCATTTCTGGAGTATGAAGTTTAAATGCAAAGTTCTGCAAGCAGTTTGCTCTAGATGAAATGTCAGATGTTCACAAATATAAAGAAAAATGTTGATTAATAACAGTCTATGTATTTATGAGTAGCTTGCTGTGGTCCATGCAATTTGTTGGATTTAAGGGATGCAATATGTAAAATGACTGTATAATTATCTTTAATGTAAATGTATTTCCAAGCATACTAGCTCTTGAATTAGAACTATATTTTTCCAAGCTAAATGATTTCAAGACTTTCTGTGAAAAAGACTATTTTATAATTTTTTCAAAAACCTTTATCCTAACCAACAGAATCTTTCTCTTGGGTCTAGACACTCCAGCTCTCCAGCAAGGCATTGTATTCTCCTCGGCATCAAATATTTTTCTTCTATTAGCTTTATCATTTGCTAAATATACTATGATGTATTGTATATCTTTAGTTCATACCTTGAAAATCTTTTTGGTGGCTCTTCCTCCTCTGAAAAAATCACAGATAAATCTGCTTATATGCTTGCCATGTTAAATAAACCACACTCCATTTTCAACTTTTATTTCTAATATTACCGAAAAAGAAAGTTAATACAATGAGAGCCAAAATGATGAATTATATTCTATATCACATGCAGATTACCACCGTGAAAAGGGCTCTGGTGTTAGACTGGAACTCCAATACTCATTTCACCCACAGACTTCAGAAGCAGGCAGCTTTAACCATCTGGAAATGATAATGAATACTGTATTGGTCACAAAACTTCTAAAAATTTCTAAGGTTTTCTCTTTCTTTCACCTTTTACTGTCATATGCTGCATATCCTGAGTACTGCTTTGTGCCTAGCTGGAATAATATTGCTTGCCAGCTTGCAATCAAAAAGGCTCAGGACAGACATTCAAAAAGCATGAGTTTGAATTGATTCAATCTTTGCAGGTTAGTCCTACCTGGCTACACTAGACAGACATCCTACAAATGCAAGCACACATCTGCAGTGGCTTAGGCTAGAAGCCGGAGAGCGCTAGAGCAGCCCTCACTTCCTTGTACAGCACTGAGCTGAGGTGGGGAGTGGCCAGGCCCCAGCAGGAGGCTCTGATTAGGGAACACCTCTCCACCACCACCCAGCAGGGAATGTTTATCACCCCTAACTCAGGGTTTATAACTCCATTAAGAAAACAACAGAAGGACATGACCAGCTACCTGTTGATTTTGCCTTTGTCCTGTGTGCCACAGCTTGGAGGTAGCCAGCATGTGGTCTGCTAGCTAATACTGAGAGGAGTTTGTGAGGGACCAGGAAATGCCTGCTTAGCAGAGAGTAGAGAGGAGATGAGGGGAGCGGGCAAATGCTGCTGTCCTTCCTCTGCTGAAGCTGCAGCCAGGGAGCAGAGGGGAGAGCCCAGTCCTGCTGTGGAGCAGAGAGCCCTTCTCAGCCCAGGGAGCATGCTGGGATGCTGGGTGAGTCTGATTTAATTTAAACCAGCAAGGAGTCTAGGACAGACAGTGCATAAACTGGTTTGAGCCAAATCAGTTAAGTTTGATACTACATTCAGCCAGGCTGATCTCGAACCATTTTCTACCATTCTCAAACTGGTTTATGTACACTGAACATCTGTTCTATTAAGGTTTAAACCAGTTTCTGTTCACTTAAACCGGTTTATATGTAATTTCTGTCCCTAGCCAGAGAGGACTAATAAAAACAGCCGAGTTGTATTGGGCAACCAGTCTGGACTGTATTTCTTAACTGCTGAATAACACATCACAGGTTAGGAATTAGCCCAGCATAGGATACTATGTTTTGTTAGTAGAACCCCGTAGAAGCTCTGTGCCTCCTCAGATGACTGTCAACTTGGGAGAATCTGGCAGTGCTTGAACAAACTGACAGAAATCAAATGCAAGTAGAAGGGTCAGCTTTGTTTTTTGTTTTGTGGTTTTTTTAATCTTACAAAGCACCTTTATTTAGAAGGAAAAAAATCAAGCAGAGTTTAAGCTGAATTCTAAAGCAGTTTTCAGTGTTTGGCCGCTTTTAAAAAAGAGAATAAAGTTCAGTGGTTTTTAACGAAAGGTTAAACTGCATTCTCCAATCATATGTTTCCCTGTTAATAAGTGGTGTGTAAATGCAGAGCTGTCCTGTGGGGCAACTGGTAGACTAGTTCTTATTATGCATGTATTCTTACAACTTTTTCTGTACTTCCTCTGCTGTCTTTCCCAAACAGTGCTGTTTTAAGTGTATTAGTGTGCTCTGTCCAGAATTCAAATATAATTCTGTGGGGATCTATTTTAAAGAGTTTATATGACCTTTTTTCCTGATTTTTGTATTTTCTTAGGAGGTATGTCAGGCCACTAAGAATTCATAAACATTCAGTAACAAGGCAAAATATTCACTTACACTTTCATTAGCACAGCTTGTCTAAAGGGAGGAGGTCAGTTTCAAGCAAGAATCTTGAAGAAATCACAAAGTCATGTCTTCTCCTTTCTGATGTGGAAGGAGCCAGGGACTTTTAAAAGACATCAAAACTGGAACGCAGGCTGGCAAGAAATTAAGCTGTCTTATTTTTCACAAAAGGGTTCTTTTTATTTCCCACCTCTGTTTTTGAAAGTGAAAAAAATTCTTTCTAGAATAAAATGTTTATTAAGAGTACTTGTTAGCCTTTGGGTTGGTGTGATAATTGCATATAGTTGAAGTTGTATAGAGGTTGGAATTACTGTTTTTAAGCCTTAGTAACAGGCAGATGCATTTTTTTATTTTAAAGGAATTTGATTTAATCTAGAATGTGTATATTACTAATTATATGAATATATACATATATTAAAAGTTATCCACCCTGTGTTACAAAATTAAATAATTTAAAATTCTTAGTTTCTTCTCTTAAAGCTGTCTGTTTTCTCCTTCCTCGTTTCTCTAAAACTGGCTAATGCAAAATAGGCCAGTTATATAACTTTTGTTTCTTATCTGTATTTTGTGTGAGTAATAATGCTGGGACAGTATCAGCAATCCTTTATGTTATCCTTGAGACACTAAAATCTCAAAGTCCTAATGAAGATGGGTTTTATTCTCAGTCTATAGAGAGGATAAATGATTTGCTGCTGTTCATGGAGGAAATCAGTGGCAGAGGCTTAAGCTGAATTCAGCTATCCTGACTTAGTCAAGTACTTTATCAAGTAAAGCAGTTTGGCTGACCTCCATGGGCGTATCCACACAAGCGTGTACGTGTGTCTTGTAGAATCTCAAAGCCCCTTGAGACGCTTCAAGAGGCATGTGCAGGAACAAAAAAATGTTCCATGTGCTGCAAATTTGCAGCATGGGGGCAAAATTAGACCCCATATCCAGGGGTCAAAAAAACCGTGAGGGGAAAAAAACAGGACAGAGTACAGTCCTGGACCATGCCCTGTTGCAACCAGAGCCTCAGTCCTCCACAGAGATGCACTGGTAGTTGGTGTGTCTCTATGGCTGGTGCTCGCCCCAGTGCTGAAGCATGCCACCTGCCTGTGCAGGGCAGGCAGCATGCCAGCTGCAGGGAGCTGGACCCAGGCACCTGATGGGAAGTAGCAGGTGGGGAAGAGGGGGGAGGGGACCCCTGCCGGCCCTGCCCGCTCCCCCAGCCC
>NW_017728948.1:69524398-69557932 GCF_001723895.1 Crocodylus porosus | reverse complement strand
GGGGGTGCAAGTGGGGGGCGCAGTAGGAGCGGGCAGGGGATGGGACCAGGTGAGGCAGCAATCTGGGGGCCTGGGGCAGCAAGTGGGGGGGGTCATGTGGGCCCTCCTGGGCGGATAGCCCCTGCAGGGCCATGTAGCCCCTGTTGGGGGGGGCTGTAACCCCTTTGGGTGGCTGTGGCCCCTTTGGGGAGCCTGTAGCCTTGTGGGGGGCAGTCTCTCATGAGCTGTGCAGGGGGGCTGCACCCTGCAGGAGGCAGGAGATCCACCCCACCTGAGCAGCCCCCACGCACAGTCCACCCACAGCCCACCCACCCCCCTTCCTGCCCCATTCTGCAAACCCCACATCCCCACAGCACACACTCTGTGTGCCCAGCTGCCAGACAGGATGAGACCTGCTGGCAGGAGCTGTGGCTCCAAGGGCAGCTGTCCCCACATCCTGGTTAGTCAAGAGGTCACATGGAGCTCTAACTGCTCTATGGTAAGAAAACCAAAGGCAAACAGCAAAACATATAGGTATTTAGAATTATTTTATTATTATGATAGAGACACTGGTAGGCTTCCAGATTGCTTTAAGACTAGATATATCAATCAAACATTGCCCAACTGATTGCTGTCTCTGTCTCTCACTCTCTTTATCTATGTAGTGGTCTTTTGTTTTAATTGTGGAGGAACATGGATTTTGGAGTATTTTACAGAGTGACTCTGGGATTTTTTATTGGGGATTTTTCAGTTTTCAAATAGGTAACGCCAGAATTCCTACTAGTGAGGCAAGTGGCAGGACCTAGGCAGAGGAGCCTGCCCAGAGCTGGCACCTTGGACCCAGCTGGAAGTTGCTGACCTCCTGGCCAAATGGGGCTGGGAGGACATGCTTTGACAGTTCAAAGCAGGCCACCGTGCTGGGAACATCTTCCAAGTGATAGCTGTCCAGATGGCTGGGTGGAGGGCACACACAGCAAGGGCATGCATGGCAATAGTACCACACAAAGGCCAACTCTGCAGCCACAGCCCACTGGGAGCTGGCCCAGAGGGGCAGATGCCTCTACTGGCTGTGCAGTCCCCATCCAGGTCTGGCAGGTGCGCAGCAGCCCCCATCCAGGCAGCAGCCCCCAATGCCAGACTTCTGCAGTGGGTAAAAGGTGCAGGGGACTCTCAGGGCTGCTTCAGCAGTCCAGGTGGCACAAGGGGTAGTATGCCCTGGTACCAATTGGCTGGGCCTCAGAAGTTCCCGAAAGTGAATAGCCATGAGCTACCTGACAGGGCAGCTTTTTGTGCTGATGGGGCCAGGACAGGGCAACTTTTTATACTGCTGGGAACAGCACAGGTGCTGGCCCTGGGCTCTAGCTTCCCTGGCTGCAGATCCAGGAGGAGCCAGGCAAGGTTATTTTGCCCCAGGTGGCACAATTTGCCCCACACCAAAGTGTATGTACAGGCATGTGCGCTGAGGCAACAAGCCCCAGCTCATATTTGCACCACTTGTACAGTTGAGCTCCTGCAAGTGCATGTGCTTGCATATGTGGACATGCCCCATGTGTTCTACATGCCCTCCTCCCCCAGTTCTGAGATTCTGCCCTCTTCTCTGTGGCATAATTACAGTGAAAGTGTGCACTTGCCACTTATAACAAGTAAGCAAGGTACAGTTGTTTCTAAAAACTGATTATAAACCAAAATGAAACCGAGTCCTTTGTTGTTTTTTAAAAATAGGATGGAAATCTGAGTTGATAGCAGTGGGAGATGGAGATCTGCACGTGGAGCAGAACATGGGAATCAAAAGAACACAGCACATTTAGATCTGTCTCTCCTGTACAGTTCTATAATTTTCAGTTGCATAAAGTCATTTAGGAATTTGTCAAGAATTTGGTAGAGCTGAATTACTGGATTTGGTTTCAGGCTGGTTCTCATCACTTGAGGCAAAAGGAAATGAATGACATGAAAAAAATAAGAAAATATCAACACAACATTTAAGTTTATTCAATTATAAGCAAACAAATAAATGAATCAGGAAATAACATTGCCAAAAATCAGGCATTTTTATTGTAATGTTCATTTATAAATATTACAAAAATAGTCAATGTTGTATAATAATAACAACAATAATAATAAAAATGCAAATTCCTAGTCAGTAGGAATAAACCTGTTTCTTGTGAAGTTTATAGCAAAATTCTATTAATCTCAGAGGGAACAAGAATAGTTTCATCGTTTATCAGTGTAACACATTATATCCAGGTGCATCTACATGAGATGTTTACTGCAGAGCTATCTAATTAGCTCTGCAGTAAAATATCACCATATACACATGTGACCCTATTAGGTCACAGTAGACTAATGCCATCGCCAGGCAGTCCGGCTAAACACAAGTAGTACTCTTCAGTGGTGTTTTGTGTGCCATAGCGCACATATAGATGGTGATGGGGCTGGCTGAGGCACAAGGCTGGGGGCTGCCTGCCAGCTACAACTGCACTGAAACACCCTTGTACTCCAGCCAGCTCCTCTGCAGCATCTGGAGCTTGGTTGTAGCAGCCCTGGCTGGTAGGCTGAGCCTTCATGCCCCCTGCCAACTCAGACTGCTCCGACCGAGCTCCACGTGCTGCCCATGAATAAACTCTGGAGCAATATGTTCCAGAGATTTTTGCTTCTGGGTGCATGTTCAAATGGCACATCTGGGAGCAGTTTGTATGGGAGCGAGTTTATTTGTATGGATTAATTGCACATGTAGACACACCCGTATTGTATAAATTCTGATAAATAACACAGAGTCAATTATCCTACCATATCTCCGGTTCTTTTGGCCAGGTTGTTTGATATGGTTTTTGGTAAATGTTTTTCCCTTTATTTTTCCGTTTGGTCATTGATAAAATCTCAGTTAACAGTTCCGGAAACTGAAATATTTACCGCGTAGTTCTTAGAACTGGATAACTGTCTAGTGAATTAGGCTTCTCTAGGCGCTCTGAAATAGGTGAATGTAAATATGCCCATGTTGTAGGTGGGTATATTTGTTATAGGCGATTCAGCTTAGGCACATATACATTAAGCATTTTATGAAATATTTCACTTTTTGGTTCTTATGCAGTGCATTATATTCCAAATGTTAGGAATATTTATATTCCAAAGAAGCTGCAGGCATTGACATTTTTTTTAGAAAACACGGGGCTTTATACTTAGTCCACTGTGTCCTGCAAAATAGAATAAATTTAATCCATGTAAACTTTGGTACTAAGTATTCCTTTTGACCCTTAGCAGTGTCCTTTCAAAACAGTTTTATGCTTTATTTTGTATAGACTGTTTTATGGGTTTTTTAAAAATGCCTTTGTAACTTGCTTTTTCCATCGTAAGCTCCTAGAGTAAAAATGCTGTTGCATTGTATACCTTAAAAGACTTATCCCCATTGGTTAAAAAAAATCTGTGAAACAGACAATTGATATAGCATCCTCTGCTGAATAAAGCCAGAACCAAATTTGGCAGTCTGCCAAAAGGACTAGTTGATTCCCTGACATTATTATCAGAAGATGTAGATCAGAAGAGAATGTGCTTCTACTCCAGCACAGCCGAGCAACCATTTGGAGCAAGCTTTTCAAACACAGAAATGCTTTTAGACTACTTGAACACTTCTCGCAAATCATGCCCCTGCTATCTGTGGTTAAGACTGACTGTTGTTTCGTGCATGCAATTAATTTTGGTGTGTAATAGAGAAGATTCCCCACAGTTGGAACATGATGTTTACTTGCTTCCTGTCAAATTGAGTAAGAGAATAGCACTTTCTCTTGAATTCAACAGTGTTTTCAGGAAATATATTTTGAACCTGAATATTTACCAACTAACTCAATGGTTCTCTTCACATGTAGTTCAACTTCCCTTTCATCATGTGTGTGGTTAGTCCAACAGAAGCAATAGTCAGTTCAGTTTACTTCCTACTTTGGCAGCTAAACAGTACAAGAATTTAAACTGTCACTTTTTCAGTTATTTAAAATACTGACTGGCTAGTTGGCCTGGTGACCTGGTAGAGTGGCATTTGCCTCAGGGCAGTAAAATTATTCTGGTTAGCTGAGTAGTTCATTCAGTGACATCTGGGAACTTGAGTGTGTCACAAAAGTCCATGAGTGTTTTGGGTGCTGGGTATCAATTTCCATGAAATAATGCCTTAGCAACTGAATTGGTGTTTTCTGGTGATACTATCTTTTCTGTCCACTCAATGGACATGTAGTCACAAGAAAAAGGGAGAGTGATGGAAACCACAAGGTTTCTGATGAATATATAAATCCTGCAAATCTGTAATGATGATTATCTGTATATAACCATTTGCACGAGGGGGAAAAACATGGAAACTTTGTGCCCTTGGGCAGTTTTGCAAATACATTTTGCATATGTTAATTTCAGTGGGTCGGAGCTCACTTGAAAATTTGTCTTTCCAAAGGATAAGGTGTAGCAATTCCTGTGTCCTACAACTGAAAAAATAAAAATCTAGTTTACTGTGCAGATTGTACTGATGCTGTGTTAGTTCTAGGCATGAACAGCCAAAACAAAGTTGGATAGAAGGGTTCTGGTAGTTATGAATAATTTTGGCACAGTGTTTGCAAGCTTGGCATATTTATTTCCTAAATATATTTTAATATGCAGCTGTAGCCTGTGCTGTCTGGAATAAACTCAAGTTGATATTTTTAAAATTTTGGCTCTGTAGGCAGTGTTTTATCTTGACCACTAATTAGTGAGATGCTTCTAGATCACTTTTCATTGGAAAAGGGAAGTGGAGCAATGACAATTTATAACTTGTATCTAAAAAGAGCAAAGATTACAAGTCCTATATTACTTTTACACTTAAATGCCATTCTATTAATGCCATTGCCAATCTGCATATCATCATCTGAAATGATAATCAGTAAAAAGCTATGATGTGCTTATTGCAATCTTTGATGGCTTTCTAGAGGTCAGATATCAAAGAATAATTTAGTAGTGAGAGCATCAGGTTTCATTGTTTCTCAGTCCATATTTTCTTCACTTGCTGATGTTCAGGAAAGTCTTCAGATTGCTGCTTGTAGTGATATTTATTTAATGTAGAGATGGTAACGTTTAGTGTTTGCTGTGTGACCCTTAAAGTGCACATTGAATAGTATTAAGAGTTACAACCTGAAAATAGAAATAACTACAACTTTGAGCTTTGACTTGAGTCTTCTTTGGAAAGCTAAAATAAGAGCATAATAACCCCTGAAGAGTATAACTTCTGCACACGTGCAGTTTAACTTCTGAATTCTGTTTGTATTCTTGTTTCTTCATATTCTAGCCTCAGCTGCCATTCCTAATCCCATTCTAGAATCTTTCCAGAGACTAAGGTCAAGGTGAGTGGCCTGTAGTTCCCTGGATCTACTTTCCTTCCTTTCTTGAAGATGGGCACGACATTGGACAATCTGTCAGGATCCGCTAACTTGAATGTGTTCTGCCTCTCAAGGTGTTCCTTTAAAAGGTCTACACCAATGCTGTGTATAAATTCACCCTCACCCTGGCCATCCCGCATCATGCTAGGCAGCATGGTCCCTTTGGGTTGATGAAAAACCGACATGAAATACCCATTAAGCAGGTTGGCTTTTTCCTGGCTGTCAGTTGTCAGTTGCCCCATTGGGTTTAGCAGGGGTCCAACGTTACCCTTGTTTTTCTTCTGACTCCCCACATATCTGAAAAAGGACTTTTATTAACCTTGATACGTGTAGCCAGGTGGAGTTTGGTTGCAGCCTTGGCTTTCCTGGTTCACTGTCTACAGGTACAGACCAGTTCAGAGTACTCCTCCTTTGTGCTGATTCCCATCTTCCATCCTTTATAAGCCTCTCTTTTTTGGCATAGGAAGTCCATGAATTCCCTACTGAGCCAAGGGGGTTGCTGTGCCTTTTTGCTACCTTTCCTCTGAGATGGGATGGACATCCCTTGTGCTTTCAGGATTGCTCCCTTAAGGACTGACCACTCCTCTTACACTCTTCTCCCTGTTGAGTCATGGCCCCTTAGGGCCGGACAACAAGCCTCCTTAGCTTATCAGAGTTGGCTTTCCTGAAGCTGAAGACTTCTGCATTGCTGACTGACTTGAAAGCTTTGTGATGGATAGTAAAAGTGATTAGTTCGTGGTCACTGTCTCCCAGCGTTCCTTTGATTTTTAGGTTGCTGACTAGATCATCCCCTTTAGATTCATAGATTCACAGACATTAGGGCTGGAAGGGACCTCGGAAGAGCGAGTCCACCCCCCCCCGCCCAAAGGGCAGGAAGTCAGCTGAGGTCATAGGATCCCAGCAAGATAAGCATCCAGTTTGCTCTTGAAGGTGTTCAATGTAGGTGCTTGAACCACCTCTGATGGCAGGCTGTTCTAGATCTTGGGGACTTGGATAGTAAAGAAATTCTTCCTTATGTCCAGCCTTATGTCTTGTAGTAGTTTGTGACCATTCAACCTCATCATCCCTTGAGGCACTCTGGTGAACAAACATTCCCCCAGATCCTGGTAGTCACCCCTGATAAACTTATAGATGGCCATCAGATCACCCCTGAGCCTGCGCTTTTCCAGGCTAAAGAGCCCCATTGCTCTCAACTTGTCGTCATAAGGTCTGTTTTCCTGACTTCTGTTCATGCGCATGGATCTTCTCTGGATTCTCTCAAGCTTCTCCACATCCTTTTTGAATTGTGGAGCCCAAAACTGGACTCAATACTCCAGTACCAGGTCCAGCAGTGCTTTACCTCTTGTTGATCCATAGACTTCTTTGGCCAGGTAGAGCTCATCCATGCACGTGAGAAAGCTTTGGGACCATTCAGATATGGCAGAGTGCTCTTGGCATGAGGCGCCTGGATAGTTGAAGTCTCCCATGACAACCATGCACTGAGACAGTGTAGCCTCAGCCAGTTCCCTGGCGAATTCCTGGTCGAGCTCTTGTTCCTGGTTAGGGAGTCTGTAGTAGACTCCTTCTATTGTGTCCCCTGGGCCACATTCCCCAGGTATTTTAACCCAGAGGGTCTCTAGTCACTCTCCTGGGTGCCAATATCAGCTTGCAGGGACGTGTAGCTATCCTTGACATAGAGAGCTACTACCCCTTTTATTTGCACAGTCTCTCCTGAACAAGGTATAGCTGTCTATACCCATGGCCCAGTCGTAGGTGGAGTCCCACCAGGTTTCATAGAGATCATAGTCAGTCTTGTTTAATAGGAGGATCAGTTTCTCCTGTTTGCTCCCCAAGCTCCTGGCATTGGTGTACAGACATGCAAGCATCCCATTGAGAGCCCTAGGCTTCCTGACCTTCCCAGAAGGACACTGTTCCAGGGCTGGAGTAGGAGTGGAATCCTTGGGTGCCCTGACCTGTTGGTTTTGTAGGTATTGCCTAACAGGCTTGCTTTGGTGGTTGTCCACCCATCCCTTGGCAGGCTTAGTTTAAAGCCCGGTCAAGCAGCTCATCCATTCTGGCTGAGAAGAGCTTCCTCCTCAGTGAAGCGAGGTGGAAATGCTGATACATATTCTGAAGGAAAATTGATAATTTCTGTGGGAGAATCATCTTTTCAGACAAAAAGATTATCTCCCACACATGTAGCTACAGGTTGAACACATTTTTCTTCATCTACATCTTGGGATAATATTTTGGGGGATGGAAGTAAAAGTACTATGGACTAGTGCAGCTCCAAAGAAGCTGGAAACAGATATTGTGTTGCCCAGGATTAACTGATTAGGAATGGGAGCTGAGGCTAGAATATGAAGAAACGAGAATACAAACAGAATTCATTGAAAAAATCATCAAAGAGACCATTCTTGACAAACTGGCTGATGGCAACATCCTGAGGGACAGCCAGCATGGGTTTGTTGCAGGTAGGACTTGCCTAACTAATCTCATCTCGTTCTACGTCCAGGTGACATATCATCTGGACAAGAGAGAAGAGATTGACATCATATATCTGGACTTCAAAAAAGTGTTCGATCTGATGTTGCATGATCTCCTCTTGGAAAAATTGGCCAACTGTGGCCTTGGCTACATCACAGTCCAATGGCTCCGAGGGAATTGGCTCCGAGGCCAGACTCAGAGAGTGGTGGTTGATGGAAGTGAATCATTCTGGTGCTCTATGACCAGTGGTGTCCCCCAAGGCTCCATCCTTGGACCTGTTTTCTTTAACGTCTTTATTAATAATGTGGACACTCGTGTCAGAAGTGGACTGGCCAAGTTTGCCGATGACACCAAACTTTGGGGTAGAGCATCCACATCTGAGGATAGGCTGGTGATCCAGGCTGACTTGGACAGGCTGAAAAAGCAGGCAGATACAAACCTGATGATGTTCAATACCGATAAATGTAAGATACCCCACTTTGGGAGAGTTAACCTGCAGCATGCTTATAGGTTCTGCATTGCGTCATTCGCTAGCACCATGGCCGAAAGAGACTTGGGGGTCATGACTAACTACAAGATGAACATGAACCACCAATGTGATGTTGCAGCTGGTAAAGCAAATACAACTCTGGCTTCCATCCATAGATGCTTCTCAAGTAAATCCCAGCATATCATCTTCCCATTGTACTCGGCCTTGGTGAGGCTGTAGGTAGAGTACTGCATCCAATTCTGGACTCTACAATTCAAGAAGTATGTGGAGAAGCTTGAGAGAGTCCAGGAGAGAGCCATGCGTATGATCAGAGGACAAGAGAATAGGCCTTATGAAGAGAGGCTGAGAGCGATGGGACTTCAGCCTGGAAAAGCGCAGGTTCAGGGGTGACCTAGTGGCAGCCTATAAGTAGATAAGGGGTGTGCATCAGGATCTGGGAGAATGTCTGAGCACCCCAAGGAATGACAAGGTCCAACAGTCACGAACTCCTCCAAGACCATTTTAGGCTGGACCTAAGGAAAAACTTCTTTACTGTCTGAGCCCCAAGGCCTGGAATAGGCTCCCTCCGGAGGTGGTGCAAGCACCTACTCTGAACTCCTTTAAGAAGCGTTTGGATCCTTTGACCCTAGTGGACTTCCTGCCCTTGGGGCAGGGGGCTGGACTCGATGATCTTCTGAGGTTCCTTCCAGCCCTAATGTCTGTGAAATCTATGAAGACAGTTTCTATGGGTAAAGAACACGGTAGCTCTTGTGAAAGCATACTTTTTTCTAAGTATATTTGGGCACTGTGTAGTGCTGCACAGGCGGTTGCATTATGAAGTTTTATGGGTTACATGAAGTATCAATTATTGGTTGCTTTGGGAGACAGAATGCTGGAGAAGGACTGTGTTCCACTGTGAAGTTTCTGTTATATGTCCTTCAGTATATGGGAGACTTCACATTTTTATAATATAATTAGGAAGTATGTTGAATTAGTACATTAGATAATATTCTCTTACATTGTACATTCTAAGGGGCCTGATTTTCTTATGAAGCTATCTTATCAAGGAAATATAAATATTTATATACAAAATAATATAAAGTAATTTAACCAAGCTATGTTTAGCTATCTATTTGAGGCAGTCTGGTGAATACAGTGCAAGGTACAAGTCATCAAGTTATTTGACTCTAGATATTTATGTGCCTGAAATGTGATATAAGTCATAGGATAACCCTCAGGAGTATCATTTCTGATTTATAATATGTTCCCTTAAACATACTTTTGAGAACACTTTTGCTGAGGAGAGCTGATTTGTAAAAGAGAGTCTACGAGATATAAGGCCAGATCCTAATCCACCTATCAAGTGCTAAGTGGATTTAAACACCAAAGGTTGAAGTTATACATTACACTTAGACCCTACTAAAGGCACTTAAAATACGAGCATCTGCACCTTAAAGTTAATTAACTTGTTCTTAGTGCCCTTTGAGCATTTCAGAGTTATGCCACTTCAAGCAAGGGTTGACTCAGGGCTGTGCTACCTAGCTTATGTCTGAATAACTTCAGCCTGCTCCACAGAGATAAAACTAGGCATTTGTAGTCCTCCAGCATCCTAGGATGCACTGATCTCAGCCCCTCACCCAGAGCAGAACTAGAGCCCAGGTGTCCTGGCTTTTAGCCACATCCTTGCTTACCAGGCCTCTCATGGCAAGAGCTGTGCAGGCAGTAAACAACATTAACCCTTAACATGGAACTGCTTACAGCACGTTCTAACATTCCATAGGTTTAGTATGGTCTAAGGGTAATGTGTAGCTTCACCCTAAGTGTTGTGCTATTCCACTCTGCTTATGTCCCTGAAAATATGTCAATGTATGTAGTAACAAAGCATGGTTCAGGAGAAGGATTTAACTATTTGTGAGAATCTTGCAGAGGGTGGAATAGGATGAGACTTAGTTACTGTAGTCTGTGGCAGATCCAGGATTAAGGAAAGGGAGCTGCAATAGATGCCACCATCACTGCCTCTCAGATCATGGGGCCTGGGACAAGGCATGGCTGGAGTCCTTGGGCCAGCAGGGGCCATGGGGGAGAGACAACCAGTTAGGGAGCAGGGATAGAAAAAGAGGGACCTGCCTGCCACTGCCACTCTCACTGGTGAAGCCTAGCACCTGCACAAATGGAGCAGGAAGGAGCATTCTTAAGCTCCCCTTGTGTCTAGTAGTGATAGCAGTGAGTGGGTCCTCCTTCCTGCCTTTTCCCAAATGGAAAAAAAAATCAAGGTAGTGGTAAATAGTAAATAATATGTAAGACCATTTCAGTTTTATGCTTTGTGTTGTATAGTATGCAGCAGGGAGATAAAGGTTCTTCTCTGTGTGGCTCCATTGCAGCTGTGTCAGGAATACCAACAGTATCAGAAAGATTTGCCAATTATGCCTTCCTAAAGAAGACTGAAATTACTTTGTGGCTTTTCTTTTTCTAAACAAATGTAAAAGTAACACAAAAAGAAGAGTAACACAAAAAAATATATAAATTCTGTATTGCAAAAAAGTACATTTTCAAGTTTTTGCTACCAGTTTATACCATATTTACTCAAATATAAGACAAGGCTTTTTTACTCCCAAACAACATGGATGGAAAAAGCCTCTTATTTTAGATTTGCATACAAGGAAACTTCACTGAATATTTTGTCTATTATTAAACTGCTGGAAAAAGCAATACGTGCTCAGTAATGGAAACCAAGTATGAAGCTGATTAAACTGAGCCAACACTGAGCAATACTATAAAATACATGGCCCATGTGTGTGACAACATACTGATGGGAACCTGCCATGAGGACAGGATAGAGTAATCTGTCTGAATAAGATATATGGTAGTGGTCATTGTGCTGTCCCCCTCAGCACTCATTCTTTTCCAAGTCATGGTAAACCACTACATTGAGTACATACTGACTTCCTCTTCACTCCCACAGCTAAGCTACACCTTTCTTTCCCATTTCCAATGATTCCTGTTTAGTAACCAGCCTTAAATGTCTGGCAGACATAACCAAACAGAGCTCCAAACAATTCACCCAGAATCCTAGTTTCACCTGCCTCTCTCAGCCAAACAAGGTTGCTTTGTGCCTTATCTTCTCATAGAAGTTTGAAGGATACCAGTACATGTGACAAAAGCACCTGGTTCGTCATGAGTGGGGGACTAATTAGCACATGGATCCTTTGTAGGGGGTATCTGGAGTACACACACATATTGATCTGTGAGGTCACCATGGCTTGAAATGCTGTTGACTCTGGTGGGGCCCAGTCCAACGAACTGAGTAAATTATGAGTCTTTTGGCTTTGGACTAATGTCATGCATAGTGAGCTACAGGCACACTGGAAGAAAATGATGAGGAGAAGATGGCAGAATATGCATGGAAGAGGAAAGAATGGCACAGTGTGTTCAAAAACAAGACCACCAGCGAAAGTGCGGGCAACAGTAAAGATGGGGAGGAGGACAGTGATGGCAACAAAGAGGGGGAGAGTGGTTAGGACAGTAGGGAGGAAGAGGATGACAAAGATGATGTGGACTATGGACCAGGGAAAGAAACAGAGGGGTTGTGGGGGTGGAGGAGAGGGTAAGGGACATAGTCAGTTTTGTGCGGTTGTAGTAATTGAAGAAGATGCCAACCAGCACGTTGGTGTGTAGTTGCAGTTATTGTCATGAGGATGATGATGGTTAACTGTATATTACAGACTGTCAAGTGAACTGTGTTGGTTAGGAGACAGAAAGGTGTAGATATTGCATATAATATGATTTTTTAAATTTTTAAATATATATATTTTATATATCATTAAATAATATTTATAAAAATATAAAGGTGTAAATATTGTATATACTTAGTACACGTTTTTTTTTTTTTGAAAAAAAAATATATATAAAAAATATTCTAATAACAAAAGCCATTGCACTTCCAGCTGTTTGTCTGTCTGTCCGTAATGCTCTGGGCTAACTGTGCATATGTTGCTCAGAGCCTTATTGACAGACACACAGGTGAGATGGAGGCAGAGGCAGTGGAGATCAAGTTGTGCTTTACTGCATAGGGGGGAGGGGAGGAGAGGTGCATGGCTTTTAGCCCTGCAGGGTGGGGTGGTGCACAGCCACAGGGTGCTACACAGGGAGTGGGTGAGGACATAGGGTGCATGGGCAGCACCTACTGGTTGCAGCATGTGGCCACGGGGTGAGGGAGGGGCATGCCCTCTGCTTCCCACACAGCACCTTGCAGCCATGTGCCAGGCCCCCCCGTGCAGTGATTGCCTGCCAGCTGCAGCCATGGGACTCAGGGTGCATAGGGAGCCAGTGTGGGGGGTGTGCAGGCAGCGCCTGCTGGCAGCAGCATATATCCGTGGGGCAGGGTGCACCCCCCACGCCCACTCCCTGCATCAAATTCTGGATGAACGAAGTCTATGGGTACTTTTAGTAACTTCCTTATATGTAAGTTACTATAGGTATGTTTATTCCTAGGTCATTGTTTTCAAATTTGCTTCTCACTTCTATGTGCCCAGGGAGAGCAGGATCTGACAGTAAGAAAGGCAAAGGAGCTGTAGCAGGAAGAAGTTGTGGGGGCCAGTGGGCAAGGAAGCTACCTGACCCTCAAGATTTATTTTCCCTGCTTAGCAGGGGGAGTGGGAAAGGTTCAAGGCAGACCTCCAATAATTAAATTCTATACCTGGACAAATATATAAAATTTCCATATATATCATATAATTATTGGGGGGTGGGAATCATCATATAATCAGGGTCCTCTTACACTTGGGTAAATAAGGGCTGGAAATTTTTCTTTATAATATGATTTTTGTATTTTTATACCTCTATAAAAGATATTAGATACCTTGACTATTAAGCACTTCAGAATGCATGTTTGTCATGACTTTTTTAAATAAACACATTTAAATCTACAAAGGGAGAAAAATCTATACTCAATTATTTCAGTGAGAATTTTAACCTAGCAAGGACTGCAAAATCTGGTGCCCAATACAGCTACAAGAACCTTGAAAACAAAATATAGCATACATAGTATTAAACCTATAATACCACATTTCCTTCAGTATTCAAGCACATCAGTATTCCTCAGATGTGTACCAGATTAAATTTATTGTCAAGCAAAATATGATGTCAGCTGAATTTGGATCACTCTAATGTTGATGATAATATTGAAGTAATAATATTGTACAAATGGCACACAACCTTTTTTAGTTTTATGGTAACATTGATAATTGGATGATGGGAATTTTTGTTGTCATTCAGGTTTTCTTCTTTAACGTATGGCCATCACCAACAAAAGCTATATTTTTATTCTTACTTCTTGGGTGTTTTTTTTCAGTAGACCAATCTGAGTTGAAGCACAATTTATTATAACTTTAAGTGTGCTACATTTTCACGTTGATTATTTGCCAGAAAATATTTTGTGGAAATTCTTTTGTTTGATTGTAAAATAGGAGTTAGCAGTTTACTATTTCCCTTTCCCATAAAACAATCACATATGTGCTGTAATTGCAGCCTGTTGAGATACTATCTATCCATAGTTCATGCTTGTGTATGACAATATAGGAAGTGATGTTACTTTATTTCATGTTTTATTATCCATAGATGTTTGATACCAGTGCAGCTAAAGATAACACAGTAGATCAATGGACAAGTGTGGTTTGTAGACAACTCAAAAAAACTTGTGTTTTGTTTTTTACTGAACCCTTCAACTTGACTACATTGTACATTCTGATACAAAATTGCAGATTTCAAGTTTTTATTTCTTATAAATATTCAGGTACCTCTTCATAAATATTCTTATTCTCTGTCTGATGCATTATTACACCATGTACGTTATTGCAAAACTGTCTAGAGATACCTCTTCTAGAGCATCAAATACTGGCTGGTGCTAGAGAATACTGTGCTTGATTAACCAGTGTTCAGGCTGACAAAAGCAATGACAGTTTAATGGCAAAATTAACATGGATGACATTATGGTAATTAGGGATATTCTGGGTCCCTTCCTAGAAAGATGCATGAGAAGTATCCTCACTCAAGTATTAAATGATTTATATACTTGCTTTCAGCCATTGAGATTCAGTATAGAACAAAGCCGAGTTTTGCCCTCAGCAGAAACCAATACAATGTCATTGAAAATCTGTTGTGTTTTTTTGTTTTTTGTTTTAACTTATGTGGTCCTGAAACCATGATCTTGTGTGAAAACTGTTACTAATTACTCCTTCCTGGGGAACTTCATGGCTTGGGTATTGGAACCTGTTAAGAAACTATAGAGCTTTTCATCTCTTACATTACCAGACTTGTTTGAATCAGAGCAGTGCCCAAAAGGGTGTTACCATTTAATGGCTGTTGATCTCAGTGAAATGAGTTGTTGGTTTTTGTCCAGATTGTGGTGAAGAAATTCTTGTCCACATCACATCACTGCTTCTACAGAAGGAGCAAAAATCCTTATTTGCAATCTCAGGAGAGAGCCTGAGGATTAAATACAAATTAAAAGATGATTCCTGTACATCAAATGTAGCAATATTGGTGGGTTAGTACAGAGCAGTTTTTATGGGTGATGCTTCTTTTCTGTACCCAGGGCACTTCATTCTCTAGGGCTTTCAAATCAAAAGAAGGCAACAACAGTATTTTAAATCCAAACTTAATATTTTCTAAGACTAATTACAGACTAATTGATATGTAGTCCCACATGTAGGATTTTTTTAAGTAGGCTGCTATGATGCTTTCCTAAAATCCTCTCTAGGGAAGAGAGACAGATTGATGCAAGTATGTCACATGTGTATGTGTGGGAAATTATGTGCATGGAGCCTGGAGGGCTTGTCTTTGGGGGATACAGAAAAGTTCAACATAAGAGAGAAGCTGAAATAAAAAAGCCAACTTCTAAGGAGCATAGAAGGATTTGGTAGTTGGCATCTGAAGAGGAGGGTTTTGGTCATTCTTTTTGTCAATTCTCCCTTTCTACTGGTGTTCCATAGCATAGTTTCCAGCTGTCACTCTCTCGGCCTCTGGATTTTTGTGATGACCCCTTCCCATACTCACAAAGATCAACTTGGGTTGTCCGATGGTGGGCTTCAGAGCATTCCAAATACCAGTGCACACATGATGAGACGTTGGAGTAGCCAAAGCCTTGTTGCTGACACATGAAAAAAATCGCCAGGGGCAATTCTTCAAATAGGCTAAGGGTGCTGGAGGCATGGTGGCCTGTTACTCTCTTGCATACAGTGGAAAAGCGTAAGTACATTGTGGTAAAGTTTAGCTACCTTATTAGAAAAGGCAGAGAAAATTATGAATAATTAAAATTTATCAAAATGCATATGAAATCCTCTTGTAGTCCCCCACAGTCCCAATTAGTTTGAGTAATCTGCTCATAAAATTAAATCCTCCTCTTATATTCCTCCCAGCCCCCTCCTTTGTTTCATCCATCCTTTCTCCCTTTTTTGCACAAACTTGCATTTCCCTCTGTCTCTGTTACCTCTGCTTCCAAGAGCTTTCCCTGTATCTCTCCGAATGGATTTCCCCTCCTCGCCACCACCACTGACCCCTCCACCTGTAAGCTTGCTTCTGTCTCAGTTGCTGAGAAGGCCTTCTCTTGGCCCCTGGTAGCTACCTCTTAGATTAATGCAACCAGCTGCCATTTATAACACCATTATCCCACTGCAGCTGTGTCTAGTGTGCAGATATATTCAGCTTAGTAGGAATGGGAGAGCTAGAAGAGACAACTTAGTTAAAATCATTAACTGCTTCCACACAGGCTAAGACTATAGTTTCCTGGAACAGTCTTCAAGACCCATGATACTTTCACCAAAGTGGGAGTATTGACATACATACTATATGACCGCTGCATCCTACAGAGTGCAGTGATAAGTGCTACCTAAGTTTTCTAACCTAAAAAGTAAGTGAAGGGGGGGGGGGGAAACGCAGTACTGACACAACTCCAGTTGAGTGGGGCAAGGAGGAAAACTCACAAAATGTTCCACATCCTTGCTATGAAGATAGAGGCTTAACCCAGGAGTTGGGCAACTCACTGTTTAGAGCTAAGAGTAGTATTCTTTCAGCAGGCATCCAGGACACCAAGAACTAGGGGGCTGAGAAAAAAAGAGAATAGAGGGAGGGTCATAATTTTTGAGGAAGCCTTGACATTTTGATATTTAATCCTAACCCACATGCTGTTCTGTAATTTAAGCATATTTCATATCAATTATTAAACTACACTGGTTTTCCTTTCATTTTGAAACTAGACCTGAATCCACAACAAGAGATCAGGTCTGTATCCCTACCCTGGAGTTTTGGGAAATCCCAGATCTGGACTTCAGCTTCTGTTTTGCCCTTATTCTTTGGGGCCAAACCAAAAGTCTGTATTTGTGTGCCTGTGAGAGTTAGAATAATTTGGATTCAAATCCTATTTTATGACTCGTCTTAGTCATAACTGAACATCTAATGACCCATGGATGCGCATCATTGCTGTGTTCATATTTTTGATTTCAGCAGAAGCCATTTGAGATCAAATTCCTGTTGACCAATATGATAACGATAACGCTGTGTCCACCCATTGGTCTGTCTTCAGATATTTGCAAAAAAAAGGCATACAGCTGAATATATCATGAAAAGGGCATTTACTTGTCTAAATTTGATAGCTTCAGACATACTCTGATGTTTAAGTGTCCTTTCCCCATTGTTTATGCTAGATTTAGTAATTTATGATTTTAGCTTTCTCCTTTCCCTAAATAAAAGTCCCAGCTGGAATATTGGATAGCTTTCGGTTGCATCCAGAAAATGTCATGGTAAATGAAAACAGAGCCTAGCATTTTCACTCAGTATTATTATTAATATTTTTATTTAACTCTGCTGGCCCATGAGCCAGATTTCTGAAAATCTTTGACTGGAACAATTTTAATAGTTCGTTCCCTATCCATGACTAACAACGTAATATAGTCACAAAACCTGCTTTATGACTGCTTGCTGAAAGAGGACTTAGTTTAAAGATCTATGTTCCATTGACCCAAAAAATGAACATCTGTTGATGTTAATTTGATGTACATAGACTGGATTTAAAAATATCATAATCTTGTTAGAGCTGGAGTAGCAGACCCTAATCCTAGGTATCTAGCATTTCTATTTAATGAAGTGATGATTTTTGAAACACTCCTGATTTTCAGGAGATCTATAGATAGTGAACAGACCATTAATAAAAATTATAAATGCTCTACAATGTGTGTTCTGTGGCATTTTGTTGGCATGTGACATGCATTGTATTGGTATTATTGATACCTTTTCATGATCAGGTTTGTATGTTTTCTTTCATAGTCATTGTTAGTGAATTCAGTGTGTTATGGCTGTAATTGACCCAAATCCAAAGGACTTCTTTCCAGAACGGTGGCTATCAAAATCTTTACTGAAAAAGGCCTGACTTTTGTCAGAACTAATAAATGCAGACCCCTTTACCCCATTTTACTGTGTCAACTAATTATAGCCATTTCCTGGGCAAGTTTCACTGAGATGGGAAAAAAACATTTTTTTTTAAGTACACTAAAAGCTGCACTATCCGGCATCTTGCAAGCTGGCATGCTCTACTAACTGGCATGCCGACTTGTAAGATAAAGTGAAACAGGAAGTGTCCACCCCAGCACTTCTGGTTTTCCTGAGCCCCCATGGCCGAGGGGCATAACAGGCTGCGCAGGGCTGTGTGGGGCCCACTTCCCTGTCTCACAGGGCCCGCAGTATGGTCGGTGATGTGGCAGGAAGGGCGGAGGGACGCCCCAGACACAGCGGGAAAAGTGGCGGCTGGGGCCGCTCAATTAACCAGCATATTTTGTTATCTGGCATCCCCCATTCCCAGAGGATGCCAGATAACAGAACGTTTACTGTTTACTGTATATATGCTGAGCATATGAGGGACCCCCCTGCGCTTGCATGGGGCGTTCCATCTGCCTCATCATCTCAGCATTCACAAACTGTGCCTGGTACCTCCAGGTACATAGAAAAAACATATAAGCCTTCCTGAATTTCTACAAATCAAATTGGAGGCTTCCAGTTTGATCTGGAGAGATTAATGGGTCTCCTGATTTGATTCGGGTTTGGAGATTTGGCTGCCAAATCAGGCCAAATCTCCTCCGATTCGAATCAGCAACTAAAGCTTCACACAGCCCTACTACTCTTGTCTCTTCTTCAATCTGTTCCCCTTAAAGGGAGTAGTGGAGGAAGCAGTCTCCCAATCTTCAGTGTCAGCATCAGAACAGTTCCAATGGTTGGGAAACAATCCTCATTGCAACCTGCAAAAGTGTTGGGCACTTGAGGAGAGTATAGTTTGAGCGTGTGAAAGAAGCTAGGAATCAAAAATAAGAAAATGTGCATTGTTTCTAGAGGCTGTGGTTACAATAGTAAAAAGAAATGTCAGTTATTTCCATACTGTCCAGGCCACGCATTTTGATCCTTTAAAGGCACATTACTCGAAGGAAGTGAAATGAAAAGGGAGAAAATGAGTGTCAGGCTCAGTTTTGTTTCTAAGATTTGCATATACATTGGTTGTCAAAGTTTCCATGAGTGGTCCTGAAAAAAGGTGAATAATTGGACACTTCTCCCTCCCCTTCTTTGTACTCCAAGGAGACAGAACCCTAAGACCCCAACTTTTATAAAGCATTGACAAACTTCCTGGGGCTTCATATTGATCAGCGTATGTCCTCAAAGTAACATCTGCTGGCTTTTTTGATTGAAATGAGTTGTTTAACTATCTTCTCGTCTCACTGATGTTAGTATTTGAAAAGGTAGCATAGTATTGAGAGATGGAGCTAAATTCTGCTTATTCCCTAAATGCCAGCAAAGAACTTATTTCCATAACAGCACCAGGCCCTGTCCTCCATTACAGTTGTGCAAATCCCAATGAATACAAATATAACTGAGGGCAAAGTGATGTTAAGGTATAACCAAAGGTAAAATTTAACTTAGAATCCGTTAATGGTAATGATACCAGTTCGGAAAGAAATTATAAATGATGGCAAGGAAAAAAGCCAGTTTGATTATCAGATTTCAGCTTGAAGTTACCGTATTTTTCGGACCATAAGACGCACTTTTTCCCCCCCAAAAGTGGGGGGAAAACGAGGGTGCGTCTTATGGTCCGAAGGTGTGTGTCCCGGGGAGATGGGGCGGAGCTTGCCCGCGGAGGCGGCGGAGCCCGAGCGGGACATCCGCCGCTTGTTTATGCCGTGTCCCAGGGAGACGGGGCGGAGCTTGCCCGCGGAGGCGGCGGAGCCCGAGCGGGACATGCGCCGCTTGTTTTCACTGGAAGCCGGCGCCCGTGCTGGTGGCCGGGAGCCGGCAATAAAAATGGCCTGCCACCGGCACACATAGTCTCTCCTGCCATAAAAACTGGGTGCGTCTTATGGTCCGAAAAATACGGTATATTAGTTTTGCCACACTGCCACATTTGATCTGAAGTCATTGGTTCTCAACAAATACAATACACAAGAAGAATAATGTGAGTCACATTTTAATAAGAAATAGCCTTTAATGGATTTCTAATATAGTTTGCTTCACACAAGGCAAAGAATTATCTCAAATTTTGGGCAGTAAGAATGACTTTTGAGGAAGTATTCAAGAGTCTGGCAATCCAGCGTGGAAACTTATGTTTCTTCCTTCCTTTACTTTTCTAGCCAATTTTCTAGACAACATGCCTTTGAGGAGTTCTGGCAAGCTAAGCATAGAGAACAGGAAGGAAGATGGTGAGAGTACAGCCTCTGCTCCTCCCCAGAAGAAGCTGTCTTGTCAGTGCCATCACCACTGTCCTGAAGATTCAGTCAACAGCACCTGCAGGTTTGTGGAACAGATCATGTCTAAGGGGTTTTCTTAATGAATGTACAGTAGTAATGTAATTCTTCAGTCTGTATTTAAGCTACGTAAAATTAATGTGTGTGTGTTCAAGTTATCTGGAAGACAGCTTTTTTTTTTTTTGTACCTATTTAGCTTCTATAATGTGAGGATTCAAATTTAAAAATGGTGGCCAATACTTTTATTAATTATTCGCGCACAATGCTATTTGAACATGGTATGGGTTTGCAACAAAGTACAAGAAATTGCTTATGTAGTTACATCTATATTTATAAATACATATATAGGGCATGTGTATATGTACATTTCTGCATAAACTGATCATTTGAGATTAACACACACCATCAGGTATCATAAGTTCCTGCATTCATTATGATATAGGGAAAATTAACAGTATCAGCAATTGACTTTTTTTTGCCTGATGTGGCTGATAATGTGTCCAATAAATGCCCCGTGAATGCATGCAGCCGCAGCATGCACATGGCCAGGAGCACAGCCCAGCAGCTTGGAGAGCAACATCGGGCTGGTAAGTCTGGTGTGGGGGAAGGGGTGCATGTGCCCCCAGATCTGTGCATGGGGTGAGGGCAGGCTGCCACTGTGGGCTGGGCTGGGGCTGCACTGGGTTCTTCTCAACAGGGGGGTTGTGCCGGGCTATGCTCGGGTTGGGCAGCAGTGGCACTCAGGATTTGGCGGGGCTATGGCAAATTTTGGGGTGGCTGCAGCCCCCTCCTGTAGCCTCGCTCCCAGTGTCACCACCACCCACCTTAAGCATAGCCCAGCCCCAACCCACCCTGCTTTGCACACAGATTCAGGGACACATGCCCCCCATTCCCTTCTGGGGTGGGCACAGCAACAGGAGCTGTCCCCCACTCCCTGCACTCCTCAAATGAGCTGCTTGCAGCTCTGCCCCATGCTCTGCCCCACCCCAGCTGGGAAGCACCTGCCCCTGCCCCATTTCCTTCCTCACCACAGGGGCCTTGATCTGCCCCCCACACCACACTTATCAGCCTGATGCTGGTCTCCATGTTGCCCAGCTATATATCAGAATCAGATTGGTATTGGCCCATATGGCTCCTTAAAAATCAACCATCAGTGTTAACCAAAAAAATCTCTGTTGGTGCACCCCTAGTATTTATAAAATGTTTGGAAAAACTTTAGGGAATCTTTCAAGAATGATTTTGCGTTTGCTTCTCTTTCGTTGTTTTTCTTTTCTCAGTATTAAATACCAGTATTTTTTCTTAACATATTTGCTGTATTTATCTGTTTTTATTTAATATTTTTTGGTTATAGATTTCTGACAAACTTTTTTTTTTTTACTAACCATGTTGGAATTTACGCATAAGAGTCAAAGTGAATTAAGAGCCATTGCATGGCTCTGAAAGAAGGAACAAAATGTATTTCCCCTTCCCCCCCATGCAGATGTGCACAGACTACTTTCTGTAACAGTCTCTGTGAGTGTGTCTATATGGGATGTTTACTGTGCAGTTGACCAATTAACTATGCAGTAAACATCTCAGTGTCTACATATGTGCCCCTGTTATGGTACATGAAACTCATAAACTCCACAGCAGGGTAGTCTTGTAAAATACAAGTATTTTCATGTGTATCAGTGCACGTGTAGACGGTGCCCCATCTGGCTGGGGGCACAGGGTGCTTTGGTGCAGGGCTAGCAAGCAAGCAGTGATAGCAGATAAGAATAATGTAAGCAAGATAAAGAAAATACCCCCTCCCCATCCTGATTCTGTATCTACAAGTCCTGGGGCTGTCACAGAGACAAGGTACACCTGGCCATTGCACAAGCTTCACCCTTAGGTTCTTTCTTGAATGTCAGATATCAGCAGACTGGAGGTTGAGCGATGAGCCCCTCCATCCCCAGTGGGCTAGGTGAGATGGGCTGGTGATGTGTCGTCTGTCCGTGGTAGCCTTGAGTTCCCTCATTGGGGTCCCCTTGCTGCTCTGAAATTGCTCCTTTTGAATTCTTTCTCTCCTCTCCTTCATGTGCTACATGGGAGCTGGCTGATGATGGCTAAAAAACGGTAATTAGAGGTTTGGTTTTAGGAATTGGCTGGTAGGTAAAGGAGAATGAAGGGGAAATGCATCTGATGACTCTTCATTCCGAGGCATAATTGGTTGGTCTCCCAGTGGTCATCAGACTGTCCATATTCTGTTGTGTCAACATATTCCTTTGTTCCAACAAACCCATCACATGCACACAGCTTATTCTGGTCATTTACCAGGCCTCTTAATTTAGTTTGTTCACCAAAACCAGAAATCCCAAGGGCTCTGCAGTTGGGCACCATGACCTAGTGCTGCTTTCCATGTTATGGAACAGTGTGGTACATGTTTTCAATTTCCCAGCCTGTGTGTCCACTGGCTTCAGACACAGTGGGCCTTGAAGGAAACTTTGTCACAAACAGGCTTTTAGGGGATGGAGTCGTGACCAGGTTGGGGGGAGAGATGCTAGGCTGAATGGACTCCTGTTTCTTTGTGCCTGGGGGCTTATGTGGCAGATCCCTGTTGCTTTTAAAGACCTGGTCATTTTCCTTTCATTAGTGGAATTGGAGTCCTTGGGCAGCCCCCAACAGCTCCCAGGCACTTAGCCTTCCCCACCTGGCCACCTCCCATCCGAAATAAGCCTGGGATGCATACAGCCTTGGAAGGAATGGAAGGAAATTGACCGGCTCTTTAAAAGCAGCAGAGTGCTGTCCTGAGAACCCCCAGCCTCGTGGTCAAGTACAGGCAGTACAGTTTGGGGCAGTAGTGTTCTGACTATGTACCAAACCAGTCAGCTGCCATATGGGGATTGGGGTGGGAGGGACAGGGAATGAGGAGCAGTGCAGCATGGGATGCCCAGAGGGTCAACGAGACAATAGTCATGAGGTGTCCGCACATAATACATAACCAGTTAATGGAGAACCAGTTCAAAATAATATTTGATTATCGAGGTATGCTTTTGAAATGGGTTAGGAGGTTTAAACCATTCTAAACTGGCTTGTACACCTGGACACTTGCAGTTTAAACTGCCAATGTTTTCAACATTATGTGCTTGAAGATAGTCTTATATGAAAGTTAAAAATGTAAAATACAAAAGTAATGATCTTATTTGAAGCCAAACAGGAGGATCAATTCATACTAGACATTTATGTTCTGTTAACATGGTTCTCAAGCTGTAAAGTACCCCAGTCGGGGAGTCAAGGTAATGGGAACCATGCCACTCTGGAGCTGCTTTTCCCATTTTCATTTACGTCAGGGGTTTCATTTAACTAGATTTTAGCCCTCTAGTCCTCCTCCTGAAAAAACTTCCGTTTTGCCCCACTAGTGATAATCTTAACACTGGCTTCCTTGTTAGCTTCGTACTGAAGGGTGGCATAAAATAAAAATTACTGAGCAACTGCCTAGAAAGTGGAAGTTTATGATATATTTCTTTAGAAAAAAGAAAATAAAGAACAAACCTTAACCTATTATTTTTCTTCAATGTGTAAAAAAATAGAATTTAAAAGGGGGTCATAGGAATGGGTCCTGAATTGTAGTGCCCAAGTGGCACTTATCTTTTTCTTAATTTGCAACATTTTATTATTTCATATGTTTTTTTCTTAACTTGTTCAGTACATAAAACATAAATAATCAGAGAGAATTCACAGAGACCCTTCCTCTGTGAGGGCTGTTCCTTCCAACACTGGGAAGGAGTGAATAAGGGATAGAAGAAATGGAGCTGGAACAGTTCCTAGGTCATCTGACTGGTGACTGTAAAATCAAGTTTCAAGAAGTTTGGCCAAAACTGAGTTGCTCACCTGGGACATTGGCTCTCCTTTTAATTCTGAGATCTTTATTTTCACTGATCTTTGTAGGCTGGTGATTTACTGTTTGTGTATGTTGCTTTGAAACAAGATCTTTCAGTCAGGGACATTTTATCATATCGGTGTTCAAGTAGATTCCACGGCACTTATAGGAAGCATAAGTATGTTGGTTAACGTGAAATCAGATTGCACAAACCCAATTTAATATATGCATTCCCATTCCCATATCACCAACAGGGATTTTTTACCTTTTATAAAATGTATCTCAATCTCTCTGCAACTATAGCCATTTCTAAAGTTGTTTGCTGTCTTTAGAGCTCATGAGTTATGAGATCACTGGGCACAGATATGGAACAGTGCATTCTGGGGCACCCCTGACCTGACAAAGCCCTGGAGCAAGTGAAATTCAACCAGAGCATTTGGCCCAAGCCCTACAGAGGTGTCAAGTTTGAAACGTCTCCTGCTGGAGCAATACCAAGAGTTCAGGACCTCTCACACATCAGGAAATGGGGAGTTTTCTAAAAGTTCAGATGGAAAGTATTTCCAGGTACATTCATATTCAGACTCGGATATAAAGTACATCCCTCTAGCACCAGTTGGTAAGGTACAGTATTGAACATTCTCCTCAAAAAGCAAGCTGGTACCTTCTCATAACATTTTGGCCCACTTTGGCAAGGCTCTATTTAGAGTGGCATGCTACTACTGACAGCCACTTAAATGTACTATTATCTATCTAGATGCTCATATAAAATGAGGACATCTTATGGACACTTTAAAACTCCCTCCTATGATATTTCTTTAATTCTGCTTTAGTTTAAAGGCAGCATTCCAAAATCAAATATGTATCAAGTCTTTCAGGTACCCTATGGGTTCATAATGACTCTCTAGTTCAACAGACAATACCGGATTTTATGTAGTAAATAATTTGCAATACTTTGGCCCTCCAGGTTAGCGGAGGACAAAATTGCAGCTTAAACTGTTGATTGTTTTCTCTTTTAAAATAAATGTGCCCTGTCATTTATAGGTATAGTGTCAACCCTTTAAGCTCTTGGCAGTTTTACTTAAGATAAATGTCCAGGAGTGACTTATTATCGTCAGTATTCACTCCATCCTTGCCTATACTTATTAGAGGAAAGGTCTTTAATACTAAAAGCAGTGAGGTTATCCAACAACAAATATTTAAATTAGTTATCTAAACCGACCTGCAAACTTTCAAAGGTCACAACTATACCAAGTAGTTAACTAATAAATGGGTCCTGAAAGCCCAAGCCCTGCACCCAAGCTTTGCACTAGATTTCAGAGGCAGGATGGAGTGCTTAGTTTCATGTTTGTTTTGGGGCTTCAGCATGAATTCCCCAGACTCTGATAGGTTTTCCAGACTAAGAGTATTATATGTCCTTGTTACCTTACATTATCACAAAAGATATGCAAATGGTGTCAGTCAAACTAAGGGAGGCAGTGGCCATGCACACAGGTGTTTGTAAGACTGATTGATTAACAGGGACCTTTCTCAAGAAGAGGTGAAAGTATTTGTAAGAGCTTCGTAATCCTAAATTTGTAAAGGTTATGTTAACCTGCAACCTGTTGAAACTTTAATCCTCTTTCTGAACGTAGTTATGTTGCTGCAGGGCTCAAAATAGACTTCCAATAAAGAAACTTAACCATCCTTTCAAGACAAACAGGGCTTACTTAAAAAAAAGTCCTATATTTTACTTACATGAGCAGAATAACATATAAATTATGCATACCTGTAGTTAATTTTATGTTAAAAGCACTTTTGGATTTAATTTGGCTGTACACACAGTGCAATCACAGTAACTGTTTATGCCAGTTAGATGCACAATCATATACACAGTTTTCCATGCACAGTTAGAATGCCTGCAGTTTTAAAGTGTGGCTCACAGTCCCATAGCATTTTTAGACAGCTTTCTGAGGCAATCTGTTTTTTTCTATATTATGTGATGGCCTTGGTTGACTAGTTTAGTGGTTCCCAACCTTTTTAGATCACAGACCAGCAAACTCTGGACCTGTCCATGGACCAGAAGTGACCGGCATACTGCGGAGTGGCAGCCAACCCTGTTTTACACTTGGTACCAGGCCATGGCCCCGGGGTTGGCAACCTCTGGATTAGTTCATTGTAACATCATTGAGCTCCAGAGATAGCCATGATGCCCCCTGGTGGCCCCATAACCTGTGCTCTACTCTGTCTTTAGGACACCCTCTTCCCTCTTCCCTCTTTCTTACCTACCATGCCTTGATATACTTATTAGATTGAAAAGGTGCATCTATACTAGAGGCTTTACTGCGCAGTAGTCTAATTTACTGTGCAGTAAGCATCACTGTCTACACATGCTGATGCTTACTACTGTGTAGTAAATTGGTCTGCTCTATGGTTAATTTGCTACCTGATATAAGCCTGCCCCTAGCAGGCTCAAATCACACATGCCTCTAGGCCACTAATGGGACCTCTAAAAGATACCCCTCACAGTCCCTTCCACAACAACCAGTATGAACTATAACCAAAAGATAAGCACCCTAACTATAACACAAACTCTATCTTTTGGACACACCAACATCAACAAAAAGGAAAACAGCACACTATCACTTTAAAAGGGAAAACCTCCCCCATTTTGGCAAGTAGCAAATTTACCTGGGGTTTTTAAAGGCACCATGTAGACACCTCACTGGGAGGAAAATCTGCTCCTGGGAGCTGGGGAGCTGTCTGCTGCTGGGGCAAGCTCTGCCACTGGAGCCCAGGCAAGAACTGTGTTCCTCTGTCCCAACAGCAGAGAATTGCAAGCCCACTGCTCCCAGACTGCGATCAGGAAGGGGCTGGGACATCCTTATCTACCAGCCCCCACTCCACCATCATGATTAGGGAGTCAGGGGTTGTGAGATCCTTATCTCCCAGCCTGAGCTCCATGGATAACTATAAGGGTCTTCCAGCCTGAGCCCCGTGACCACGGAGCTCAGGCTGGAAGTTCAGGGTCTCCCAGCAGTGGCTGCATGGGCACGAAGCCGGTGCTGGGAGTTCCCTGCTGGTGAGACCTTGGGAGCTTGTTCTCCACTGAGCTCCATGAGCACAGAGCTGGGGGGGGAACAGGTTGGGGAGCTTCTTCCCAACCCAGCTCCACAAGCATAGGGCAGGGGCTGGGAACAAGCTCCCCAAACTGTTCTACCCCCAGCTTTATACTTACAGAGCTGGGTGCGAAACAAACTCCCCTGTCCCCTCCCTGCATGCCTGGGTGGAGACAATGTTCCCCTGCCCTGGCAGCAGGGAGCTTTCAGCCCTGACTCCCCGATCGCAGGGTGGGGCCTGGGAGCTTTTTCCCAGCTGCAGCTCTGCAATTGTGGACATAGTGCTTGGAATAGGTTGGGAGCTTGTTCCCAGCGCCCACTTTGCTATTGCACAGCAGGGGCTGGGAACAAGCTCCTGAGTTCCCACTCCATGATCACAATTGCAGTTGCGGAGCGGGGACTGGGAGCTCACTGCATGGGGACCGTTCCCTGCCCACCCTGGAGATGGCTGGGACTTGCTCCTGACAAGGACAGTTCCCAGCTAGTCCCAGGCTGTACGGGGAAGCACATACAGCCTGGAGGTGGCTGGGGACTGTTCTCATTTTGGGCAGTCCCCAGCCAGCTCCAGGCTCCACATGCAGACTTCCTTGCACAGCCGAGGGTTGGCCAGGAACTGTCCCGGTCAGGTGCAGTTCCCAACCCTGTGACTCAATTGGGTAATTGAGGTACAGGGCTTGGAAGGAGCTGCAGGGGTGGGGTATTTCCCAGCTTCCTGCCCCAATCTTCTGGTGGGGCAGCTAGCAACCAGCTAGTTGCTAGCTCCCACTGCTGGATCAGGGCAGGGGGATGGGATCTGCCCATCAACTCTTCCCAAGCCCTATGCCCTTGATCAGGGAGCCAGGGCCAGGAGCTTGTCCCTGCCCCCCCTCCCCTGAGTCCATTGTTCCCCACCCTCCCTAGCAGCAGGCAACCCCGGGGGCCAGTGCTCCCTGCCAGCCCCTGGGCTAGGACCCAGGGGGAGCCTGGAGTTCCTGGTGGCAGCAGGGGCCCATTGCAGGGCTGCAGGGAACTGGGTGCAAATCTTCTCCCTAACCCCTTAATCTGGAGTAGTTTACACCAGAGTAAATTTGGGATGGAGTAAATGCATGTGTAGATGAGCTCACTGTGGAGCAACTAGCACTTGCAGTAGGCTTCCTACTGCCAATGCAGGCATCATCCTATTGTTGTGCTGCAGAGCAACTCACTCCGCAGTAAGCACTCATAGTTGCTGTTTCCCTGGGTCAGCTCTTCTGCTTCTTTCTCCCTCTCAGTTTCCCCAACCTGGCTCTACCTGGGCCCTTTCTCCATTAAAGCAGAAGAGAGTTCGAGGCTCTCTGTTACATCATTCATAGCAATATTTTAAAGTAGCTTTGATTATCAAATGTAATAAGAGGATTGAGTTTCCCTGCCAGCATTACTGGAAGTGATGTTCTCGATACGACATGCCAATGATGTTCTCATTTTGCCACTAAGCTAAGGAGCTAGGAGTATAGGAAAAACACTTAGACTAAAATTCCAAATTAAGATGCTATCTGCTTGTCAGAAGCTGACTTCTGATATGTTTAAAAGGGCAGTCTGAATCATTCTAAAGTTTTTATTACATGAAAAAAATATTTTGCAATTCGCTGAAATCCAGCACAGCCTAGGCTAAAAATGTTTTGTATCAATAGAGCAAGGATTTGTACGAGGCTGAGTGATTCCAGCAAAACGAGACCTTGTACCAAACTTTTCTTTCCCTCTGTTAACGTAACCCAAACCTTACTTGCAAAACTAGTATAATCTCTGGCATCAACCTGCTTGTCTTTTTATTCTTACCTCAGTTTTAGAGGTTGGAGGAAGGTGGGAGAGGGCAGAAGGGAATTGTATCAGTTTGCTCTGTAAAGGGTTGTGGCTTACAGTTTGCAAAGGCATCTAGTGATTTTCAGGTGTTCAGCTTGATTTTCAGTGTGCAAATGGACTGTACTTTCTGAAAAGCAGGCCTTGTTAAGCTGTCTCCAGCTGACCACTCAAAATCACAAATCACTTGTGAAAATGCAGGCCATGTATATTTATGGTCCATTCTATATGCTTGTATATAACTGCTGATAATAGTCCAGTTTATCTACTGAATCCCATAACATGGATTGCTGCAATTTTGCACTTGCAGTATTTCTGTTACTTGATCAGACAGGAAGCCCCAAAATATCTGAGATTCCCACAGTAAATTCAGCTTTACTAAAGCAAAGACAAAGAATAACCTTACAATCTATTAAAATGAATGTTGTTGCATATAGGAGCAGAAACAGAAGGTTAGCTGACACAACTGCCTCCAGCTGGCAGAAGGTCTGTGCAGAAATACAAAGTAAATGATTTCAGTGCTTGGTGTATATGGCTAGGAACAGAAATTATACACAAACCAGTATAAGTGATCAGAAACGGTTCAAATCTGTAACACAACAGAAGTTCAGTGCACATAAACTGCTTTCAAAATGGCTGAAACCAGTTTACGATAAACCTGGATGGAAGCAGTATCAGACTTAACTGATTTATGTTAAATCATTTGATTGAACTTCTGTTCCAGATCCCCTCCGGATTCAAATTAACTCACACCCCCAGCATCCCAGGATGCTTTGCACCTCCCCCGCAAGCCCTCCTTGCAGGGTGGGTGGGTCAGGGTGGGTAAAACCTCCTTGCAGGGTGGGTGGGCCAAGCAGGGCAGCAGGCTCTAGTGCCCTCCCCCTGCCCCCCACCCAAGCTTCTGGCCTGAGCCTCTGCAGGCATGTGAATGCATTTCTGGAATTAAAAGTGAGTATTCACTCGCTTAATGGTTCAGTCTGCGCAGCTTAGAGTAACCTGTAAAGATTGAATCTGTTCATCCTTGGGCTTTTGGACTGTGTTTACTTAGCCTGTGTGTGTGTGTATATACATGTGTGTGTGTATGTATCCATATGTATGTGTAGGGTCTGTATTTAATTATAGTCTGTATTTAATATAGTTCATGGACTTCATGAAAGGATTTCCTATGGGAGTTGTGAGAATCCTCTATTCCAGCCTACACAGCACCCTTAAAATCCAAACTGTTGCGGTAAAAATTTAAATCCTATCTCATTAGGCAGTGTTATAGAGAGACCCATCATAGAGCACAGCTCTGAACTTGGGAGAGGAATGCAGGCTCTACGGCCTCTTGGCAGCTGAGAAATACCACACACAGCTGAACATGAGCAGTTCTACTGTCTTTGAGGCCTGTGTGGTCTTTTTACATGCTAGAGGACTTGGCCCATTATGAGCCAAATTCTGTGTTTTGTTGCATCTGCATGGCTCCCGCTGACTTAAAAGTATTTATACACACACACACACGTGAAAGATGAATTTGGCTCAGCAGTAAGGTAATGCTCTTCTGCTAGCTGGGTTTTATGTTACTACTCTGATGCAAAGTCACTTAACAAATTTTCTCTGGAAAACAAGTCTATGTTGAACAAAATTACAGTGGCTATTTGTTTTATGGACAGTATCCAAAGACAGTGTTCAGCTAGATTTGGCCTTTCTGATCATATTTCTTGGGTGATTATTGTGACAAAGTGTGTTAAATGAATTGAGAATTTCAGCCCCATTTCCAAACCAGAGACATTCATGGAATGTTCCCAAAAGCACTTGATCTTCCGGGATCTGTACAAGCCATACTGTGCAGTTCTACTATCATCGCTGAGAGCCAGTGCAGAAGATGTCTTGTTCATCTGAACAGACTCTGTGGATTATATAACTTATGCTAGCAGTGTCCAGAAATGTGCTCAAGAGGCACAGTTTAAGAAACGATATTATAGGTTTCATGGCAGAAAAAGTAAATATTTGGCAAGGTACTGACCAAAAATGAGGTTCAAGCTGAGTCCCTGGGAATTTTTGTACACAAGAAGTGAGGCATGATATCATTTGTACAAATCAGTTTTTGTCATTCCGACTACTTAGAGTAGGAATTAAAAAGAGGTTATGGCATGATTGTGTGTGGAATCTCTAAGCTTCTTTTGAGGTGAATAGTTATTTAAAGTAGTTCTGGTTTTGTACTTAAAAGAGAACATTGGTGTGGTACGTAGAAAATAGCTCTAGGTGTCATGCTGCTGTGTAAAATAGAAGAAAATCTTAAACAATCAAAGTTTGGTAACTAAGGTATTGCATCTTTTGTGAGACATGGCCATTGTCCAGTAAGGACATCTGCTTGAACAGCTGCAAAACCCTTGGCCTCTCTCCCTGTCGTCTGACATTTAGTAAAGGTCTCAGTTAAGATCACCTCTTTCATTCTGGTAATCATTAATTATAGCAGCACCTTCCAGTTCAGGGCCTGTCAGTGTTTCAGTTATAAACCTATTTTTTTTTGAGGGGGCATTTGACTTGGCTGTAAAAATCTAGTCTTGGCAGTTATATGACATACCACAGCTCTGTGAGCTATTACATCCAAAATCTGCTTAATAACTTTTTGATACTGTAGTATCAGATGATGTTTCACTGGGAAAAGTTAATAGAATATATACATGGCTTGATTTTTCAGTATTATCTCATTTTAATCCATAATTACATAACAAAAAGTTTTTAAATATTTTGAATGTGTTAATTTAAAATTCTATACATATTCAATATTGAGAATAAGAGTTCATTTTCATTCTACTTTACATGCATAAATTATCCATGTTACACATGCCTATGTACAGACACAAAATAAACAATGTATATGATAAATGCTTCTTGAAATTTGTTTCCAGCTAGTTATTGAAGGTGGAGTTATTTCCATTTCTGACCTGGGGAGATGCCAGGTAGCTGGAATATGCTATGTACTCCTCTGCATTTATGATCTGTCATATTGTTGTCTTAGGATCTGTTTGTCACATCAGAGAGGAGAACTTCCAGGTGCTGAAGGACATAGAACCTCTCCTACCTAAAGCCCTTTACAGTGCAAGGAGGTGGCAGTTTTTCCATTTAAAACTTGATCTTTCCTTTTTGATGTCTCCCTTTAAAATTACCACTCCTCTCCCTCCACTGCAGCCCCATTTTTATTTAATTCCATAGCAAACAATTCATATCATGGTATTTCTCCTATTGCTTTCCTTTTTGTGAACTGGTTTAGAAGCATATGTTCCACTGAAAGTCAATAGAAAATCAAATAAAACTTGAGATTTCTCAGTGTTGTTTTCCCCCTTCCTACTACTACTACTTCTGACAACTTAACTCTTTTATTGCTTCTCCTTTTATGAACCCACTATCTTGATTTTTTTGAGAGGGCTATCACTTGCTACATTTTTATGTTTATTTGTTTTTCAAATAATTGCAATTACTGTTCTGTTGCCTTGTCCCTAGAGTTATCCGTGCTTCATTGTGTTGAATCAAAGGCATTGTGTACACAAATAAAATGTAATATGATATAATACTCTACACTAATGGGTTCTTCTCAGTCTCTCTTAGGAATCCTGTCATTCCTATCTTGATCATGAACAATGGAATGAAGATAGTTGTTGCTCAGAAGAGTCATTGTCTCTTTTGCCTTAGCCTCATGAATGACATCAAACAAGTACAGAAGTTAGCCTTCACTTCAGTGACAAAGTAACTTGTAATGTTACAGCTAAGCACTTTCAGACTCAGCAGCCAGAATTTATAATAGATTATTATTCAAAGAGGGGGTAGATCCAAGGGGGATAAAGGTATGCAGTCATATGTGCTCCCTTTGCTTCCTGCGCCACCCAGTTTAAAACCAACTGCCTGGCAGTAACAGCAGCATTTCTATTCAAGTAGCAGTGAGGAAATCATTTCACTTACAGCTCATTATCTCCTTCTAAACTCTTTGTTCTACAGGTGTTAATGATTTTCTATCCTTCTTTAATGGTTTTGATTTTTTTTCCTTCCCTCCCCTCTTTTTTGTTGCAATATTGCTATCTGTTAGCTTTGCCTGATAATGTACCTCCTTTTTCACATCCCTGTGTTTTAGGCCTGTGTGAAGCAGCAAGTATCGCTTCGGATTCAGCCAATTTAGAGGACAGTAATTCGATTCGGAGATTCAAATCACTGCCCCGATATGACTCAGCCGAATCGGATCCGAAAGATTTGGTGCCACTTTGGAGATTTGGCTATAGACTAAACAGGCAGCTAACACAGCTGCCTCCAGCTAGTAAGTCTGTTGGGGTTGGGTAGGGAAGGAGCATGGGGCAGGGAGGGATTGGGGCTGGGGAAGCCAGGGCAGGGGGCATGTTACTCAGAGAGAGGGACATGGGGGCACAGGATGCGGGCACAGCAGTGCTGGGAGTGGGGGCTCTGCCCTGCTGCTGCTTGCCCAACTGGTGCGGGGTGGGGGTGCAGTGCAGGCACGGCTCACTCTGGGCGGAAGTGGGCAAGCGGCAGCAGGGCATAACCCTGTTACCAGCGCTGCTGCGCCTGCATCCCACCTCCCCTCCCCCTGCGCTGGGTGGCAAGGGGCAGCAAGGTAGAGTCCCCACTCCCAGCACAGATGCGGGCACAGCAGTGCTGGGAGTGGTGGCTGTGCCCTGCTGCCACTTGCCCCCTTACTCCTGGAGCAAGCCATGCCTGCATC
>NW_017728948.1:69480020-69524298 GCF_001723895.1 Crocodylus porosus | reverse complement strand
GGCAAGCAGCTTCAGGGCAGAGTCCCAGCTCCAAGAAGTGCCATGCCTGCATCCAAACCCCCCTGCCTCCCTCCCTGAGTAACGCACCCCCCTGCCCTGGCTGGGCAACTTGTCCCAGCCCAAATCCCTCCCTCCCTCACACCCCTGTCCTCCCCAACCCCAAAAGACTTACCAGATGGAGGCAGCTATGTCAGCTGCTTGTTTAGTCTATGGCTGAATTGCCAAATCTTTTCTGAATCTTTGTCTGAATTGATTTGGATGCTTCGAATTGATTCAGAGTTTTTAATTGGTCTCCCAATTCGATTTGGATTTGGAAATTTGGTCCCTGAATTGGGCCAAATATCCTCCAAATCAGATTGGCTACTGAAGCTTCACACAGCCCTATTGTTTTTAACTCTAGCTACACCTACTCTGAATACCTTCAACAGACATCTGGATGTTTATCTTGCTGGGATCCTGTGATCCCTGCTGACTTCCTGCCCCTGGGCAGGGGCCTGGACTCAATGATCTTCCAAGGTCCCTTCCAGCCCTAATGTCTATGAAATCTATGAAATACTAACTCAACTGTGGACAGGGCTGTCCCTAGGGGGCACGAATCAGGGCAGCCGCCCTGGGCCCCACACTTTGGGGGGCCCCACGGAGCCAGGCGGAACAGTGGCGGCATGAAGCTAGGCGGAGCAGTGGCACCGTATCCAGCTACTTGCTGCCCTCCCTTCTCCCCCATCACTGACGCCGCTCATGCCGATGGCGGCGGCAGCTTCTTCAAGTCTAGGATTGGAGTGGGGGCAGAGCTCCACATGGGCTGATTTGCCCTGGGTCCCAGACCCTTGTCAGGTCGCTTCTGCCTGTGGAAATAACTTTCAATGAAGCAGTGGGTGCACTGTCAACACGTGCAAGAAGGCTTGATTTTGTAAGAAATATAGACATAATTCTAATGACAACAGAACTAAACCAGCATTTTTTGCTTAGTTGTTTGTGTTTTATACATAATATGTGGTATAGTAAATTAAGGCACATTCCAATAAAATTACTGAATAATATAGCGCTAGGTTCCTAGGATATTGTTAAAGCTTCTAGTTTCTTTTTACCTGGATAAAAATGCATGCTGTTTTATGTGGGATATTGTACCGCACCACCTGTACCCTTTCAAAATTCTAGATCCACCCACATTCAAAATAATGAACTTGCTCTAACTTGAGCCCACACAATTAATTTAAACCTGCTGCAGCAAATATTTGGTGCTAGCCTATCTGGTATCCATCTCTGCTCTAGCCAGTGTATACAGACTAAGTTGATGTATTCAGTGTATAAAGGAATACTTTTTTTTCCTACAACTTCTTTCAACTTCTTTATTGTCTTTTTTGTTAATTTTTTCGTTCACTCAAGAAAGGAGAGAATAATATGATATTCTGCTTTCTTGAAGCCCTTTAATTGGTCCTTTCATTCCTTTTCCTTTTACTTGCTTTGTCTAAAATCCCTTTGAGAAAATATTTAACAAGTATAAATTTAGAAAGAAGAAAGAAGCCAAACAAGGCTAATATTTTATCGCTGCATGGCTTAATTGGTTAGTTTTAAAGAGGTTTACTCTTTATTTTTGTATATTGGTTTTCTAACAAACAAATCTTGGTTTTTTATTTTTGATAACATGATGAGGCCCCAAATTGCTGAAAAATTAATGGAAAAGACTTTCATTAAGATGCGGGCCCTCTCCTTTTTTCTTCTCCTGATAACATTCATGTATTTGACCTTCATCAGGGAAGGACATTTATCACCAGCGCCATCTAACCATCTGTTAGTATACTTGTCCTCTCCTGTACATTTTCTTGTAAACTGAAGTATCATGGATCACTTCAGGCTTAAAACCAAGTAAACAGTTATGAAGGGTGTTGATGATAACTCAAGGACTCATACACAACAGAGTGTTGCAGTTTCTGATATGGTTAAAGCAAGAACCACAAATCACTCTTAATAGTGTGAGGTAGTTAGACATGTTAGTTTGAAATCAGGCAGAAGGTTGTGCATCTCTGCTTTTAGTCCATAATGTGCATCTCTATCCTGTCTTTTTCTCAATAGTTTTTCACAGTTCATTCAAATGACACTGGCCTCTTCTGGTTTGCACCATAGTGTAAATCTCTGTGCAGTGTGCTCTTGTGCAAGATGGATAGTGCTTTAGGAAAGGCTTTCTGTTAAGGATGGGAATTTATGCACTGGCAGTGGGGTCCAACTGAACTTTGGAGTTATGACTTTGGGGATTTGAAAGAGAAGGCATTTTAGCTTTGCAGATTGGCACCCTTTGTGCAGACGAAAGTTATTGCAGGCTATTGCTGTCACCCTTTGTTGACTTGCATTTTAACTGTTTGCCATGAGTGCCTACAGCCTGTGGTACCCATTGTTTTCTATGTTGAGAGTTTTTATGCACAGAGTAAAAGTTAGGTCATATAAGCATTTTGTTGCATTGTTACTTAAGATGCATTAATTTATTAATGGTACATTTATAAACCTAGGTGCAGCATTCAGGCTGTTACCAACAGCCCATCTCTGATTTATAAAAGACTAATTCTGCTCTGTTCTTTCAAATCCCCAGCACTGATGGCTATTGTTTCACCATAATAGAAGAAGATGAGGCTGGTGGGCATTTAATCACCAAGGGATGTCTAGGACTAGAGGGCTCAGACTTCCAGTGCCGGGTAAGAAAGTTTTTATGATCAAAATTTGGTTTGACCACTGTGCTAGCTTCCAGTTGACTCAAGTGCTGTCAGAAAGAATGACTACATCATCAGCTTTGATTTCTGTTCACTGGGGAAATGGGTCCTTTGCCCATATAAAATCTGGCTGAGGGTATGCCATTTGTATACCAAATTACTTATGTACAGGACCTTGCATTACTAGGTAAATTAGTGAGAGTCAAACCTTAGCGTCCTGATGAAATTGTAATATGCATAAATACATTCTCCTTCTCTATAAGTTCATGCTGCAGTTAAAATTATATAGGGCATTTTTAATTTCCTCCCTTAGACTGCTGTATGGTGCATACTTGTTATCCCTCCGCCCCCAGGTTGTAACACATTAGTGATGAGCAACTGAGTCCTGCATATTTAGACAGCAAAAGTTATGACTCTCCCTGGCTGAAGAAGTTATTCTGTATAGAAATACATCAGATTCCATTTTATGTACTGCAATAAACTGTTCATCCTGCGGAGCAATTCTTTGCTATGCTTGGATGTTTAAAGCAAAGACATCTCTAGAAGCTAAATCCTTAGCTGTGATAGGAGGATGGCAGTCAGGGCAGCAAATGAAATAGAGAGGGCTCTCAAGGTATGTCTATGATGCTGCAATATAATACAGAGAAGCCTGAGGTAGCTTTAAAAGCTGCTTATACATGTCCTCAGGGTTTTAAATAGAGCAGTTCCTGGAGAGCCATTATAATTAAAACACCTCACCACCATGTGTATTAAGCCCCTTACCCTTATAAAAATGGCCATGGGGTGCTTTATCTAAACCTCATTCAGTGAGGTTTAGATAAAGCGACCCTGTGGCTATTTTAAAATGCTCAGAGGCTTAGTACACATGATGGTGAGGCCATGCTGGAGCATTCTAATTAGAACTTGGAACAGACTCAATTAATCAAGCTTGCTCTGACGAATTCTAATTAGAACATGAACTAGCACATGTATAGGCAGCCAAAGAGACTAGCTCAGGTACTGGAAGCAGTTTAGCCAAAGCAGTATGTGAATCTCTATAGCCAGACTGCTTCTCATACTCAAGCTAGATCTTTTAAAGAGATCTGAGATATTCTGATCTGCATGGCAGCCTGCAATGTAGACATCTTCTTTCTACTCCCATTCACAAATCTATAGTTTGCAGACCAAATTAGAGCAACCTAAAGGTTGTTGAAATCAATCCAGTTTATTATAAACCCCCTAGGATACCAGTAAATATCGCCACAGGCCTCTCCAGCTCTGCTTCCTGTCATGCCCTTCAGAAGCTTCTTTTATTGGTGGGGATTCTCTTATACCAAAGGAATCAGCAAATGCCCCAATGCCAATAATTTTCTAAGAAAATGAGGTTCCCAAATCCATTCTAAAGGCATGGCCAGATTTTCTGAAGTACCTAGCACCAACAGCAATCTGCTGTGACTTTATTCACTTACTTTTTTGGAAATATTGTCCTGCAGGGTAAACTTCTGGGTGCTTTGCACTGGATATGGAAAATAATGCTTGTATAATCACTCACACACATACATCTTTCTGATTTGTCTAGTACTAATACTTCCTTTATATAATAACAGTTGCTACAGTGGAAGTGTATAAAGGATTAATTTGTCTCTTAATGTTTAACTCCAGTGCTCTGTGGATTTATTAGGATGGCAAAAATCATTACTGCTCTCACGTTTGAGGTGCTGCTCCTCTATACCATGCAGATCTATTTGCTTCTCAAGTACTGAAAGTGCTCAGTTTTGTGAATTCTTTTATTGCAGGATACTCCTATATCACACCAAAGAAGATCTATTGAATGTTGCACGGGGCAAGATTACTGTAACAAACACCTTCACCCTACATTGCCTCCACTGAAAAATCGAGGTAAGTGGAGGAGGTAAATCCGGCCTGGACCTCATACTTTTTTCCCCCTAGAAAACCCAAAGTAAAGAGAATTGGAAGAACTGCATAAAAGTTCTGTTTAACTGCTCCTGATATTTAGTATTATTTGTGTTGTTGAGTCAAGGGGAGTCCCACTGGTGATGTACAGGCCTGTAGTGAAATAATAGATCCTTTCCCAAAAAGCTCTCAATCCATGTTAGGCAGGGGCAGAAAATGTCTGACTAAATTTGTGCAGAGCCTTAACCTTATTAGGGCCTCTCTTTGCAACTGCCATATTAACGTTAAATGATGGTGATGGCAATAATGATAATGGTAATGATAATGAATGGCCTCCTCCATTACAAATGACTGTAGTCTGTAGCTGCATAATAGTTTAAGTATGACACTCAGCAGTTTCATTTTTTTTCAATGGGATTCTTCACAGAAAGGATACTGGATTGAGACACAGAGGGCAATAGATAAAGTAAATAGTTCACAAATGACTGGTGAACCATAAAAGCAATGAAACCTCATAAAATTCTGACTCCTAGTATAATAGTTTAATGTGATTTTGTTGGTCTCTAGTAAAAAAAAAATGGTTATTGGAGAGGGAGAATCTTAAGTGCAAATTATTCAGGCTGGATTAGTATATGCAATAATATTTTAATTCAGAAAATAAATCCATTTCCCCTACAGCTTGTTGAGATAACTCTGCAGAGTTGAAATGAAGTGATCTTTGCCTAACTGTTCTTTCTTCTGTCTTCAAAATAATTTTCCTTTCTATCCTAAACATTTTGGGCTAAATTCCACATGAAGGCAAACACTTCACAAGAAGTCATTCAGATCTCTAGATTTGTGCACATAAGATGAATTGGCCTAGAAAAGCAGTTTCCAACTTGGTGCCTGTGGGTGCCATGGTGGCTCCCGAGGTTTATTCAGGTGCCCGTGCACATTTTCATGATCAGTAAAAATCATTATTCCGACAAAAAATGCTGGCATATTGGAGCCTGCTGGTTTTTCTTTTCAATTTGAATGTGCCCCTGGGCACATAAACGTTGGGAACCACCAACCTAGAAAAACCCAGCAGCTAGAGTTCTGCCTGTGCTATCTGCTGCTTATGCAAAAATAGCCCACCAAAGCAAGTTTTTATTAATGTCAAAACATATTTGCTTTTTTATTTGTTTGCTTTTAGGAGGGGAGAATGCAGAGGAAGAAAGGAATGGTATTTAGATACCAGGTGCCAGCTAGAGGGATAAATTGACCAAATAACAGAGAGAATATCTATTGAATAAATTATATAACTAAATAAAGTTTAAACAGCATTTCTGCTGCTGGGGTACTCCCAGAATTATTATTTGACAAACAAAAGGTGATATAAAAAAATCTTGGAGAACATAGCAGTTATAATGTGGTTTTCAGCACTGCACTTCAAGAAAGATGTGGATAACCTCGAGAGGGTGCAGAGGAGGGCCACTCATATGATTAGGGGCCTGAAGGATGGGTCGCATGAGGAGAGACTCCAGTAGCTGGGCTTGTTCAGTCTGAGTAACAGGAGGCTGTGAGATCACTTGATAGCTGCCTACAAGTATGTCAGGAGGCAGTGTCAGGATCTGGGGGAGCAACTCTTCAAGAAGGCACCCCTAGGGAGGGCAAGGACCAATGGGCACAAACTAACAGAGGGAAGATTTAGACTGGACATAAGAAAGAACTTCTCCGTAAAGGTAACGAGAACCTAGAACATACTCCTGGCAGAGGTGATGTAGTCGCCATCCTTAGAGGCATTCAAGAGCAAGCTGGACAGGCACTTTGTTGAGCTAGTGTGAGTTCATTAACTTCCTGCCTATGGCATGGGATTGGACTTGACGAGCTTACAGGTCCCTTCTGGTCTATGATTTTATATTCATTTAAGACTTCCTTTGAAACATATGTCATCTGGCACTAACTTAAGAGGGAAAATTGTGGCTGTAACTTTAGAGACTGCCTTAGAAAATGTAGTTATCTGGGACTTGTGTACAATTGTTTGGCAATTCTGAAGTCAGCACCTTTTTAAAAGTCGCATGCTAATATGGTCAGTTGGAATTCTTGGTGCCAGTGACTGGTAGAACTTTCTATCGCCCCATCACAATCACAGCATGGGGTAGTAATTTAGATAGTGAATCCTTCCAGTAGCCTTATATAAAATTGTTTAGTTGGTATAACTACTGAGGAGTGCTGAGTTTATAACCATTCTTCCTGTCTGGGATTTTTGTTTAGTATATGATGCAGTGAATGCTCTGAAAGTTGTTATTAGGCCTTAATATAAATAATGATGTTAAAAAATAAATTAAAGATGGACTTGTAGAAACAAAGCCCCATTGGATTACACACAAAAAGAATGGATGTTGTTTTGCATTTGAAAAGAAACAAAAAAGTTTGATTCTGATCAGGAATTTATAGCCAAGGTCATATCTCAGGGGAACTTTGGGTCTACCAAGGTCTTCCAACTGCAGGTCAGAGGTTGCTGAACTACAAATTAACACATGCACAGAAACAACATCTACAAATGCATGCAGTGTGTGTTCTGAAAGTGTATTTCCAGGCTTAGCATTTATTGGAAGGAGTTCACTCCTTTTACCGTGACAAGAAATGAAGCACCATATACATAAAAGTATCAGATGGAAGAATTAACATTAGTCAAGCAGGAAGGCAAAACACAACAGCAGCTAAACCTATTTCTGGGTAGTGTTAGAATACATTCTACTGAAGTAGAAGTAGAATATAGGACCTTGGAGATAACATGTTGTCCTCTTGGCAGTCATGCATCTGCCTTATTAAGGAAATGAGAATACTAATCAAGTCTGATACAACACCTCTATTTTGAACAATAAAACTTATTACTGGAAATCCCAGCAAAAGTGCAGGCTGAAAGCAGTTGAGAGAAGAAATATGTCTTTACTGATTTAAAGCCTTTATAAGCAGAAGTGCTGGTGCCACCATGTCTGGCTCCCTGCCTGTACACCTAGTGATGAATGGGCAAGGGAATGATTGGAGGAATGATGGGGTTTGATATTTGCACACAGTTTCCAAGCCTTGGATTTTACTGCAGTTCTTACCAGGATAATCTAAACGCTGTGCAGTGGAGGAAATTGGGGAGGGATGGGACTCTTCCCATCTTTTTAATATGCTGACACTACCTTGAACTCACTGTGGTGAGTTTCAAAGGCGGATTTCAGCAGAGCATCATACATAACAGGGTGAGTTGAACAAGTGATGGGGGTCAGAAAAGCACCAGAACTATTAGAAAAGTTTTTTCCAAGGCACTTTCTTTCTGCTTTCTTTCATTATCATCTCTCCCTCCCTGTACTGAAGACAACAGTGACACCTGTGTGTGGTGCCTATAAATAGCATCACTATGTTGGTCATACAAAGTAGAATCCTTGCATTTGAATTGCTAGATGATGGCTAACATCCCCTTTTAACCAGAATATATAAAGGAGCTTCAGTAACCAGCTGCTGGTTTATTTTGTATCCCACAGTTAATAACTCACTGTGGCGTCCTCAAGCTTTTCTGCTTATTTTTATAACCTCACTGCTTGGCATAACTGTAGTTACCAAGTAACAAAACATTAGAAAGCAAAGCACAGACTCTCAGTGCTAATTGGCACCCTTTACAGTCACACCAATGACTGAGCGATCTTGAGGGCTGAACTAGCCTGCTCCTCTGCCACCCCTAAAGAACAGCCGTACCAGGTTAGAACTGAGGGAGAGGAGGTAGAGGGAAAAGTTTTCACTACTGCTCTGTGTGTGGTTTCTATTCTGTAGATGGATAGAGGACTTAATTGCCCAGGAATGTCGGCACCATTCCTTTGACTTCACAGACATTAAAAAGTTGGAAAATCAGGCTGCATTTCTTTATATTTTGTTGATCATTCATCAGATAGTTTACAAAGCTTCAGACTAAGGAAATGAAATCCCTCCAGGATAATTAGAAGCATGGGCTGGTGATGGCTCAGTTGTTGTCCCACCGACATTATTGCTTTACAAAAGGGCTTAAGAAAGATGTCTGCTACCTTGCTATAGTAGTAGGACCCATTTCCTAACCACTGTGTGTATAGTAAGTCATTAATAAAGTGATGTGATGTCCCAAGACACATCCTAATCCTTCAGAAGGGTGGGGGAGGGTGTGTCTAACAAGAAGCACCAAATAATAAGCATCCAGATTCCAAGAGGTGCACAGTACTTAGAGGCCTGCTGACTGCTGTATACATTCTGGCACAATTAGCGCTTGTGCAAATTTGGCCACTTATATATAGGGACCTAAATAGGAATGTGAAGATCCTGAACTTCAGCTACCTGAGTTTAAATATGTTGGCCACAATATATAGAATTCTAAACACTGTTCTTGGGAGAATTATCTTTGGAATTATTTAAAAATACCATGGTTTATACAGTTCTTTCAAACAAGCATGCACACATGCACGCACACACGCACACACACGCACACATGAATACCAAAGGGCAGGGAGCCCTAATTGTCAACTTGCAAGTTTCTCATGGGTGTAATTTCATTGACTTCCATCAGAGTTACTGTGTATGCATTATGCTAGCCCAAGAGGCAAAGTCAGAATTGGGTTTCCTATGTGCAGCATGCAATGCTCATTGTGTTTAGCATCTGCAAAAACTGCCAGCCCAACTTCTGTTGTCAAATGTTCTGTGAAATTGGATCCCTTGCTGTGAACAAATCTCCCTGTTCTCCAGAGTATAAAAAATACTCCCTCTATGATCTGCATGCTCTATTTATCCTCTCATGGGCTGGTAGGCTGTGACATCTTAAACTGTTACAAACCACACATTTTAGAGGGAAATGACTGGCAGACCTAGACTGCTTATATACCAGGAAATAGAGCCTTTTGCCTCCCTGAACAACCACCTCCTTGACAGAGAGGACTGAGCTCCCCAGTGAGTTCTCTATTTCAGCTCCCATCACACTTGGAGTGACAGCCCAGGTAGAAATCTGCTGCTATGGTGAGAATGATGTGCTCTAGTGTTTTCCTGATAGGCATCATGTCAGTGTCTCCTTTCAAAGGCAATGGCCATGTCTTGAATGTTTACATTGTCAATGTTCCAAGAGCAGGTAATGGCAGGTTAAAACATGACCAATGTGATCAAAAGGCATATTGGTAGGTAATCTCTGTTCCTGTTAGAAAGGAGAAGAAAAGAAATAGTTGGGGGCAAAAATAAGAGAAGGAACTAGATCTTTAAAATAAAAGTGCCTGACAGTAAGTCAAGAGTCCCATAGGAACCTCCTTGTCTCATTACCCTAGTAAATCTGAAATGTAATAGTGCTATTCCAGGATGAGTCGATAAGGATAGAGTTCTTGCAGTTTACTGCATGTTCAGCAAGACAATCAGTCTGAGAGGGCTTCAGAAAACCTCATCCTAATCTGCATTACAATGAGCACCAACATAGGGAGAGGGAGCATGTGAATGAAGTAGTTTAAAGGAGGATGGGACAAGACTTGTCCAGTTTTTTGCATGAAAATATGCACAAACACACATGTTTGAAACAGGAATACAAATTTGAGGTTACAGTTAAGTTTTAAAACAGAATATACGATTCATGCAGCATTAATTTGAACACTTCAGGCACTTTCACATCATCTAATTTCTAACCAGCTGTTTTACATGTTGCACTTGCAGAGGGTTTTTGAAGGGCTGTTTAGTATGGTATGGATATTTTTAGCCATAAATGTAAGATTTTATAATTTTCACCCAATATACAGAGTGAAGGGGGAGGGAGGGAATTGCTGAAGTGTTCTAACAGAGAGGCAGAGAGAGACAAAGAGGCAGAAGACCTTAAATTGTTGTAAATATCACTCACATTTTTAAATATATACCTGTCTCCTCTGTTAGCATGAATACAGTCATGCTTCCCTTCTATTTTAACTGAGTGTATTAGTACATAAAAGTGAATTAAGAGAAAGGGAGCTCAGATCTGATGTCTGTCCTGGCTGACAAGATATGTAAGATAGAAGACTGCAGGTGCTATGGGTTTTTCTTGATTTTTTTTCATTAAGGGCCAAATATAATACTACAAACACAGTCATTGTTACCATAAGACTGCTGCCTGAGTGAAAACTGCAGAATCAGAGAGTTCTCAAGCAATGCAGAAGGCCAAAGAACAAGCACATAAAATGGCTCTGAAATCCAGGGCGGTATTCTACAATAAACTTCAAAAAAGAGAAAGGAAACAGTTCTGTTTTTTAATATATCTGTGAATTCTTGTGTTCTGTCTTACATGTGAAACTGAACTCAGAGAGGCAGGATACAATTTAGACCTGACCCTAGTGTTAAAGATCTCTGAGGAATTCTAACGTAGCAGTGACTTCTAAGGCAAAAATAAAGTCATTTTACAGTGGCCTTTCTTTTTTTTTTAATTAAAAAAAAACCCTATTTCAGATTTTGTTGAAGGAAACATTCACCATAAAGCCTTGCTGATCTCTGTAACTGTGTGCAGTATACTCCTGGTGCTTATCATCATATTCTGCTACTTCAGGTAAGTTAAGTCAGCAATATCGAAGAGTTGTGTGCTGCACATTTGTTCCTAATATCACTTCTGTCTCTCCCCTAAGAGTCCCCCCCCATTACAAACAAGAGTATTTTTTTTGTGGAAAGATGAAAGATTTAATTGAAACAAAACTGTGATTCAGTTAGAGAAGAGAAAGGTATATAGCCCTATTGGTCTTCAGTAAGGTAAAAGGCAGGGTGGATTTGCACCTTGTAGACTAACTAAATCAATACATAACAGAAGCTTTCGTACACAGTGAACGATGCATCTGATGTAATTTATGTTATCTCATGATGAAGTAAGCCTGCTGTTTAAAACTGCTTATGCTATGCATCTACTCGAGGACAAGATGACCCCACCCCAATAATTGCACTTTATATGTGGAAAATTCATAACTTTGTTATAATTTTCCAGGAATAGAATCTAATTATTGGAGGGTTGCTTTGAATTTATCCCCCTCCCACTGCTACAGCAGGGAAAACAAATTTGAGGCATCTTGCCTTCTTCCCTAACCCTAACCCCTTCCCCGCTCCTTACTGTCAGACCCTGCTCTTCCTGAGCACATGGAAATGAGAAGCAAATATGAAAATGCTAACCTCAAAATAAACGGACCTGTGGTAATTTGCATATAGTACCAATAGACGTAATTCATGAAGAAATGATGGATCATACCTTTTTTTGAAACTGCTGCAAGTTTTAGCACAAGCACTCCATAAGCGTACTTTTAAGCAGCACTTTTGTATTTACTTATATATAGTACAAACTTTTCAAATTTTTCAAGGCCACGTAAGTTCCAAATTCTGTTGGGGAAAGCCCAATAGTCAAGTTCCAAAATTTGACTGAAAATGGCTCAGTTGTCAAGTCTGTGTACCTCTACCACTGGGCAAATATCTTCCATCCCAGACCCATCAGTCTGGGGCTTTGCATACTCCCCAAATCTAGGCAGGCATCCTGTATGAAAGGCCCTGGGGTTTAGACCCCCCTGTCTCCTTGTCTCCAAAAGGCAGTGAAGTAAACAACCTTTTTTCCCCCTTTCAGGGGCCAAATCAGTTCCAAATTCTGTTTGGCAAAACCTAATAGTCAAGTTCCAAGTTTTGACTGAGCAGAGCTCAGTCATTCGCGTCTGTGTGACTGTACCTCTGGGCAAGTATCCTCCTTCTCAGACCAATCAGTCTGGGGCTTCAGATACTTCCCAAATCTGTCACAGACATCCTACATGCAAACACAGGGCTCAGGGACCCTGCGGTATGATTAACCCCTTGTCTCGCTTTCCAGGGGAAAGCAAGAAAGCAGTCCTCCATTGCCACAAAATTGTGCAGCTGAGTTTCCTGCATTTGGGGAAACTCACAGGGGTCAACCTGTCCAGAGTGCAAGGGACAGCCTCACTCTACTATACTTGGTCATACTAAGGTCAATTCCAAATCCTTTGAATTGTACAAGAACCATATGTAGCCTTACTACTAGCAAGTATCCTCCACCCCAGACTTTTCAGCCTTGGACTTCGGATACTTCCAAATCTTTTGGCAGGCATCCTACGTCCAGGCCCAAGCCTGGAGCCTTGGGGTTTGGATGCCCCCAGGTTTCACTTGCCCTCAGCCATATTGCTGCAGGAGCAAGGTAGAGAAGAATCTCCCATTTCCATAAAGTTGGCATTTAGCTGAGATCCTCCTACTGGAAGCTAGCCAGTGGGAAGCTAACTGTAGGGAATCCTGTCCACAAGCAGACAAGGGTGTACCCTCCACTACAGAGTGCCATTTTAATGTTACTACTTCGGTCATGGTATTTTCCTGCCACTGTGCTTGATAGTAGTCCAAAGCCAGAAATATCATGGTTTACCATATTGTTCATTGGGCAGGTCCTCAGCAAAAACAACAGCATTTCAAGCAGTTGCTCAGTTTGTGTATGTACTCCAAATATCCCCCACCACCCACAAAAGATCCACGTGCTAATTAGCCCCTCACTCACGACTGGAACTGCGTGCTATTGTCACAAGTCCTGGACTCCTCAGTTTTTTTTGATGAAGGTGAGGTGCAGGGCAACCACCTGAAAAGTCTGGGGTGGGGGATACTTGCTGGTAGTAGGGCTACGTATGGTTTTTGAATGATTCAAAGGATTTGGAGCTGATCTGGCTAATTTGACCTGGTACATGGAAATTTAAAAAAAGGTATGTTCCTTTTTAAAGGCAGGCAAGACTAGGGGGTATCTAAACTCCAAGACCTCCAGGCTTCGAGCTTGGACTTGGGGTGTCTGCCATGGATTTGGGAGTATCTGAAGCCCCAAACTGATGAGTCTGGGAGGTAGAATACTTGCTGGTGGTAGCAGCACACAGACTTGAATGAATGAGCTCTGCTCAGTCAGAAGAATTCAGAACTGATTTGGCTGAGTTGTCCCAAGACATGAAATTTCAAAAAACAGTAAAACTTTACTTGGTGCAAGAGATCCCATGATCCTCTCAGCTGATCAGGTGTAGAGTGAAGCCTGCCCTTGCACTCTGGGCAGACTAATAACTGCATGCTTCCCTGATTTTGTGGTAATTCAGGACTGAGTTTTTGCTTTCCCTGAGATGTTTGCTCCTCAGCCTTTTGACTAGGAGTAAGCAACGTTAAGGGCATTCAAACTCCAAGGCCTCCAGGCTTGAGGCTTGCACATAGGATGCCTGCCTGGATTTGGGGAGCATGCAAAGCCACAGACTGAAGGGTCTGGGAGTGGGGCTACTTACCCAACGGTAGAGCCACACAGACTTGAATGATCGAGGTCTGTTGAGTCGAAACTTGGAACTTTACTATTCAGCTTTGACCAATAGCATTCAGAACTGATTTGGCCCTTGAAACAAAATTGAAAAAAAATCAGCATGTTTGCCCAATATGGACCATGTATGTACTTTAGAGTCATGCTCTGTGTTGGCTTTGTTTAATCAGCTTCATAGTTGTTTTCCATTACTAAGCATATGCTGCTTTTGGCAGCAGTTAAATGATAAACAATGTATTTAGTGAGGTATGTGAATGTAAAACTAGGGGCTTTTTCCTCCATGCTGATTGGGGGGAAGGGGGGGGGGGGGGGGAAACCTTGCCTTGTATTCCAGTTAGTCAAATACAAAAAAGTAGCTACTCTGTATCTTATGGTAAAATCATAGAGATATCATCATTATGCTATTTAACACAACTTTCATTCATATATTTTTCATGAAAAGTATATCATTAAAAAGTTCTTCACTGGGAAATAAAATAATAAATGATGAAAACAGATAGGAACAGTAGTGCAAAGACTTTGTATAGAAAATAAATATAAGCTTCTAAGTAGGCCTGTGCGAAGTGGCAAATATTCACTTCAGATTCAGCTGATTCGGAGGGACGGTGTTTCAGTTTGGTGATTTGAATCACTGTCCCGATTCGATTTGGCCAGTTTGGATCCAAAGATTTGGCACTGATTCGGAAATTTAACCATAGACTGAACAGGCAGCAGTCCTCACCACGCTGGACACAGCTGCCTCCAGCTGGTAAGTCTGCTGTGGTGGGCAAAGTGGGGAGGGAAGGGGAATGGATGGGGGCAGATCAACACCCCCATAGTGAGGCAGGGATTGGGTTTGGGGCTGGATCAAGCTGCTCAGCCAGGGTGGGGTTGTGCGGGGTGCCGGGGAGTGGACTTCTGCCACTGCACACCACCACGTGCCGCTGGTCTGTGAGGGCATGGGAGCGGGAGTGTGCTCCCAGACATTTGTGGGCCAGGCTGGGCCAGGCTGCACTCTAGACAGGCAGCGGAAGACGCTGGGAATGGGGTCTATGCCCTGCTGCCGCTCGCGCAGCCTCCCCACGCGTCCCAGACATGCTGTGGCTTCACCCCACCTGGGTGAGCAGCAGCAGGGCATGGCGGCGGGCATGTGCATCTGGATCAGGGTGGGGCCAGTGGCAGGGGCTATGGGGAATTTTAGGGTGGCTGCAGCCCCCCCATAGTCCCTGCTCCACTGCACTCTGTAGGGCAGGCGGAGCCAGGGCTGTGCTCTGGGCTGCAGCTGGGGCTAGCCGCCAGGAGCACAGCCCTGGCTCCACCCGCCCCACGAAGTGCTGCCCAGTGGCAGGCGGCTGAGGCTAGCCTCCTGCAGTGCAGCCTGGCTCAGCCCGCCCTTTGCACATACAGGAGCACATGCCTGCTCCCTTGCCCTCCCAGATCAGCAGCACGCAGTGGCAGGAGCCTCCCTCCCCAAGTTGTCCTCCCCCCGCCCTGGCTGTGCAGCTTGACTCAGCCCCATCCCCAATCCCTCTCTCGCTGTGGAGGTGTTAATCTGTCCCCCCACCCACCACGTCCCATCCCTCCCTCTCTCCTCTGCCCACCACAACAGACTTACCAGCTGGATGCAGCTGTGCACGGTGTGGTGAGGACTGCTGCCTGTTTAGTCTATGACTGAATGTCCAAATTAGCACTGAATCTTTTCCGAAACGATTTGGAGGCTTCCGATTCGATACGGACTTTTTAATTGGTCTCCTGATTCAGTTTGAATTCAGAGATTCAGCCACTAAATCAGGCTGAAACTCCTCCAAATCAAATCAACTGCTGAAGCTTTGCACAGCTCTAAGTCTCTTAACACTATGCAGGCTTGCACATAACCTCATAAACTGAATCCAAAAGGGAGAGAGATTAAGAAATGCAGGTAAATAGGTATGGGACATATGATTCTTAAATGATTATTCACAAATGATTATTAAATAATTATTAAAATCTTAAAATAACACAAATCTCAGTGTCTTTTTGATCATAAGAGATCATTATATCCATTACCAAAACGTCAGTTTTCTTTTTTTAAGCACTATTCTTTGAATGAAAACTTTAATATAGCTATGAATAAATAAACTGTGGCTTCCAGAGCCCATTTTCTTTTTCTTTTTACTCATGTGGTGTTCTGACACTAAAAATTGAACGGTTTAGTATGCTGAAAATGGATCAGAAAATAAAAGATAATAAATCTAGAATATTCTTCTAGTAGATGCTAAGAATTCGTATAAGACTGGCATGTTACTGGCATTTTCTACACAGCTTGTCTTATTCATTGTACTGTCAACTAATCTAGTATTCATCTGAAATGTTAGGTACAGAAGACAAGAAACGAGACCGCGTTACAGCATCGGACTTGAACAGGATGAGACTTACATTCCTCCAGGAGAATCCTTGAAAGACTTGATTGAACAGTCTCAGAGCTCAGGGAGTGGTTCTGGGCTCCCTCTGCTGGTAAGAAAGGAATATTATTTAGATACTAATAACACCAAGATAAAGACAGCAATATAAATAAACCAGGGAGTCATTGCTGAAGGCAAAATTGGACCCTGTATGTCTTTTTTTGGCAGCGGTAACAAGGGTATCAGTTGGAAAATCAGAGGTCTTTCTTTCATGCTCAGGAGAGGGTTTGCTTTTCATCTGACACACAGCAGTGCAAATGCAGAATAACTGACTTCCATGGAATTCATATGGATTTACGACAGTGTAAATGAGATCAGAATCTGGTGCAGAATTTCAAATGCAGTACCTTCTATATGCAACATACAAGCACAGTTCAAACACTGCTATATTATTTTTATAAAAGGAGGATTGTGAAACTGTTAAACTTGGAACCTTTATACACTGTTGTGTTACGTTATATTAACAAGCTAAGAGCAGCATCCTTCACTTCACTTTCCTCTGGCCGTAGCAGCCTTATAGGTTGAATGCACATCAATTCAATACAGTGTATCATCATTTCTGAGTTGTATCACAAGTAGCTGTGGCTGAGACCCAAATGCCTGTATATAAGGGGAGAGTGTTTCCATTAGTAGGTTTATATTTCAGAGAAAAAGCATGGCTTTTCTGTTTATCAGAGTTTGGGTTTTTTGATAGTTCTACCTTCCTACCTTGGAGGTCCTGGACTTCATGGCACCACAGAGACTCAAAATGAGTTATTATAGATACTGCCTCTGAAAGCTGCTATTTCCTTAGCATTTTCCTTATATATGGCCAAGAGTTGTATATCCTTCGTATCTATTGGCATATTCTACAGTTTCCCCATCGCCATACTGTTTGAGCAACTTCCAAGAACATAAAACAGACTTAAGAGGACATCACTTGATTAGTCTCATAATGAATCGAAATTTGGAGGAGTTTAGAGTTCATCCTGATCACCTAACATGGCTTTTAAACAGTGCATGCCTGTACACATGTGGGGAGGCTGCTCCGACATGCTGTGATTACATGCGCTGCAATTAATTGAGTCTGCTGGAGCATGGTAATTTGTGCAGCCTCCAGCAGTCTCCACATCTCATGTATCAGCATCCCCACACCTCAAAATGGTTGCTGGGGCACTTGAACTAAAGCTCGTTTGACAAGCTTTAGTTCAAGCACCTCCACCACCATTTTGAAATGTGGAGATGCCTCTACATGAGACACTGTGGGTGCTTTAATTAGCCCCTTCACCCACAGAGCATGTGTAAAAATGCCCAGTGTGCCCTGACCAGGGTAAATGTAATCAGGATGTTTAAAATGTGTTAGTGAACAGGTATATCTTCATAGCTGTAGCCCCAGACCAGTAACAAATGTGTACAACAACAAAATGGCAAAACTCTTTGTTTTCAGCTTCTTTATTATTTATTTCCCAAATAAAGATATAAAGCTGATGCTTCAGAAAAAAATGAACCATAGTTTCATTTTGCAAAACTTATAAAATGTCAGTTTATCATAAACAATACTGTCTTCAGCAGCCCATTTATTATATTGGATAAAAATATTGCAGCAAATCTAAACCTTAAGCAAGATACTATCCCTTATCTGTTACTGAACAATGCCAATTTCCTCTCTTGTAATAATATCATAGCCCTCAGTCACGCTCATATATTTAAGGTGATATAAATAGTGCCACTCTGGGTTTCTGGCTTCTTTTTTTTCCTCCCAGAAGTTAGCATCTCTCTCGCACACAAGTTAGGCCAGGGGTGGAAAATTATTTCGGCTGTAGGGTCACTCATGGAGTTTTGGTGAGATGTTGAGGGACGGGGGGTACTGACCCAGCCTCAGCCCCTTGTCACAGTTGTTTACCCTGCCTGGTGAGGTGGGGGACGGGGAGATGCCAGTTTATCCTATCTAGCCCCATCCGTCCTGCACCCACCGCTGGGGTGCTGGATAGAGTGGACGGGGTCTCATAGTTTCATAGTAGCTAGGGTCAGGAGGGACCTGAACAGATCATCTAGCCTGACCCCCTGCCACAGGCAGGAATGATTGCTGGGTTCATAAGACCACAGACAGGTGGTCATCCAACCTCCTCTTGAGTTTGCCGAAGGTAGGGGCGAGGACCACTTCCCTGGGAAGTTGGTTCCAGATTTTGGCCACCCTAACTGTAAAATATTGCTTTCTGATCTCTAACCTAAACCTGTTCTCCATCAGCTTATTACCATTGTTTCTTGTCACCCCAGGTGGTGCTGGGGAGAAAAGGGCTCTAACCTATTTACTGTTGATCTCCCCTGATGAGTTTGTAAGCAGCCATCAGGTCCCCCCTCAGCCTCCTCTTGCTGAGGCTGAACAGGTTCAGGTCCCTCAGTCTCTCCTCGTAGGAGAGAGACCAGCCCAGGACCATCATGTGCAGGGTGCACGCAGCCAGGCAGATGGGATGGGGCAGTGGCAGGGGAGGAGGAAGGGTCCAGGAGTAGGATGGGTGACCGGGGCTGAGATCACAAGGTGGTGGCAGCATGGGGCTGGGGCGGAGGGCAGAGCTGCAAGCTGCTCCCCACATGTCCCTGTGATGGGCACCTGTTTTGCAGGTAGTGGCCAGCCCCTGCCCACAGAACTGGTGCCTGTCACAGGAACATGCAGGGAGCTGATCATGGCTCTGCCTCAGGCTCCTGCCCCACACTATCGTCACCCCATGATCCTGTCCTTGGCCCTGTCCCTGCCCACTCATTCTGCTCCTGAATGCTGCTCCCCGCCTGTTTGTGGCCCCATCCTGTCTGCCCCCACTAAGTGTGCCCTGTCTGCGGGGGTCCTGGGCTGGTCTCCATGGAGACCCTGCCCACCTGCTCCATCCAGCATCGCTGCAGGGGTTTCTGGGAAGCTGAGTCTGGCAGCTGCACCACCCCACCTGCTGCCACACCACACACCTGGCAGAATACAACTCCCGGTGTGTCTGAGAGCTGCATGTAGGGATAAGGAAGGCTGTGCTCCACACCAGGTGGCACCTCCATGCTCAGGCTCTCTGGGACCAGCCGCAAGGCTGTCTCTGATGCCTGAGCCAGGCAGGGCTGAGGAGCCCACCATGGGCTGCATAAAATCACTTGGGAGGCTGGATCCAGCCTGCAGGCTGTACTTTGCCTACCCCTAAGCTCAGCAGAAGACGGGGTAGAGGTGCATCCTGTGTACCACCTGAGATGCATCACAAGTTAGTGAAAGGTTAAATGTTGTCAATCAAATATTAATTCCCAAAGCATTTTCTGAACTTATAAGTAAAGGCTTTTGCCTTGCATACAATCACTGCTTGGGCTAACCTGTACACCAACCAGAATCCTGTTGACTTAAATAGGAGACATTGCTCATTGTCTGGCCTTTGGGTCATTTTGCAAAATTGTGGCCAATATAACAAAGCAATCCATTTTTGAGTTTGTTAAACAGTTTATTCAATTAGGTGTGGGCTGCTCAACTCAGACTGCTCATGCATTTTTCTAATTCCATTCAGAAAATAATTTTGTTCCAAGACTGTTGACAAAAGTTCATATGACCAAAGCTTTGTATGCATCTTAAAAACAGCAAATTTGCCTTGGGCTAAGCTCTTTTCAGTCAAAATTAGAATTAATTCTGTGACAAAACAGAATTCTGTTGGAGGAAAAGTGGGAGTTGTCTGTAAATGTTTAGGTCATCCAGCCATGGAAGAGAGAAAAAAATGCTATGTCACCTTCGCTGACTAGTCATAAAGCTCAAAGAATAAATTCTGGATGTTGAAGAATCAGCAAGCTATTAATTGTCGCAAGGAATCCAGAGATTAAAAATGTGTAAAATCTGCTCATAAAATACTTTGCAGCAACCATTTAAAAAAATCAGCATCAGTTCATGAATAAAGACATTATTTATATATTTATTAAATAAAACAAATTTTTCATAGTAAATAACTTGACTAGCCTTTGTAGGAAGAAACCAAGTTAAGGGTCTTTACAGAGTATTGAACTGCCTTAGCATTCATAACAGAAATGTGTTTTTTCATTTTCTTAATGTAATTTAATAAGAAACTTTTCATCATTAAATACTGTAATTTCATATACTTTATGATGTCATTACATAAGTTTATAAAAATCCAGTTATTTTATGTAATGTTATTACTGTTCAGGATACATTTTTAAATTGGGCAAAACAGAAAGTAACAATGTTAAAATTACATTACAAAATGCTAAAGAAAAGTAATATAACTGTGTAATACAACTGTTTGTTAATCACTACATGAGAATATAAAAGGATAAATCAATAAAAATTAAGCCAGGCTTTCATTGGTGTAAATCAAGTAACAGCACTGAACAGCACCATCTTGACAGTCTCATAATAGGGTTTGAAAAATAATAGGGCTAAAAAAATTAGCTCATAGTTAATAGCTAACAAAAGTAGGTGAGGACTTTCTTGGGCAACATCTTTTACTGAACCCAGCTGCATGGTTGGAATACAGTTAGACAAGCTTATGAATACAAAGCATTCTTCATCAGGTGTCTAGAAAAAAAAGTAGGAACTTTCAGTTATTTTTTATGTCAGTGTTGTTCTTATTTCATTTCAGTCACTTCAAAAATAGTTGCTTACTGAGAATATATATATAGGCCTTACCTAAGAGATGTGGAATTCTCTTTTTGTATATGCATTCAGGCTGAACTGAGGTGTGTCCATTTTCTTTTACGGTATCAAAATGAGTCTCCTGCTACTGAGAAGCATAAATAAAGTGAGAACTTTCTCTGGACTGTTTCAGGAAATGAAGATTTATTTTAGCAACTTTGGTTTTTAGACTGTTATGGATAGTATAAAATGAATATAGATCTCATTAAATACTAAGATAACATAGTTTTTTGTGGGGCACTGAATTCCTTAAGAATTGTACATTGGTAAGGAATAGCAAATCTAGAGTTAAATGTTTAGAAGAATTGTAACTAATTACTCTGGGCCAAATTTAGAAATGAAGTAAGATGGTGAGGCTCTTCTGGAGGCTGTGGAGTATTTTATCTGTTTAAAATATTTTTTAACAATTGCAATAAAATCAAGGAAGCTGTAGCTATAGTTGAAATGATAATACTGAGACAGTAGAGGGTGCCATTTTAACATTCTGTTACACAGGCTAATGACTGGGGAAAAGGGGCTGATTGTTTAACCATGAAAGTTAATACTTTTGCAAATACTGTCACAGCTTTTACTTTAGTGTTTCTTCTATGAGTGATTAGGAATATGTGCCCTCCAGACACCTGCCATTTCTATTGGTATAAATTGTTCTGCACTAGCCCAAGGCAATATTAGCCACATTTTAGTTTAATGTGGGAATAGTTGATCATTCCTCCTAAAACTCAGTATGTTCTCTATCACCTTAGACTTAGATTTCTCTGAAGTGTTGTTGATTGCATGACATTTTTGATAAATGTCAAGAGGTGTTTTAATTTAGCTTTAATACAACCACTTTGCAAAATGGCAAAACTGTCTGACTCCAAAATGTGGTCTTTGGGAAAATGATATATTTGTAGCTTCCAGATCCCTAAGCTACAAATAAAAAACTTTAGCAAACCTTAGCAAACAGTTGCTTAAAAAGTTGTGGCTGAATTTTTAAAAAATAGCCCAGAGTTAGGCTTTTTGATCCATATTTATGTACTGAAATTAATGGTGATAGGAGTTTCACAAGAACTAAAGGGAGGTAGATGACCACTCTTGCTAAATTCAGGTGTGCTTAGCAGTGACTCCCTTTTTAAACCCTCATTCTCAAAAGTGCTGAGTATCCTACAAAAGCTCTTTTTCACAGTAGTGAGAACTATTGGGCATATAACACTTGGGCATGGTTATTATATCACATAGATTGGCATGGCTAGTAGACATGATGTGGGATAACATGCAAGTGTTTTTAACAGAAAATAGAGCTTCCACAAAGTCAGAATTTTCCATGAGAAAATTAAATACTTCAGCAAAATCAATCATTTTCCTTTGGCCTAAGCTCCCTAACCTGTCTGCATCTTCCATAGTGTGTTATGATCTCCCCTACAGCCCATCCACTACAACATATCACAGTACTTCAGTGATCCTGGACTATCCTGGGAGATGTTCAGTAGGGAGTCAGAAAGAAAGGGGAGAGGGTGCTGTTTTAAAATGTCAGGAAAATGCAGTAGTACAGCAGTCTAAACTAGTGCAGATTAATGTCCAACTAAATTGACCTCAATCAAAATGTTTTGTTTTAGTTTGATAAACCAAAATGATTTTTTTTTCAGTTTAGGGATATTAAAATTTTGCATTTAAGCAATTCTGTGTTGCGCATTTTTTTAAATTTTTCATGTCACAAACACATTAGATTTCTTTTCTGTTCTCTCCAACTTGGGAAGAAAACATAAATGGTTCCCACAGCATGGAAATGTTATGGGTTATTTAGGTATCCACCATGGATTTACAAGCCTGACCATGACATCCTTTGTTTGGCACTTTTGGCCTATGTTATGTTATTAGGCTAGATATGAATCTTTTGTTATACTGTTCACTGTGGACATGCACAGGCTTGAAGGACTGTGTATATATGTACAGCTGGATTCTTCGAGAGCCTCAAAACGGCAAGAAAAATTTCACTAGTAGTCATTTCTATGAGAAGCAGCTCTCACACCTCTGATGACATTTACTCTGCAAGTCTGTGTCTTGCTGCTTTGTGCAAAAACCCTTATGTTTTTATATTAGGGGTGGGTAGGTAAGAGAAACAAAGATAAAGGAGACACATTTCTTGTAGAGAAATTTTAATTATTATGCGTCTCAACAGGTCCAAAGAACTATAGCAAAACAAATTCAGATGGTAAAGCAGATTGGTAAAGGTCGCTACGGAGAAGTTTGGATGGGAAAGTGGCGTGGAGAAAAGGTAGCTGTGAAAGTGTTCTTCACCACAGAGGAGGCCAGCTGGTTCAGAGAGACAGAAATCTATCAAACTGTCCTCATGAGGCATGAAAACATTTTGGGTAAGTATCATTAAAAGTAGAGATCATGTAGTTGTGCAATTTTTTTAGTTTAGTCACTTTGCATTCACTACCTCATGTCCTTTTCTTTGGTACCTGCCCCACTCTTCAGTTACCATAAAACATTTCTCATTTTGGGCAAACGGTCTCAAAGCAAGCTGTTTTAAAGTTCTATGTGCAATAGAAAATGATTGTATTTGAGAAGGTGTTGTCCCAGCAACCACACATCCAGTTCTGCCACATGTATCTAGGATTTAAAACTTAAAAGGAAACTTAAGACCACTAAATTGACACAAAGCGTTGCCAGTGTAAAACTTAGAAGGTAGCTTGAGGATGCTTGCATCCTGTTTGCTTCTTAAGGCTCGGTTTTGCACTTCGCAGAGCTCTCCCTAGGGGGAAACTGCTCTAAGAGGAGCCCTGGTGGGATTATATTCAAGAGGCCTGTTTTTCCCCAAGCTGCTGCATGTGTGGAGGGGTGTGGGTAAGGGGAGGAGAGTCGTGCATGTATTCCTGTACATGAGCTTGGACATCTGCTCCCTCCATTAGGATAGTGAAAAATTGTTTTCTCCACAACATGAAAATCCAGTGCCTCCTCACCCATCCCCAAATGATTCCATCCCTGGAAAAACCTAGGACTAAGTAGGACTTACTGTTGTATTCTTCCCTGACACAAGCAAGGGGCAGAGAATGTCTTTCTATGAAGTCTTTTCTCATCCTGAGCAACCAGATCACAAGCTAACCATTACACTGGAGATTAGACAAACAAGCAGTGACAAACTTTAGCATAAAACATTCTTCACTCAGACGCATTGTTGATAGTAACAGTTATATGGCTCTTTCTTCATGAAGCATAGTGCATATTTTTAATGTGCTGATGTAGCATGGCTACATGTAGGAGTGATGAAGGAAGTTGAGCTTGTAGCTAAATTAACAATGCAAAGCGGCAGACATACAATTTAAGATTGCAGGTGGTGATTAAAGCCCTGAAAAACTTGAAATCTTGTCTCTTTTTTTTCTTCAGGGTTTATTGCTGCAGATATTAAAGGTACAGGATCTTGGACTCAGTTGTATCTTATTACTGACTACCATGAGAATGGTTCCCTCTATGATTATCTGAAATCTACTACCTTAGATACAAAAGCTATGCTAAAATTGGCGTATTCCTCTGTTAGTGGCTTGTGCCACTTGCACACTGAGATCTTCAGTACTCAAGGCAAACCAGCTATTGCCCACCGTGATCTGAAAAGTAAGAACATTTTAGTGAAAAAGAATGGAACCTGCTGTATTGCAGACCTGGGCTTGGCAGTTAAGTTTATTAGGTGAGTAAAATGAAGCGCATTGCTTTGCGTGAGAATTCTGTCCTGTCTTAGATTAGCTAACGTGAGCAGAAATTTCAATTTTTTTTCTTTTCTTCTACTTAGTTAAAGGGACAATAAAGAGATATACCAAGGTTCTTTGTGTGGCTGTGCATATTTGTGAGTGCATTGTTTGTGTACCTATTATATATTTGAGACATCCCTACAATCTACAGTCTATCCTATATATGAATGTGTGTAATATAGATGGGTGTAGCCAGCATATAACATGATTCATTTATAAGGAGCTGTTGTGTAGCTAAATGGGCATGCTAGTTGCACTGGTATACACATTGATGCTGCTTAGTAGCAAACTGATCCATGTAACTGCATATTAAATTGAAGAGCCCCAAGACAGGCTGAAGGAGTAGCCTAATATGTAAACCTTTAAGGCTTTCCAATGTCTAAATAACTGCCAAATTAATGCAGATCATTTGCACATGTAACTAATAGGAATTTATTGAAAAGCACTCTTTTGAGCTGTTCTTTGTTTCATTTCCTACAAATCAAACTGCTAAGGTATAGATTTGATTTTTGAAATGGCTTTTAAATTCAATTTCTAAACATGGTGAACAGACAAGTAGGACTTCTTTACAAATCCCATGAGTAAGTCACTCATTGCCATCTGACACTTGTTCAGACTCTTTGCAAGCAGGTTGAGTTTGCAGTCCTGATCCTAGTAGAAATGCATGTTCATAATACCGGGGGGGGAAATTAGCATAAAAATATGGGTGTGATCTGCAAGTTGCATCTTAAAAAGTTAAGTTTCAAAAGGTGACTCCCTTTACTTATATTCAAAGATTCTAATCAAGATCTTGAACAGAATTTGTTAATAGTACAGATACAGCCTTATCTGCTTTTCCCATCAATGTAGTTAGGTTTTACTTTTATGAATGCATTTCTTTAAGGAAGATAAAAGTAATAATGATACTTCAGGGAACAAGTACATAGAATACAACACTTATTAGAAAGATGCTATTCAGTGCTTTCAGGGAAGCCAGTTTACCATTTACAAATATATGTTGCTCAGTCTATCTGCTGTAATGGGCCCAGAAGGTATGAATCAGAATTAGAACAAATGATTTGTTGTTTTAGAATAAAACACAGTAATATAATTCCCTAATTGCAAATGCACTAAAATTCATTTCACATGTTTAACTATTTCTGCTGTTGAGTCCTAAATTTTGCAACACTCAAACAAAGCATAATCAGGACTGTATTGAGAGAAAGAAATGACTTCAGTACAGCTACTTGTTTACTGATTTTCTTAGAATTTTTAAAATAATGAAGGCTGCTGGATTTACATCACATTTTCTTTAGGAAGTATGCAGGTGTCCCAAATGGCACACACATTAATATCGGTGTAAGCGACCAATTTTTCATCTCTTTAAGGTTCCATTAGATTGGCATTTTAATATCTGCGGGTAGTACTCTATAGATTTTGTCATTTCAAATCAATGTAAAATATTTAGTTTCAAAAGCTGGAAAGTGCAACTGGCTTTTTTTTTTAAATAATCCACAAATTACTCTTTCTCAAAACCATTACATCTGACACAGCTGAAGCAGGGTGAATGAGAGAAAAAAATCCAGTCGTGTGTGTTAAAAGCATCTGTATTTTCTTATGTATTAGATCCCCACTGTTTGCTGTTTTGTCAGTGTGACACAAGATGTGTTTTTCTAGCGAGTTGCAGGGGTGCATAGGTTGTAGCCATGTTGTTCTAAGGACATAGGCAGACCAGGTTCTTTGGGGGAATCTGATCTTTTATTAGACCAACTAAATAGTTGGAGAACAATTTTTAAGCAAGCTTTCGGGTTCAAACCCCCTTTTTTGAAGGGTTTTTGAACCTGAAACCTTGTCTGTCTAGCGAGGTTGGGCATTATAGCCAAGTGTTTTACACCTATGCAAGGAAAGTTTAGGTGAGATCAAGGGTAATGAATAAGATAGTGCCCCTCTCACAGGCCTGATTCAGCAGAGTTAAATGATATTGCCCCAGCTACTTAGTTTCCTCCATTAATTGTTAAGAGGAAAGCATTAGGTGGTGGAATAAGTTAAGAAAATAACATTTAATGAAGATTTGATTGTTATCACCAGCAGTAGAGTTTAGTCAGATGCTAATGAAATCTTGCAAATGTTACTGCATCCCTGTTGAGTCTTATCTCTGTTGTGATTCTGCATTTGAATGCTTAATATAGCCTCAGGCAAGTAAGCCTTTTAAGATGTATCCTTGTTCACACTAAGAAGCTTTCCCTATAAGAATTGTTCCATTAACATTATGTATTACTTTTGACCTTAACGAAGAATGGATTTGGTTTGGATTTTCCTTTTTTTCACATCCAAATGGATTTTCAGAGGTGATCATTTCAAGCTGCATAATTACATGTTTGAATCTTCTTTATTTTTCTTTTAGTGATACTAACGAGGTCGACATCCCACCAAACACCCGCGTAGGAACAAAACGCTATATGCCTCCTGAGGTGCTGGATGAAAGCTTGAACAGAAATCACTTTCAGTCTTACATCATGGCTGACATGTATAGTTTTGGCCTTATCCTCTGGGAGATAGCAAGGAGATGTGTATCAGGAGGTAAATGGCAAATTCATTGTTTCTCACTAAGGCATGGCTTCTCACTACTTTCATTTATAATCAAAAGCTTCTATTCCAACCTTTCTTTCTGGGTAATAGCTGTTGTTGTAATAAACTAACTTGGATAAACACCTATTAGGTTTCCATTGAGGCAGAGTTTTTTTGTTTTTTGGGGGGTTTTTTAATCTCAATCAGTCCTAGTTTAACAGCAAAGATTTACACTGTATTTTAATAGGCTCTTTAAAGATGCAGTGGTTCATCACTGTGGTGGGAATTTGCAGCTCATTTACTGGCTCTTTCAAAGCAGTAAACATTTCTGCTAGAACAGGGACTCTGTTGTTTAAGCAGAAAGAAAACAGGAGGATTTGTTTGTTTTTGTGGTTAACACATGATTAAGGTTTAAGTGCAAAGAGGAAACAAACATTATGAAAATGACTCTTGTTCCTTGCATGTCCTCTTTGAAAAAAGCCCACACATTGCTTCCAAGATTGACAGAAACACACCCAAGACCCAGGAATCAACAAAGGGAACAAGTGGCACCTATTAAATCCTGCCATACCCACAGCATACTTCTTTTTTTCTGACATCTGCCAGCCAAGTATTTGTAGCCTAATCTGGAATTGAATTGTGTGTCAGTTAAAATTTAGCATGCAAGAGTCCACCTTCCTGATTGCAGTAATTGCAAGGTTGTCATTAAACAGAGCATTCCATGATAACACACTTTATAGCAAGCCTGAGTAAAACAGCACAGCTGTGAACAGACAAGGGAGAGAAAACCAATATAGAACATCTAGCGTTCATGTGACTTATGTTATACCATGTGAGGGAAAGACTTGGAGCTGGTGAGACAGGTGGTGTTTTCTCCAGTTAGAAATGTCCTCTTGAAATGTGCAGCACCAGAAGTCTTATTTCTTTCATATTTCATTAATGTGTACTTTGTATTTGCATTGGGATATGTAAATATAGATGATGATGATGACATCCCCTTTTCCTTAAGTTGACTTCTAACCCTTACCTTTTTAGGGTCCCCATCTTACACAGGTAATCATCCAATTTACTTCACAGTCATTAGTACAAGTTCCACTTCGTTGTTCACCATGCCACCTAAAATTCTATTTTTCCATTCAAAACAACATCCTCTACTTCCTGAACAATTGTTTGCAGTGTTTCTATTTTGTTTTCTATCAGCTGCTTTCCTACACTTGTTTACCACTTGTTCTATAGTATTGCAACTCGGAGTTACCCATCTGTCACCTGCATCAAGCTACAGCCTTATGGTAGCCAAAGTATATACCTTGATCCTACCTGGTTATGACTTACTTTCTGGTAAAGCTTATGCCTAAGGGCCTTGTTGCATGGGACACTTAATACATGATAAAGCTGTGCAGTATTAAACTTAGAATGTGTTCTGAGCAGTTGCACAGTATGTTTGCTATGGTCTCTAACATGCACAGCTCACTGTTTGTCAGTACCAGCCACAGCACTGCACCAAAATCTTGAACCAGAGCTGATGCAGTGCTTGGGCTGGAGCCAACAACCAGCTGATTGTCAGTCCCAGCCCTGGCACCAAACCAGTCTTGAATCAGCGCTAGTGCAGCCCCAGCTACAGCATCACACACAAGTCTTCAACCAGCTCTGCTGTGGTGCCAGGGCTAGAACTGACAGTCAGCTGATTATTGGTCCCAGCCCCCACACAGCACCTGTTTTGAACTTATGTTATCTCCATAGACCAGTCATATGATGGCAAACGTGTTACATAGTACAATCTGCAGATACTCCTCCCACTAAAAGTTGTATCTCTGCTATGACACAATCACACTTAGAGCCTGAAAAAGGGTGTTTGTACCTGAAAGCTTGCAAAGAAGGATTTTCCCAACTCTCTTATTTGGTCTAATAAAAGATATTGGATTTCCCCAAAGAACCTTGTCTGCTGATCACACTTAGCACATTTTCCTGCTTGAATGTGCAGAGGCTCATGTTTTAAGTGTAATTAATATGCCCTAATCCTATAAGCAAACTACTTACTGAAGGAAGCTACAGCCTTACAAGTAGTTGCTATAGGAAGACAGTAAGGCTTTCTGTGGGCCATAAGATCTGTCCAGTCGAAAGATCAGGGCTTAAGTCCATTTATGTGTATGTTGTGAGGTCCAAATCCCAGATAGATTGCTGGCCAGTAAACGAGAAAACACATCAACAGTTCCCCATCAATTCCTGATTTTATTATAGTGATTTAGGTTTCTTTTGCTTTTGTTACATATTTCTCTCAAATGATTTAGTAATAATATAATTTTTAGTGTAGTAACTTCAATTACATTTACCTTCTTACACTCATCCTGGTGTTCTTTTATAGAAATAGTTTTGCTTCTCCACCTAAAATTACAGTAATATTTAGCTCCTATAGAACACTTTATACTGTAGATCGGAAAGGGCAATACACAGGAATTTAAATAACATTATCTTTCAGTAGAAAGCTGAGACACAGAAGTGAAGTAATTTACCCATAGTCACACAGCAGTTTAGGAGCCGAGTAAGAGTAGAGTATGTCACGATTCACTGCTCCACCCATCACACTGCTTCCAGAAGAAATACAGTGCATCATTACTGGTGTAGAATGCCTGCTGTATTTTCACCCTAGAAGAAGAGCTATATTTCAGTGGTGGGTGAACTGATCTCTGTATTTATAGTATATAAAGCCCATTGCATTGCTTTTTTATGAAAGCAATTATAGTAATGTAAACCAACATTATTTATGTAAGGGAAATGGTACAAGGATGCAACCATTAATTGTTTGCAAAGTACTTTCTTGATGAGAAGTACAGCATGCTCTACTACAACATTGGAGTATCTGAGATAGTATATTTATTCCCCAATTATGAGTGGAGGGAAGTAAGTACTATTCTTGATGATAATATTGATAAATATAATAAAAAGTATTATTAAGGTTTAGCACCTAGTGATCACTATTAAAGAGCAATAATCTGCAAGCAATTACAGCATCTGGGCTACTGTAATTACTGGGTATGTCTACACAAGATGTTTACTGCAGAGCTAACTAATTAGCTCCACAGTAAATGTTTCCGCATCTACATGTGCACCATTTATTAGGATGCAGTAAATTAATAAATTCTGCCGCAGGTTAGTTCTTGTAAATACAAGCAGTATGCGGCAGTGGAGTTTTTTAGCGCACAGCAACACGTGTTTAGACATGTACAGGGATGACTGGAGCATGAGAGTGCTTCAATGCAGGGGCTATCTGCTGGCTAGCTCCTCACTAGAGCACCCTCATGCCCCAGCCAGCCCCTCTTCAGCACTTTGAGCCAGGTTGGAGTGGACCAGGGCTGGCAGGCTGACCCCCTGGGCTCCCTTCCAGCCGAGGCTGCTCCAACCTGGCTCAGTGTGTTGCGGTCCCAGGTTGCACATTCAAATGCAGTGCTCAGGTGCAATAAACTCTGCAGTATGCACCAGAGTTTATTGCTGTGCATTAACAGGGCATGTAGATGTACCCGCTGTGTATTTTTCTTATAGGAGAATTAGGCACACTTCAGTTTGTTAATTCTTATGGTTTGGAGGGAAAAAGGGGTGTATGTAATCAATAAAATGATTATATGTATAAAGAGTATAAGAAGTGCAATACTGGGTCAGACCAATGGTCTATCTAGCCCAGTATTCTATCTCCAAAAGTGGCAGAAGCAGATGCTATACAGGGAGAGCACTGAATTGGAAATTTCTTGAGAGATTTATCCCCCATTCAGTATCCTCCCTGGCATCCACCATTTATTAGGTTAGGGATGGCAGAGGAAACATCTCCAATCATTTTGTTCAATAGCCACTGAGGAATATATCATCCATGAATTAATCCAGTCCCTTTTTGAACCTGGCTATGCTGTCTGCCTCCACCACATCCTGTTGCAGTAATTTCTACAAATCAAACACATATTGCGTAAAAAAGTGCTTTATCTTCTGGCTTTAACTACCACCTACTAATTTCAGCAGATATCCTCTACTTCTAGGATTCTGGGACTTGGTGAATAACAGTCCCCTGTTCTCTTCGTCCACACCCTTCATTCCTTTATAGACCTCTATCATATCCTTCCTCAGCCTACTCCTTTCCAAATTGAAGAGTCCTAGCCTTCTTAGTCTCTCATTGTACTGCAACTGCTTCATATCCCTGGTCATTTTGGTTGCCCTTCTCTGCTATTTTTCTAATTTTACTACATCCCTTTTGAGACCAGAACTGCAAACAATATTCAAGATGTGGGTGCACCAGGGATTTGTATAACAGCATAATGATGTTGTCTATTTTGTTTTTAATTCCCTCCTTAATGATGCCCAATATTTTACTGGCTTCTTTGGTCACTGCTGAACAGTGAGCTGACATTTTTATAAAACTCTCAATGACCCCAAAGTCTCTTTCCTGCATTGTAACAGCTAGTTCAGGACCCAGTGTTGTATACATATATTTGAGGTTATTTTTCCCCGGATGCGTTATGTTGCACTTGTCAACACTGACACTCATCTGCCATTTTTTTGCCCACTCAGTTTGGTGAGATCTTTTTGCATCGCCTCTTCATCAGCTTGAGACTTGACTACCTAGAATAATTTGATATTATCTGCAGGCTTGGAGATTTCCCTGTGCAGCCTCATTTCCAGATCATTGATGAAAATGTTAAACAAAAAAGGGCCCAGCACAAATCCCTGCAGGATTCCACTTTTGATATCCCTCTGTCTTGAAAAGTAACCCTTTGCTTCCTATCTTTTAATCAGCTCTTACTTTACAAAAGAACTTTCCATGCAATCCCATGGCAGTGCAGGATTTTTAAAAGCCTTTGGTGAAGAACCTTGAAAATTGCTTTTTGAAAGTCCAGGTATATTATGTCAACTGGATCCCCCTTGTCCATGTGCTTGATGACACCTTCAAAGAACTCCAACAGGTTGGTAAGGCAGGATTTCCCTTTACAAAAACCGTGTTGACTCTTCCCAGCAGATCATATTTGTCTGTGACTGTTGATTTTATTCTTTATTATAGTTTCTACCAATTTACCAGGGAAGGAAATGAGACTTGCTACTCCGTAGTTCCCAGGAGTGCCCTTATTGAGGATGGGTGTTGTGTTGGCAACCTGCCAATCCTCTGACTTGGGGGGGGGGGGGTGCTGTTTGTAACAATAAATTACATGTTGCCAGCAGTTCTGAAATTTCACTTCAGAACTCTTGGTTGATTGCCATCTGGTCCTAGCGTCTTACTAGTCACCAGGCTAACATTGTATTTTCATTTTAGCCATACTCAGTTGCTAAGATTGTATTTTCTGTAACCTATTTGAGTTCCCCTCCTCACCCCCATCCCTCTTATGTTAGGCCCTTGCTCGGGCACTCTGTATTACCCTTCTGGCTTTGTCATCTTTTTTGGTTCATGATTCTTAACATCTACTAATAAAATTCATTCATTTATCAGTTTGTTCCAAAATGTCCTCTGTTGTTACTTCAACGTGGTCGAACTCTTCAGACCTGTTTACTAGAAAGGATTGATTTGGCATGGGGATTTCCCCAGTATCTTCTGTAATATACACCAATGCAAAGGGCAGTTTGTTTAGCTGTCTGCTGTTGCCTTATCATCCCTGAATTCACCTTTTACACCCTGGCCATTCCACTGATTCTCTAGCTGGCTTCCTGCTTCTGGTGTATCTTTTTAAAGTTTTTATAATTAACTTTATCATCTTTTACTAAATGCTCCTCAAATTCTTTTTTAGCCTGCCTTATTTCACTTTTATACATGACCTGCCAGAGTTTGGGAACTTTCCTATTTCCCTCATTTGGGCATGCCTTCCATTTTTTTAAAGGATCCCTTTCTGCCTTGATTGCCCTCCTTACCTCTGCTATTAAACCATGCATGGGTTTTATTGGACTGTTTTGTATCCTTTTTTATTTGTGTGATACTCTTTTCCTAAGCCTCTAATATGGTATTTTTAAACAGCTTCCAAGCTGCTTGCAGGTCTTCTAAGCTTTTGTCTGCTCTTTTAAACTTCTTTTTACCTAACTTCTTCATTTTTGTATAATTTTCCTTCCTAAAGTTATGTATTAGAGTGGTTTGCCCAGTCTATACATTTTGTCTTTGCTCAGCTGCCTGTTACTGCTCATGCTATTTGTTTGACACTATAAAAATATAATTTATCCTCACTATTATCTACAGTTGTACTTTTTATTCCCCTACTGTCCTTCTCAACACAGTACAGAGTCTACATGATGCCCCCCTTTTGGGGTTACATCAACCCACTCTGTGTGCTCTTCCATACCCATCAGCTTTCCTCCACTTTTTAGTTTAAAAACTGCTCTATGGCCTTTTTAATCTTTAGTGCCAGTAGTCTGGTTCCGTTCTGGTTCAGGTGGAGCCCATCTTTTCTGCATAGATTCCTGCTGTCTCAAGAGTTCCTCAGTTCCTGATAAACCTAAACCTCTTCTCCTGACACCATCATCTCTTGTATGCATTGAGACTGTAGAGTTCTGCCTGTCTCTTGGACCCTGCATGTGGAATGGGAAGCATTTCAGAAAATACTACTACGGAGGTTCTGGACTTTAACTTCCTGCCTAGCTCTAGGACCTCTCTCCTACACTTCCCCATGTCATTGGTACTCACCTGAACCATGACCAGCAGCTCCTCCCCAGTATTTTGTGTGTGTGTGTGTGTGTGTGTGTGAAGAGTGGCAGAGACCACTCTACATTTAGGGGTCTGCACTGACTGGAGTTGACACTGGGACTAAAGTTCTCATGGATGAGAGATTGATTGGATTGGACAATAAGACTTAACAACCAATGATGGGTAACATCTATGTTGACACTGGATTTATGACCCAAACATCTTGCTCCAGGCATACCCAAACTGTCAGACTGGCCATGACCTCTCCATTCAATAATAGGTGAATTTTATTAATACACAGTAATAACAGATACGTGCAAACAATTCTGTATCTACCAGCCCCAGGCTTCACAGAGTTAAGGTACAGCTGGCCAGCCTGCAAGCTTCGCTCTGAGGTTCTCTTGAATGTCACATGTCAGCAGCCTAGAGGTCAAAGGCCAAGACCCACGCCCCACAGTGGCATGGGTGAGATGGGCTGGTGGTGTGCCCTCTGTCCATGGTGGTCTCAGGTTTCCCTCTCAGGGACCCTTTACTGCTCTGAAATCCCTTCTTTTGTATACTTTCTCCCCTCCGATGACTCTGTATCTCTGGGCATTATTGATTGGTCTCTCTGTGGTCATAATACTGTCTACATTCTGTCCTGTCAGTATATTCCTTTGTTTCACAAACCCATCACATGTACACATCCTAATTTGGGCTTTTACTAGTGTCCTTCTAATTCAGTCCATTTACCAAAACTGGAAATCCCAACGGCCCTGCAGTTGGGCACTGTTACCTAGCCAATGCATAAGAGTCCCTTATGAAACACTGTGGTCCATGTCTTCAGTTTCCCAGCCTGTGTGTGTGTCTGCTTGCTGCTTGCCTGTGTCAATCACAGTAGGCCTTGAAGGAAACTTTGTTACAAACAGGCTTTAGAAATGAATTAACTTTTGCTGTTCCCCAGAACCATTGTTCTAATGCAGTATCTACTTTACCTACAAGCCAATTCCCAAAAGCAAACCTCGAAATACCATTTTCTAGCTATCACATCTAGCCCTGTGTGTAGAATAGAAAGCATTTCAGAAAATGCCACTGTGGAGGTCCTGGACTTTAACCTCCTTCCTAGCTTTAGGACCTCTCTCCTGCACTTTCCAGTGTCCTTGGTACCCCCATGAACCATGACCAGCTGCTTCTCCCTAGTATTACGTGTGTGTGTGTGTGTGTGCGCGCACGCGTGTGCACGCAGAACAGCAGAGACCGTTCTATGTTTAGGGGCCCACATTGACTGCAGTTGATACTGGGGCTAAAGGCTTATGGATGAGCGATTGACTGGATTGGACAAATGGGGCTTAATGCCCAATGACTGATAACATCTGCAAGGCTAGGGCCTGGCTCCAGGGGCATCACAGCCATCCCTGGGGCAGTACCCTGTTACAGTTATTCACTGGGATAACTCATCATCATATCATCTTATTGGTCAGTGCACTGCATCCCCACCAGAGTCTTATTGATTTGTATATGACACACTTTGGCTAATTCATCATCTGGTACCATGTAATTCTTTATACAAACACTAAATCATAAAGCAGTTTTTTCCAGATAATTAGTTGGCTTCGAAGTTACTGATTTATGCCCTTCATGGCACCTGTTGAGCAAACTGATGTTTGCTAAGCATTGGATAGTTACCACCTTTTCTTGGTTCAACAAAACATAGACACTGAGTAGACATGTTGCAGAAATATTTTCTACTTTACTGCTGAGTGAACGGAAGCACTCTTGGTTATCGTCTGTCATAATCTTGTAATTATTATATGGTGAGCACCAAATTTTTATAGTAAGAAATTATACATTAAGCATTTACCTGTATAATCATGTGGTTCTCAAGGAGGAAACTAGAGTGCATACAATTTGCACTCTGCATCTTCAATTTTTTTTTCCTTCATTATAAATGTCAAAAATAATTCTTACTTTATCTCGATTTGGCATGCAAAACTAACAACTGATAGCGATGGATAAATAATTATCACCATCAGTCTCCTGGGAATGACAAACCTGATTTTACTATATTATTTTGCTATTTTCAAAATGAAAATGTTGTTAATTTAAATGGGAAAATGTCCCAAATTTTTAAAAAGGTTAGAAAAGTTTAAACAGCATAAAAACAAAACAAAACATTTTGAGATGAGACAGTCGAAGAAAATGTGTCAGGTTCAATTAAAATGTGTTTTGTTTTTGTTTTTGTTTTTTTCCCTGAAACTATTTGTTTCTACTTTTTGTGTTTGGCCACAGAACCAAAAAGTCCAGAATTCACCTAGCCTTAACCTGTTGATATAGCTGACATTAATAAGTAGTACAGTGATATTCTCAGTGACTGCCAGATTAGCTCTCTGTCTGCTCTTATATGGGCAGTTATATTGCATATACAACTAATATGTGGCTGCCAATAGATGTGCTTTTTCATGTTCTAATTAAAATGCAAATGAACAAACTCAATCAAATCTGCTCCACTTTCTAAATACAATGTTCTAGCATCACAAGCATTAAGCCCCCATGCTTTCCAAAATGGCTGCAGGGGCACTCTAACTAAAGCTCATCGAATGAGCTTTAGTTAATGCATCCCACAGTCATTTTGAAATGCAAGGTAACATAATACATGTCTGGGAACTTGTTCTTAAAATGGCCCACCTCCAAGCACATGTATAGGCAGCCACATTGCTTATGGGGTGGTTTCATCATCAGTTGGGAGAAAGATAGGTATTTTCTCAAGTGAGAAGGTGAATGTAATCATTCAAATTTAGACACTTGTTTTAACCTAGCAATAAAAATTCTAATCTTGGAGCTTGATAACGGAGTGAATTTTGGATTCCCATTCTGGGACAGTGGGGATTTGGGAGTTCTTTCGGAGGAGATGCTTTTCATCTTGGATGGAAATGTATGAGTATCTTGCCTCCCATTGTACCTCTTGCCACAGCACTTATGAAATACACTAAGAACCACCTTAGAAAGATGAGTGTCTGAAGACAGAAGGTCTGGAAAGTAGAAGCAGCAGTTAATTGATTCCAGTGAAGAACTGAAAGATGGGGGAGTCATTCTGTGCTTGGTGTGTGGAGGTTCAGCCACATGACAACAAACAGCAACAGGAAAGGGCCAAAATTAACTCCAATTCCAGAATGAAGTGCTGCACTCTCTATTCTCCTGCTTGAATATCTGAAGGAACTCCCATGGCTAAGAGGAGAATGGAACTAAAATGAAAACCATTAACATACGTGATATTGCACAGCTGTTGTCTGCATAAAGAAAGTGCAAAATGTTATGAACAGTTAAAATGGAGAGAAATGGGGTAGTAGAACACATGGCCTCTTGTAGTTATAATGCAGCTGGAAAATGTGTCTTTCAGGGATTGTTGAAGAGTACCAGCTTCCATACCACGATCTGGTGCCTAGTGACCCCTCATATGAGGACATGCGTGAGATTGTGTGCAGCAAGAGGCTTCGTCCCTCATTCCCAAATAGATGGAGTAGCGATGAGGTAAGATATCCTTTAAAATACAGTGGCTTATATGCTTATGATCAGTTTGGGCCAAAGGCTGTGAAGATTTAGGTAAGAATAAATGGGCTAAAAGAAGAAATTCCCAAAATGTTATCTTTTGGCTTTACACCATTACTGTTAGAGGCAATGGAAATCTTATCATTGATTTTTACTTCTGTGCCAAATATTTGGGATAGTGGGCTAAATTCCAAAAACCTGAAGCCACAGGTGGTCAGGGCCCCTGAGGAGCTGGCTTGAAGTATTTTCAGAAAGGTGCGTTATGTTTATATTACCTACCGGAAGAACATAGCAGAAGCTGAATGCACTCAGTCTGTATGTTATATCTCTGTTCTTCTCTTACACTTCTCTTCCCTTTTGTGTCAGGATCAATTTTGTTAAATTGATCTATATGCAGGGTACTAGTGACAACATCAGCATGTGTTTGTTTTAAATCAGAGCTACAATTCTCATTAGCCCTTTTTTTCAAGAACATTGCTTCTGTTGCTATGGAAGCAAATCGGTGTATAGCATTTGCCTGTAATCACAGGTGTACAGACCTAGAAGCATGATTCTGGTAAGCTTCACTTTGCTATTTGCATGCAAGACTACAGCATAGTAAAAGAAAAGTGTTACACGTAACTCACTCCTACAATATCAAATACCTCCCTCTGCACCTAAATATAGGAGTGAGAATATGCGTCTTATTCAAAAGATGAAACTGCTTTCCAAGGTAAACTAGCATTTTTTTAACGAAATAAAGTTTTGAAGGCAGGAGAAGGTCTGTGCTCTTTCCACTGAACATTTATAATGAAGGAAAACTGTGTTTTGGAATCAGTAGACCAATAATTGATGAACCACAAACCAACTTGCCAACTGCTTTAGTGATGCTGTACAGAGGTCATTAATCTTGTTAAGTGGTACCGTGTAATGCTATTACTGTAGCAGACAGCTGTGATTTGGGAATAGCAATGTTTGCATGAGTATTCTGCAATTAAATAAAAGATTTAAGCTACAAGAATTGTAAACAATCTGGGAGTGTCAGATGAAAAGCACACATGCACATACACGCACAAACTCTCTCTTTCTCTCTCTTCCCTTCCCCCTACCCTTGGAAATAAGAGCATTTGTTTAATGTAGTGGGGGAACTATCTGAGAACCCCATACCTGTCTTTCACTGCCACTGACCACAACCTAAAGGAAACTTCATTTTGTGTCCCATGTGAATGTACCCAAAGAGCTCTGTTTTAGTGCAGATGCTTAGAAACTAAAGCATAGGGAATAACTATATTCTGGCTGTATTGTGGCATGTGGGGTGCTTGGCAGGTTTTTGAGTTGGCTGTTTAGCAAGTGGCAAAACCGGTACATTATTGCACATAGCCGTATGTTACTAATACCTTTTAGCTAAGTCAGTTTCAGAAAAAAGACTGCTTGGCTGGTTTTAGGTAGGCTAGTTGGGTTCAGATGAATAGTTAATGAAAGCTGTTGTGATTTTTATGCTCATATTTGTTTCGTTCCATTCTTCCTAATATCTTAGAGAAAAGATACATGAAGGTGGTGAAAAACACTGTGATAGAGAACACACTCCCTAACTTTCTCCCAGGCTAAATCTTTTAAATCCATAATGATTTTCCCCTGAAAATCCTTTATAGCCCTAACATGTATCAGGGAGTTTGTTTAAAAAAATACTTGTTTATGCTACAGCAATACAGTTTTCCACAAGTTTAAATTCTGAGGGACCTTATGCAAACACAATGATCTTCACTCTGGTGAAATGGCCTACATAGGGGTTGTCAACCGGGGGTAGGCGTAACCCCGGGGGTACTTGAAAGGATCCTAGCGTGTACATGTGGGCAGGTGGGGACATAGCACTGCTATGCATCATCCCGTGCAGGTGCCACCTGCCCTGCTGGACATGAGGGCCAGGGGAAGGTTGCACACGGTGGGTGTTGTTGTTCCACGTTCAGCTGTACACCACCCCATCCCCCTACTCTGTTTGGCTGCCGGGGGTACTTTGACCCAAAAAGGTTGAAAATCCCTGGCCTACATGAGTCCTTTGTATCTGGGAGGAAAAGGTAGGTAGAATAGCTTTGCATCATTTCTCTGCATCTCCCTTTACCATAGTAGAAGCTGTAGCTTGCCCCAAATAGGCTGTCATAGAGGAAATCACTGTAGCAGGTAGGAGAGCGTCTCTCAAATCCAATTATACTACGGTAATGAGCACTGAATGGGATAGACTTGCATGACACAGAAATTCTGCACGAGGGCTCTGAGGACCAGCTGCCATTCCAGCTTAAAGGTTGGAAAAGTTACTACATTTGGGTTGTGCTGAAGCCATGGGGTCCTAGCGCAGAGTAAGAAGGGCGAATTCTCACCCCCTACACACCCATCATGAATCCCTATTCTGCAAGTTTATGTAATCCTTGTTATGGGGAAATTATCGGAGAAGTTTTCCTCACTGGCTTGAGCATGGGAGGTGGAAAAAGTGCACCTGTGATGATTTTATCTGTTAGCAAAAATGGCATCCAGTTTGTCATAAACATTTAAACACATCAGCATGTGCTGAGGATGGCAATTAATATACAGAAAATAAATGTCACCCAAGGTGTTCGTGGGCTCTTTTGCTTCCTGGCACCCAGCATTACCTTTAAAACAGATTTGGTTTTCTTTGATTTTTTAGGATAGTCATCAACACTAGTCTTGTCTCCAGCTGACCCAGATATGATTCTTTGTCATCTTTTCTTTCCATAGTGCCTACGACAAATGGGAAAACTCATGACAGAGTGTTGGGCTCACAACCCTGCTTCCCGACTCACAGCTCTGCGAGTAAAGAAAACACTTGCCAAAATGTCAGAATCACAGGACATTAAACTCTGATTCCACAAAAGACATGTCTTGCAAAAGCCCATACCATGGACTTTCTTTTACAGTCACAGGACAGAAAAAAAGAATCAAAAGACCTCAGTAATATGTTCCTTGCACACAATCATACTTCAGAACAACTATAGGTTTTGGCTGATAGCTTTTGAGGAGAGTATCCTCTGCAAAATCAGCAGAGTTTGTGATATACAAGATCACAAGAGGCTCATGTGCCCTTGTTTACTTTGGGAAATACAGTTTGAATAACTGGTTCAAGATTATGCATGTTGCTTTCTGTGAAAGCTCATGATAATTATTATTTTATTATTATTATTATTATTTTTTGATTGTTTAAAAAAGATACTGCTTTAAATTTTATGAAAATAAAACTTTTGGTTAGAATTAAAAAAGACTTATATTATTACATTAAAAATTCAGAAGAAACTGCCTGAAAATTAAAACAAAGAGACTATTTTTTCCCCCATTTTTGGAAACTATTGCACTCCAACAAACCAACAGAGAACAGGCTGTGAAGTTAAAAAAAGCTGTAATGAAAACTGTCTTAAAAGCCACCTACATACAGAGACCACTTTCAAAGCTGCACGTATCTGAGTTTTGATCTCAAATTGTAGCTATAGCCTGGTTAGAAAGATTGCCTGTGTAGAAAGACCACTCTCCTGAATTACTGCAGGTGGCCTTTTACAGGCAGAACTTACTGTATTTCTGATGATCAGAAGCCATAGAGCAAAAGCAGTTTTGTGTCACTTTTTTTAACATTCTTCGTGCTTCTGGTTCTGTTGTGGGGCTGTCTTGGACAAGGCTATAGGATGGTTAAAAAAAGCACACTGTTTTCTAGCATTTTTTTCACTGAAAAATAAAGAATTTTTGTATTGATGGGAACGAAAGGAACAGGCTTGCTAAAGCACGAGTTTAGAACTTCTTGTTAGTTTTTTATTTACCAGAGAAATCACTGGAGAATGAAACTGCTAGAAACCACATATGAAAACGTTGCCTAGCAGAAAGATGTTGCATTGTAAAATGAAGAAAGATGTTGCATTGTAAAATGAACATAAGGAAGGATTTGAGTTCTTCCATTCATGAAAAAAGAAGACATTTTCACTCAGGTTTGTGTTTCGTGTATTCTGGGTTCTTTTTAGCAAGTAAACGAAACATGAACGTTTTGAGGGAGGAAGAAGAAGGCCCACCTATAGTGGGATTTATCCTTCTTTAAATTTATTGGGTTTACTTAATTACCTCTTGATGATAAAGACTGAAAAGAAGGAGCTGCTGATAGTTTTCAAATCTTGTGGTTGAGATTTATGTATGCACTATTGGGCTTCATGCTGCATTCCTCTTTCAACCAAAACTCCCACTGAGGTCAGCGGGATGAGTGAGGGATGAAGAATTTGGTCCAAGATTTCTCCCATTATAGTGAGAGTTGTTTTTTGTCTACCTAAATGGAGAATGTTGCCTTTTACAGTTGTTAATGAAGAAATATTCTGTGATTACTACTCAAAGGAACACTAGACCATTGGGATAATATTTTTGCTTTGGATTCTTTCTTGGTGTCATACATAAAAGACTGTTGAAATCACTGTTTTACTCTGACCATTATCAGGTGCTATCACTACCCCCTGACCTCCCCAGCTTTATATGCATATGAAACTATACTCTAGTGCCCCCTATCGCAGCCTCCAATACTGCTCTCTAGTACTTCGATACGTTCCTAACATTCAACTAAAAGTTGAAATTTCTGACATTAGGAAAGTTTGGAAATGTTGTGGCTTTTGCTATTTTTTTTACGTTAATATGGGTAACTGAAGGCATTGGAAGAAAATTAACAAAAAAACCCAAAGGTGATGTTTTAAAAAACGTGAATGCCTAAAATTAGGTTCCTAAATCTGTATTTTAGATCCTTAACCAAAATTGTTGTGCACCCAACAGTTTCCATTATATTTTTGGTGTCATTAGGTGGTCAGCACCTTTGGAACCCACCATTTAGTTTTTAAGAGCCATTTAGACATATGTTTCTGAAAATCTTGACACGAAGTGTTAGCCAGCTCTTTAGTTTAAATGCTTTTGCAGTCACCCCTCAGGCTTTAGGAGACCGTGTTTAGTCATAGGACTGCCACAGGACTGTGGGACTCACCAGTCATGGTAAATTCATGGGGAGAGGACTTTCTAAAGCATGACTGTAGTTTGACATATATTCACCAGACTTACTTACTGATTTCTTTCCATGGATATAGGGGTTATAGGAATGCTTGAAATTCATTAGTTGGGAGATGATAGATTACACAAGGGTGCAATACCCTGTGTGAAACATTTTAGTTGGGACAGTTACTGATTCTTCTATTTTTCCTCAGAATTTGGGCAAAGCTCAGCTGAAAAAGGGGAAACTTCCTGACCCCTCTTTTTTGCCTGTTTTCCTTTTTGTCTCTTGTTTTCTTAGGCTGTGTTCAGTTTTGTTTTGAAATAATTGTTGCAAGCACTGCTTTGATTGTACTAAGCCTTCTTCAGAGTCAAAATAATTGACATGCTAGATGTATCCTCACCATTCATGTAGAACTTTTTTCTCCCTTTTCTAGACAAAACTGATTTATTTATGGTACCTAGGCAAATGTAATTGGTGTTCAGCTTCACTGCTCTCTTGAAGGTATTTATAGGTTGAAAAATTACCATTTTATACTTTCAGGCTGATACAGAAAAATGTGCACGGTTCAAGATAGTCAGTGAAACGTCCAGACTAGGTGTTTAAAAGTTTGAGCAGAGGAATTTAAAAAATGGTAAGCTTCTTCTGAAGTTTCTCTGGCTGTGCCTCTATACAGAGTAGGGAACTCTCACCCAGGAATAGTAATAAACACGGAAGAGATTCTCCAGGAATTAATAATTAATTTCTGACCATAATTAGACACATGCCTCTTGTTGACTTCAGCAGCCATACTTTAAAGGTCCCCAGTGCACTGAGACTGGAGACTTCTACTATAAATCATCCCTTTTTTGGTGATTAGATAATGGAGTTAAAAATGCAACCCCTTTATGAATATCTTCCACATTTGAGGGAGTGAATAGAGAAAGGAGATGAATTTGTAACTACCCACATTATAGGTGGGAGTCCCCACATTGACTGGTGGACAACAAATCCTCATAGTGCTGTGCCTTACCAAATCACAGCAATCCTGAAGAGCTTATTCCAATGAAGTATGAAGGGAACTTGTTACAGAATGAGCAAATACCTGAGTGTCAAGTTCTTTCCCTGCCACTTCTGCAATTGTGGTGTAACTCTAGTGAAGTGGAACAAGTTATTCCCAATTTTACACTTCAGTAAGAACCACCTCAGATGCTCCCTGGAAAAGGGATTAGAAGATGATCAGGGGTGATGAAGCTGAACACTCTTATTCTTAAAACTCAGGGGGGTTCATCCCAGTAGTCTCTGCTCAGCTATTTCCTTAGTAGATGTCTCTTCTGCCATGTAAACGTCTCTTAGTGCCTGCATATTTCTTTCCTTTTTGAAGGAGGGCAAATTCCTGGGGTCAATTTCTGCATGTTTCACTCGTTACCACTGTGGGTTTCTAGCAGGTAAACCCTGTATTGCAGAGATGAAAGCTGGAAGATCACATTTTCTAGCAGTCATAGTTCAGAGGTTTTCCTTCTCCAGTTTTCTCCAATAGAGGGACATGTGCATCCCTCTTATATTAAGGTATCCTCACTTGTTTTTTTTTAAAAGCTCTCTAGATCACTTTTGCCCCTTATTTATTTTCCTCAAACACATTTTGGAAGATCTAAAGTACATTTGTTTTGGTGCAGTGCCAGCTCACTGTTTAGCAGGTTTAAATCTTCAGAGCATACTGAAACAGATGCCCTTCGTACATGTCAGAAAGAAGGCATTATTTCAGTCGGTTGTTGATGGTCCTAATGTGTTTTAGATGCATGGATGTTAATGTTTTGTTCCTGAAATAAAGGGATTCTAAGATAACAGTTGGTAGGTCATATAACGTTTGTATGTTAAGATGTTCAGGTTTATATGTTTTATATATATATATAATTATATATTATATTATATATA
>NW_017728948.1:69473309-69479920 GCF_001723895.1 Crocodylus porosus | reverse complement strand
ATTCAGTTGGGAGTCTGGAATAACTCCAGTATGTCGTTTAAGAGTAAAATATTATGGAAGATAAAGCACTAAATGAAACAAAGTATTTATTTATGAAAATACAGAAACTGACAAATCACAGCAGCAGTGCCATATAGAGAAAAAAGGATATGAGGTGACACAGCTGAATTTACAAAGGCTCTGCTATAAGGTAGCTGATGTCTGTCTCACTTTTCCCTCTGACTCGAGAGGCCAAATTTTGACCTCAATCTCACACTAACCCAATTCACGTCAGTGCTGTTATAGAGGATGATGTCCTTAAGGACAGAAAATGGTTCAGATCATTCTTTTGTAAGCAGTTTGTTTTAGAAGTGTGGCATTTGAGTTCCCATGTGCATGGTTAATTTTATGCAACACTCAAACCGTGATTGCTAAGCTGCCAGCATGTACAGTGAGTTCACGTTGTTACATTTATGTTGCCACATGTGCAGCCGGAAATTGTTCAGAATGTAACTTCTAGTTTTAGTGAGTTCAAAGCCCACCTTGATTACGGCTGACTTGGCTCCCATAGATTTCAGTGATAAGGATTTCAGTGCAAACAGGATTGAGACTCTGTTTTTCAAATGTAAAGACACTGAAGGAAATGTAGGTAGAGAATTCTTTGCATAGCAGTCAGAGTGGGAGAGGAAAAATTCAAGAAAAAATAATGTTTAACAACTGCTTTCCCTTCTCTAGCACAATGTTATTTCTTTTGAAGAAAGTTTGACAATGTAAAGATTTTTACAAAAGACTAATTTGTGTTCTTTTTTGGGAACCAGTGCCTTATTAAACCTGTAAATACTGTAATTATAAGAACTAGGGAGCAAACTGTTATATTGTACTTGTTCAAATTGTATACAGCAATTTTAACATTCCCCTAATAAAATGTTTCAACCTCCCCTTAAAAGACAATCCTTTCCTTCTGATTTATTCTTGCCTATATGAAAAGCATCGGCTTTGTGTTTCTTTTAACTTGCAAGACGATTTTAACTGTTTTTGATGTCACATTTGCTTTGTAAAAGGCTCATTTGCTTGAACAGCTGAGAGTAAACTGTATAAAATTTCACATCTGCTTTCCACCAGCACCAAAAAAGCATCACGTCTTTTCATAATTAATGAAAAGACGTAGTTTCATGAGGAAACATTAACAAAAAGATATGGCTTGTGAGGGACTCACTTGAATTTATGTTGATTCTGTTGGAAATTCACAGAAGTGTAGTGCATCTATAATATTTCTATGGGGCCTCCCAGCCATTTTCTTTCCAAGCATTAGTGAGTTAAGCATTCAAGCATCCCTGCAGGCTAAATATTATTCATATTTTACAACTAGGACAATGGGCATCAAAGGGTTACATATTTTCTCCAAGGTCACCAGAAAATGGAATAGAATCCAGATCCCCCAGCCCTGTGCAAGCAGGATTAGGACTTTGTTTTTCAAATGTAAAGATACTTAAGGAAATGTAGGTAGAGAATTTTTTGCATAGCATTCTGAGTGGGAGAGGAAAAATAATGTGTTATCTCTCTAGCCTAGAAACACTGGAAATGCTGAAATATTTCATCATTTACGATAGCCCCTGGTGAGCATGATTCAAGGACATCAGAGTAGATGCATGGCTCTAGATCTGCTCCTATTTTGTGTATCTCAGTTTGCAACATTTCAGCATATTTCTCCATATTTCAGTGTGCAACAGTCAGCTGAACTTTCATTTATCCATAATTCTCTCGATGATTATTCACTGCAAAATATATAAAATATGCTTTTCTGTTTCACCGAATATTGAACCAAATCTGGTCCTTGATTAACAACCTTGCAACAACATTATTTTGCCCCATATATTCTCTTTCTACACAAACTGTAGAAGAGTTTGTTAGTAATTTCCTTCAGTTACCCTCAAGCAACCATGGAGAATTTTGTGCTTAGCCTATATTCAGAATTGTTTTTCAGTTCACAAGGAGCACACCTTGTGCAATCTCCATCTCGGGAACAAGAGAAGGGTGGGTGGACACTGGGTTAGGATCTTTCCTTGAGCCAGGAGGCTGGACTTAGATGACCTTGTGAGGCCCCTTCCACACCTACTTTTCTGTGATCCTACATTTGGAGAGAAATTTTACAGTGACATGATTAGCAAGTCGTCCTCCACAATTGCACTACTTCTGTCATTCACCCCTTTCCCTCTGGCAGTGACTGTAGGTCTCCTCCATGCCAGTTTCATGGAACTATTGTATATGTACTGTCTGCCTCTGGTTTTCTACACTCCACATCTACATGGGACATTTACTGTGCAGTTGCCTAATTAACTGCACAGTAAACATCTCAGCATCTACACATGTGTCTCTATTAGGCCGCAGGGGAAAAAACAACCCTCTGCTGCGGAGTTTTCTCATGCTCAGCAGCGCACATGTAAACAGTGATGGAGCTGGCTGGGGTATGAGGGTGCTTCAGTGCGGGGGCTGCCTGCTGGCTATCCCCGCACTGAATCACCCTCGTGCCCCAGCCAGTCCCTCCACAGCACACTAAGTTGGGTCAGAGCAGCTTCGAGCAAGGCGGTTGACACCCCTAAGCCCCCTACCAGCGAGGGCTGCGGCCACCTGGCTCAGTGTGCTGTCTGGCTGCCTGGCTGTGGTCTGTGCACATGTGCAGATACATGCCCAGCAGCAATAAGCCCTGGAGCAAGAAGCTTATTGCTCTGGAGCTTATTGCTGCACATTAATAGGCATGTGTCGAGCTGCCCAGTGTCTCCCACTATTCTGAGATGGGAAGAAAGAGAAGGGGCTCTTCCTCTTCTCACCACAGTTCTGGAGGTGTTTCAGTGTCCCCTGTCCTGGCTATGTCCCCCTCTGTGGTTTGCCTCCATAACTTCTATTTTTGCAGCAGCAGTTATATGCTTCTTTGCATTGCCCCTAACCATTTCCTTTGCCTGTGCATATTTTGGACAGTGCCCAGCAACACTTCCTCTTTCCTCCTCTCCCCCTGCCCTTGCTGGGATATTTAGCAGCAGAGTTGGTTTCAGCCATTTGCCTCTGTTATTGCTGCACCTCTCTGCCTTGGTTCCTTTGTCTATATTCAGAGCTGTCTTGTAAACACCATCCTGAATCCAAGCTGGTATTAATGTACAAAGGTCTTTTCATAAACCAGTGTTTACAGGTTCCCTGAAGGGTGCTTTAAACTGCATCTTTTCACAGCCAGCCAAACCTTGCTCTGTGAAGGACATCAGGCTCATAGATACATCCCTTTCCCAAAAAGCTGTGAGTGACTCAAAGGTAGAAAACACAGATTGGGAGCTTCTACACATTTCAAAGAGAAGTTTGGAGATGAGCACAACACCATTTAGCCAGCACACAGGACCATGCAGCTCCTTCTTTCCTCATACAATACCTCAAGGACAGGAATTACATTCATAGTGGTAGGCAGAAGCACTTGTTTTGCTGTTCACTGACATGGACAGTATAGAAAATGAGAGACTTGAGACCAGGGAGCAAAAATAAATAAAGAAAAAACAGGTGGCAGTGACATTTCAATGACTAAACTATGACAATGACAACATATATTGAGAAGGAGATTCCCACTGCTCACAAATCCAGGCTGTAATCACTATTGACAAGTAGGTAAAGAGGAAGTTATATAACAGGTTGCTTCTTCCAATCAAGGAGCAAAACTGCCCAAAAGTCCTCTATCCAATTATCCATCGTTTGCTCTTAAATGCAGGAGAGTGCTAAATGACCTTACTACTTTCTAGATGCAAGGTAAATTTATACCCTCCAAAGACAGCTTTTTTTTTTTCTTTTTCAGGGCCATACTCTGTATTTTTCCTCATCCAGAAAGGGGTCAAACAACTCAGCAAATAACTGAAGGAAAATAGATGCCAGATGGCTAGCCTTGCTTCAGTAGTACAGTTCCTATCTCAAGAGGCTTTCTTGCCTCTGTGACTTAGCAAATAGCAATAACACTTCTATATAGCTCCTGAGTACATGAGCTCTGAATATGGTGCACCCCTACCAGTCAACTCAAGCAATGCCACTGAGCCTTTACCCAAACAGTTGATGTTCATTGTTCTCAGGGCATTTGTCAGTAGTGCTTCTTAGATGACTTTTTTATTCTTCTTCTTCTTTATTAAGGCACTAACTACAGTACTTCCATTTGGCTATTTGGCCTTTACCGGTCTTCTCCTAGTTTGGTCTATCCATCAAAACTGGAAAGCCCAAGGGGCCTGCAGCTGGGCACTGTGATCTGGCCAATGCGGCAGAGCCCCTTATCTCTTGTTATGGAACAGTGTGGTACATGACTTCAGTTTCCTAGCCTGTGTGTCCGCCCTCTTGTCCACTGGCCTCAGACACAGTGTCTGCTGGTCGCAGGCACAGGGGGCCTTGAAGTTAACTTTGTCACAAGCAGGCTTTTAGAAACCAGTTAACCCTTGCCATTCCCCTAGACCATTGTTCTAATGCAATGTCTACTTGATCTACAAGCCAATTCCCAAAAGCAAACTTCTAAATACCATTTTCTAGCCATCACACACTAGGGCAGGCAGACTGCAATATGGGAATAGCTACAAGGCCCTTAATCAGGTAAGAATGATCCTTCCCTTCTGTGAACAGTGACTTATGCCCTCCCTTCCCCTCCCCTCCTATTTCCCTCCACTACTTGCCCACTGCTGTTGCTGGCTTCATTTAACCTGGAGGTGATTTGGGGAGGGAGGGCAGGGTCAGTTTCCAGCACCACTTATATAGCATTCCAGCCAAGCTCTGCTAGAGGCAGTGACCGCAGCAGTCGGGTTGCCCTGACACCATTCTGCTTCGATACCTTCCTGGCCTGGCAGGAAATACTGGTGGGACCAAGGAGAAAGGAGGGACTGCCCACTGTTACCAGATTTTCCCACTACTTTGACATGTGCTCATTTATTAGGGCTAGCGTCTTGGTAAGTCTATTACTGTGCTGCATGTGTTACTTGTGTTTCTATAGGGAGCTGTATCTCTCCCCCTGCAAGCCCTCACCCCCAGTGGGGCTATCTTGCAGGACTCAGTTCAGTGGGGCTGGGTTCCTCCAGTCCCAAATCAGTCACACACACAAACACACACAAATTAACGTTACACGTCTGACCTGGCCGGGTTGATCAGCATGGACAGGCTGACACCCTCATATGCCAAGAATCAGTTCATCAGAGCAACAATAACTACAGTCAGACACAAGCACACAGTTAAACAGAATACCTCTGAATCTGGCCGGGTGTCCAGATGACACCCTCACGGACCAGCATTCAGTTCATTAGGGCACGTCTGAGCCAAACTGGGTCAGTCTGCCTGCACAGCCTGATCCCCTTATGTGTTTCAAACTCAGCACGTCCCAATCTTTTAGCCTCTTGATGAGCAGACCCCACAGTACTTTTGGGCTTCACAGAGATCTTTAGCTTAGGAAAAAGAAGCATTGCCGCAAAGCAAGTGGGGAAGGAGAAGTAAAGAAGGAAAAATATACCCAGTTACCATCAGTTTGACTATAAAAGTTATTTATTGCTAAGTATATGAAATATACAACGGCACTAGTAGTAATAGACATGCAAAGGAAAAACAAACACAAACAATCACAGTATACCTTGGTTTCACTAAGTATTTGGGGAAACTTAGCTCAACCTTAACTAATACGGTTCAGGTTCAGAAATCTATGCTTAGAGACAGAGAAGAGGAAAGAGAGAGAGAGCTGGGATCTCACCAGTCCAAGGCACTCGGGTTGTAAAGCTGACAGGTTAAAGTTCTCAGCACGAGCCTCGAAGGGAGATGATCTGCCTCCTTCAGCCTCTCCAGAAGAAAGTGGGTGGCACACACACTGCTGCTTTTTACAGATTTTTATACCCTCAGTTCAGCTTCTTTCAAGCATTCTCAACAGTGTAAATCAAATTGTCTTTTCTACTGACAAGGGGTTATCTGGTTTGGAACATCTCAGGAAACTGATTGATACTCAGGAAACACATACTTAGGAGCCAGCTTGACAGTCCTATGGATAGCAGATATACTGATGGGATGTCTTCTGGTGTCTTTAGAAACAATAGATATCTTGCAGCATCAGGGTTTTGGATTTTTACTTGTTGTGAACGAGTCTCAGCTTGGCATGACTTTTCCAGCTCTTACTACAGTCTTTTAACAGACTTAAGGCAATTATTGGAGTGTTCATAACCTGTTGCGGAGAGGACTTCCACCAGTCGTCCCAGGAAGAGTATGACAACACTTGTGGTCAGGGCTCCAATGGGCTGGACGCTGTGATGAAGCCTTTACCATTGTTCAAATGTTGCCCGTACCCCCGACTCGGTGTCTTGCCTCAGCATTCCCTAACCCGGCAACTGAGTTTTAGCCAATTAAGTTTACATAGGCCTCCCATAGTGGGACTGGGGAATGTGTGGCCCAAGATACCTAATAAACTTACTTCTGCTTAGAAGTGTTGGGGTGAGAGGGGGGAAGTCCTTTGTAAATCCAGATTAGAGCTGGTCTGATAAATGCTGAGCTGGGTGTGGGGGTTGATTAGCATTTGGAGCACAGCCTCCCCATCATGCAGTGCTCCCCTGCTTCGCTGATCCCAGAATTCACTGCAGTCTCTGCTTCAGGCTTTC
>NW_017728948.1:69471931-69473064 GCF_001723895.1 Crocodylus porosus | reverse complement strand
CGGGTCTTTGTGAGACGGACAGTCTGTGTCCTGTGTCAGGGTTCCCCAAGAACATGGAGCTGACAGGTAACACCACTGTTGCCACTATCCCTGACTGAGCCCAGCTCTGCAAACCTGGAGTGGGCAGGAGCAGCTCCCCCACCCTCAAGGCAGCCAGGGATAGCGGCAGCAGTGGATTGGGCAGGGAAGGGAGGTGCCATTGAACACGGAGGAGGAGGCAAAGAGGGGACTCTGACCTGGTGAGGGGACTTTTAAAAATGTTCCTGGCTGCTGCTCTGTGGCATGTTTGACTGAAAACAGCCTGCCTCTGCCCATGCACCCTCCCTGGCTCTGCTTCCACCACCATATATCCTGCTGGCTGGGGGATGCACTGGAAGGAAGACCCTACCTGGCACCACTGCTCTCCATGGCTGACAGGCACAGAGGGAAGCTGAGAAATACTTCTGCCTCACTCCAGTGGTGACTGCCAGGAGCAAGTGCAAGGGGAGCACAGTTCAGCAGGGGGAGGTGGTGGTGGCAGTGTGTAGGCTCTTCCGTGTGCAGGCGCTTCCCTCAACACTTGGCTGGAAGTGTCCGGGGGCATTCCCCACCCCCAGGGACAGCAGTGGCAGCAGGATTCTCTGCTCCCGCTCCCTGTCCAGCCAAACTGTCAGGTGTCCTCTAGGCAGGGTGTGGGCAATGGAAGGGGGGGGACCCCCACCCACTGCTGTCATTGTCCCTAGCAGAGTGAGGCATCCCATGCTGCCCCTTATCAGAGCCCACAGCTGGAGGCGGGAAGGAGCAGCCCTGGAGCTCCCCCACCCTCCAGTCAGCTAAGGATAGAAGCAGCAGTGGGCAGGTTCCCTCCCCCCGAACACTTCTTGCACCTAGAAGCAAATCCCACGGCAAGCCCTGCAGGAGAGGGTGAGCAGAATGAGAGGGGAGGGGACATGCCTGCTCTGAAGAGGGCAGGTGGCAGGGGAGGAGGGAGCCTCACCTGCTTCAGAGCCTCCAAAAAGTTTCTAGCAGCTGCTGCCAAAAAACAGCCTGCCCACTGGGAGGTGGGGCGGGAGGGGTGCAACTTCCTCTCCAACGTTCGCGACATCTCCTTCACCCTAACCCCTTTTTAAATTTATGGCTCTGCTGGAGGGATA
>NW_017728948.1:69432662-69471831 GCF_001723895.1 Crocodylus porosus | reverse complement strand
CGTGCGTGCGTGCGTGCGTGCGTGCGTGCATGTGTGCATGCATGCATGTGCTACTTACAACCATAACACATCCGCTGGCAAGATTCAGTAGGACTTGTGCACAAGGACACAGCGGATTAACTAGACACTCACGTGTCCCAGGCTGCAATCCACGGGGCAGCCTCAGAGGCTGCTGTTCCTGACCAGAGGGTCAGAGCTAGGGGCTGGTGCTCTGGTCACCCCCACCTCTCCCCTATCTTCCCCTCCATACCTGCTCCATTGGCCATCATATATGGGTGTGTCCTCTTGGAAAAGCTCTTCACACTTCCCACGGCACTAAAGCAGACAGGTGTGGGGGTACTGCAAGAACTGCTTCACCAGCCTATCACACCATGGATGATCATTTAAAAATAGCTGCCTGATGCCACATAGTTGCTTATGCTGAACCACTGCTGGAGGGAGGAGCTACCTGCAATGGGGAAGCAGCAGCTGCTCACCACATATCACTACAGCATGGTCTTGCCTCTCATGTTCCCCACAGACTCAGCAGGAAAGAAGTAACCAGCCAGTGCATGTTCTGGCAGAGGTCTTCTTCAGCCTCGTCTCAAGACACTTCATAGACAGCTGCTGCCAGATGGCTGAGGAGTGAGCATGGGGCTATGCCCTGGTGTCATCAAAGATATCTGTGCTGAGCTACAGACATAACTGACATGTAGTGCCCTCTCTCCCTCTTCTGCATCCCAACACCCTCTACCAGTTCCATGGTTTTCTACTGCCACCAAGTTACAATCAGGATCGTCTAGGGCACCTCGCAGGATCCCTTCAAGATAAACTCCCAGCCAGATGGGGAACTTCACCTTTACTTAGCCTAGCCAGACTGGCCCATGGCCCATGTACCCAGGATGCCAGCCACATGGTCCCATTGTGGGGAATTGGGCCAAGGTTTGGGTACAGCTCAGTGCCATAGGATGATTTGTTTGGCTGGCCTACAGGCACTGCTGCCTATGGGATGAGAAGCATGAAATCATGCTCAGCCAACATAAATCATGGCTCATGCACAATCCAAAGGCCTGGTGTGCTGGCCTCAGTGAAGAAGTCTAATTTTTGAAATCTTACCTTCTCCCATACAGCCAAGAAGGAGAGGTAACTTTTGCTCCCCAGAAAGCCAGGTGCCTCAGGGGGGTTTGGACACTTGTGACCCAGAACAGTACCATTAGGCAGGTGGGCTCAACCTCTGTTCAGGTCCGGGGAGGAAACCATCTTGGCAATCCAGCAACAAGGCCTCCCCACAGCAAAGCAGGCACCTCCGCCCACTTCTGAACTGATACTTTTCCTCTCCCTGAGCCTAGTCTCTGTGCAACAGTGGCTGGCCCGCCCATTGGGCTCTTTATTTGGTATTCCTGAGGCACTGATGAGGGGAGCCCCAAGCGGCCAGAAGGGCCCTTCCCAGCAAGCCCAGTACCTTGCTTTCAGGGGGCAAACCAACCACCAGGCTATAGTCACAACTGCCCTGGCTCCCTCCTGCTCTACCCCTTCTTTGGCTGGCAAGGGAAATGGGCTGGAGCCTCAGGCACCCAGCTAGACCAGCCACTGCTGCCCACAGGACCCCAACACACGTCTTGGCCTGGAGCCCACTCACAGTCCAGCCAGGCCCTGGGCTTTTGGCTGACTATAAATCCCTTAAAATGCTCGTGTTAAACACGGTAGGTCTCCAAACAGTAATGGAAATCACACAGTTGTGATTATGGTCATTCTTTATTTTGTTGTGACCATTGGGTTAGAAACATGCCTGCAGGTGACAAGGAGTGAGATTTGAGAGCAATATGATTGCACACAGTGACTGCAGGGCAGTCCGGAAATGTCCCAGTCATCTTGGACACCACTAGTAGTCTGCATAGAGCTTAGTGTTCACTGCAAAGTCTGAACAAGTAGGTTGGTCGATTAACTCACTTGCTGAGTTCCAGACTACCATGAACTAGTTCATGTTATGCTAGCTTAGGTATCGCTAGTATAGCTCATATCTGAAACATCAGACTACCCAAAGTTGTATTACCCTTGATAGGTCAAATAAAAATGCTTCACCAATCTTTCCTCTGTCACATAGCAGCTCATCATTGCCATTTTCCATACAAATGTAGTTTGATTTAAATTGCTGGAAATGGATCTGTCACTCTTCATGTATTTGTGGTGCGATCCCTGCTGTCCTGTGCAGCATCTTACAAGTGAGACTGGGCCACCGCATAGATTCATATGCTAGAATGAATCCCTTGAGGGTACCCAGTTGCAAATAAATAAAATGAAAAAGCAACATTCCTGGCAACATGTTCAAGGAAGGGGAAGAGACAGGCTTCTTTCTGAACAATTGGACACAAAGTTAGATTTTTTTTCTAGTTGCTTATAAATATAATTTATTACCTGTTTAAAAATTCTTTCTTACACTTTGTACATGTCAGGCTGACAGAATAAATGCAGGCATTTACAAACAGAGGGAAGGAGAAAAAAGGGAGAGGGAATAAGAGGCACACTCAACTAGTAAACCACACCTCCACTGTACAGCAATACAAATAATGCAATGGCTAGCACTTCTCTGTTAGTAAGTTTTTAGAAAAGGAATTGCATAGAAGATACAGCGATAGGAAAATTAAAACTGAAGAAAAATATTTTTCCATTTCTGAACAGCAGAAAAAATTTAAAAAAAAAAGAAAGAAGAAACCCTAAGTAACACTTCTGTAGTGGAGCCGGGACACACAAACAGTAATTGTGATACACCTTCTAAGCCTGGGTTGCGTGAGCATTTCTTGTTATAAGCCTCTCCCTGCTTTAGAAAGGTATTGAAAGGGTGATCTTGACATTATAACTGTTCTGTATTAAATGGAAGGTGTGTGTATCAGTAAATTAAGTCATACATATGTGTTCAACATACGAATTATATCCCTAGGAGAATAATTAGTCCTGATACTAATTGTGTTATGTGCCCTGCTTTGAGGCAGTTAGTAGTTGAAGCATGATATGGAATTTATTGTTGGAAGGGATGATTTACTAAGGCTGTAGAAAATGAGAGAGGGTGTGTATTGTAGCTCACATTTTCTCTTTATGTATACTTCACAGGGTGGTTGTGGTTTTTTTTATTTTTATTATTCCTTTCAATATCTGAGGTTTACCATAGATTTGTAGAAATAGTCACAAGGATACTACACAAACTCCAGCATACAATTGCAGGCTTCTCTCGGCTATGACCTGTAATTCTACCACAGCATGGCAACCATAGCTTAGAATGAATCTATCCAGACATCTTTGTCTTGCTTTGAATGATGTCCCTGTGATGTTAAATGTAGCATCCTGCTTCTTAAAAGAAACCAAGAAGTTAACTAGATGACACAACTATAGAACATCCTTCAATGAGAAGGCCAAGTCCATAGTACAATACACACATAACAATTAACTTCTCTGTAAAGAGCAGCTGAGCTAAAACACTAATATATAATTTCACCAACATTATAGAAAATGCTAAATAACCTTTCAGCAGTAGAGGTGAGTGAAATCTCTGGAATATCTATACTTTTGTACAGGCATAGCTAAAAGAAGGACTTTCACATGAAAACCTTTTGCCTCCTACTGAGGTTATACAATAGGTAAATTAGTTTGTTTCCAGTGATGAGTGCAAACTACCAGACAGAGTATTCAGTTCTGTGGGTTTGGCAGAAGCTCATACATTTCCTTGCTGGTTAATTATCAATATTGCTGTTTTCCCTGCTTCCACAGTTTTGCCCACCTGAGTTTACATTGGTGGTACAGCCCTGAATACTGGCCATCATCTTCATAGCAGCAGCTAGGCTGTACGGATGGAGGGAGGAATCACTTAACCTACTACAACTCTGTCAGCAATAGCTAAAGGCCTCCAACAGTAGCTTTCCTTTAATTACCTCCAAGCCCCTTTTCAAGCAAGTGTTCATGTGAAAGCCCCACTTTGAAGGGAATATCATGTGGTTCAATGTTTAAAAAGTTGGTGTGGCTTACAAAGTTTTGCAAACTAAGGTTCAAAGGAGAGACTAGAAATAGCTGCAAAGGTGACCCTGAAGCGAATACCTTATTGTGTGTGGTCCCTTGCAGGGAAAAGGCCAATGGCTCAGTTTCCATTCATAAGCCTCCTGCACCCGCAAAGAGTCTGACATGAACTAGGCAAGTCTGCGAGTGACTAGTCACTTCAGGGCCAGCTGACTGTTCAGAAAAATACCTGAAAAGACTTCCAAATTCTCAGTAAAGTAGTTTACAAAGTGCCCTGAACATAGGATCAAACAGACTCAACAGTATTATCTTATATAAAAGTAACCTAAGTGCTGTAGTCAATACTTGGCTAAAACATAGAATGAATTCTAACGCCCTGAAGGGCCTGGAAAAAGAGAAAATAAACTATTTCAGGTAGCAAGACAAGAATCCCACTAGGACACTGGCCATGATGACAGGCTTACAGTGCATAAGTACATCCATTTTATGCGTGAGCAACAGAAACAGCAAGAAACCAAAGCTAATATATCTTTGCTCTGTGTGCATCCTGAACTGCTACATGGCCTGTGAGTGTTTGCATCTCTGCCGGTGATGTGAAAGAAGAGTCTTTGTCAACCCCTGTCACCTACAAAGGCAAATACTGTCTAACGAGGCCTTGCTGACTTCAGACATATCAACATTTGTAATAAGCTTCAGCTCTCTTACTGTTCAGTATGATACAGCTCATGTGCATGTGAAACTAATAAAAGGACTGATCAAATACACTGACAGTCACCTTTACAAAGCAAACAACACAAAACAACTTAATGACGTTAAGCTAAAAAAACTCTGTCCAATAGTGATCTTAAATCAGAAATTAAAGATTTTCTTTGTAGTCTGTAGATATTTTTATATATATTTATATATAATATATATATTATTTATATCACCAGCAACTGACATGTAATGAGGAGATGGTGTGATGGGCAGTACTAACATATAATTCTGCAGTGGGCAACTAAAATATGAAGCAGTTAATAAAAGTGAAGAAGTGGAGAATAGAAGCCTGCAGTCATTTTTTTAAACAAGTTGATTACCTGACGAAAGTCTTATGGCAATTTTTGAGAGTCGTGCTGTCTGCAAAACTTCATTGCCATTCTAAACAGCCACCTCATAAAAAAGTATTTCCATCAAGTAGTACTTAAGATCATCTTTATTATTCTTCAACTGGCCTAGTGGTATCAGTACTAAAGTTCATGCACTTTACCACGAGATGGCAGTGTGTACAAGCAGTAAAAGGAAAGAACTGTTTCTAGCTTCACATAACCAAGTAATTTAGTAAAGAAATTTCTATTTCTTGCTCGCCTTTCCCTCCTCTCCCATTTTCCAATATATCCCATGTGGAACATGGAGCAGTCCTAGCAGGGTTTGGAAAGATGTCTTTGAGCTGCACCTGTTATCACAATGTTCTGGCACTGAAGACCCACTTAGGTCTTTCAAGTAGGGAGAGGAAAATTTTCTCACTATATCTTGCTTGATAAAAAAGAGAAAAAAGGGCACAACTAAAGTAATATAGGCAGAAGTGTAAACTGAGGTGGAAACTAAAGTGAGAAACAATCTGGCCTGGGTGAGACCCTGGAGGCCTTTGCGTCCCCAGTTATCTAAGGAGGTCTAGTTGCCCTATGACTGATTACCCACTACTAATGTTGCCCATAGATCTCTACTGTTGCTCCTCTCCCCTTTTCATGATGGCATGTAAAACATTTGGGGTGGCCCAAAACCAGAAGCATGGTAGTAACCTTGACAATCATGTGAATCCTAGTGCTTGACAGTAAAACAGGCCCATCTTCCTCAAACTGGATTTTATTTAAGGTCTTTTCCAACTGCTAAATACCCAGACAAATGGGTTGGAATAAAAACAACTGTAGTTCTTGCCTAGGGCACTGTCTCCTTTCCCAACAAGTGACAACCTTCTTTGGAGAGATACCCACCCTCCGCACCCAGCAAACTTTGAGCTAAGTTTTTCATACTGATCAATGTCGAAGCAGTTGATGGATGATTCTGACCCAGTAACAGAATCTCTTACAAAAATCCTTTTCCTCTCTCTTTGTTGAAAGAGGTCTCAAGCAACTGAGAAGAAACAGCTGGTAAAGGGAGCACCAGCACCAAGAGTATGCATAATGCAGCATAACCTATGAATAGCAGAAGCTTCTGCTTATGACCCACATGAGAAGGCTGCACATATTCTCCCCCATGCAAACACCCCTCTGTAGAGTGTACCAATGATTTTAGAGGTTATATATAAAGGATGGATCCTAGCAGTGAAAGGCAAGGATCTGAGAGACAACAAATCATCAGATCTGGAAGCGTATTGAAGCAGGGGAGTGGGAAAGAAGTGTGGAGAAGCATGAAAGAGAGGTACTTGTTTGGATCCAAAAGCTGTTCCTCTGTTAACTCTGCTATGGCACACTTTTCTGTGAGAACTGGGGGAAGAACAGAGTAAGAAAAAATGGTAAAAATGTTGCTGCTGTGCAGAGAGGCCACCAAACAAGCAAGAAATGAAGGTGTCAGAAAAGTGGGTAAAAAGGACAAACTGAAGCAAAAAGATTCAGAAGGCTGCAGGCCAAGTGAAAGGCTAAGATCATGAGCCAAAGCCTGCTTAACTCAGTGGAAAAACTCCCATTGGCTTCACAGGATTTTGTATCACTCATAAGACAAAGCTGCGTTTGAAAAGGACAGGCAGGCCAGGATCATATAGGCAAAGACTGCACTCACATGAACAGCTGAATCTTGAACATAGTTACACTTTGAAAGTAAGAACCTGTGCCTTTTGATCTAATCTGAACACTGATTTGGCTGCTTGTCTGTGGCTGACTGACTGCCCTCTACACAGGGAACGTTTTGTGAACACTACTGTTTAATAAATACACTGCTGAGAACAGTCACTGAGCTGAGAATAAAAAGCCTATGGAAATGTCAAAATGGGAGACGGGACCGTTGAAATTCACCTTCCATTTTAACCAATGACATTTTAAGGTTTCTTTTAAAAATACATACTTGAAAACTTCAGGAGAAAAAAAGACAAATGTAAATTGAAGATAGATAATTTGCATTTATCTATGGGACTTTATATGGGGGAGAAAGCTCTTCTGCCATGAGAAGCAAAAGACAGGAAAGGCTAGAAAGCTTCTGAAATGATATGCTCAGCATTGTATTATGGAGTCACTCTTTACACTAAGCACAAAGCAAAACAAGTCTGCAAAGAAACAACAACTGGGAAAACAAGTTTCACTTGCCAAGTTCTCCACATCAGCTGTTTACATGCATCAAAATGGCCAAGAGGGACACGGGATGAAAACAAGTGTGTCTGTTCAACTACATGGGAAATGAGTTCCAGCAAGAACTCCTAAGAAAACCTATAGGAGTATTTATAGGCTGGACAAAGCGTAGCAGAGTTTGACTCAGTTAGTTGTACTGCCCTGTCCCACTTGGTGACCATGCAGACCAGGGTACAGTTTTGCCCGGAAATATAAATGGAGTGGCTTCTCTGTTCCCGTTATTGTCCTTGATTATTGTACAGGTTTAAATGTAGGGGCTGAGTTTCAGCAGGGCTGGGCACTCACAATTCCATGTGGTGTCAACAGGCAATGCAGATGCTCAAGGCCTCTTAACTAAATTACACCCTAAAGCCTTAACTTTCTGAAGAGCCTTTTGAAAGAGCAGGTTTGCACATGTATGCTGCCTAATGTCATGCATGAATGCACAAGCCAGCAGAAACTAACAGTGCTCTATGTACTCCTGCACAAAAGCTTTTGAAAAGTAGAGGGACTGTGTTGGGAGAGTGCACTCACAGCACTGACATGGGGCAGAGCTGGCATTCAGAGTGCCCATGGGCTACTTACTGTCCAAGCAAACGGCCTTCAGGTTTATTGCAAGAACTTATACCTTACTGTAACTGGTGCACATGGGACTAAACCCCTAGGTGGTATAAATCATCACTGACTTCAAAGAAGCTACACCAATTGCTATCAGCTTTGGATCTGACATCACGTGAGCACTTCTGACTGGCTATCAAAGGGCTCAGAAAGTGAGTACTAGAGCTGAAAAAGGGAAGGAGAAAGGCATTGGAAGAGAAGTGTTTTATGAGAACCTCAGCAGCCCAAGAACAGAGAGAACAGGTTCTGCCAACAATTGAATGAGTCATTCTGCTGCCAACAAAATTCTAAATTAAAATAATAATAGCAATAATAATAATAATAATCCTTGCACTAGATACTAATCAGTAATTAAGCATCATAGCAATATTTTTGCATGTATTTTTTCCACCACTCCAAATTACGTATCTTGCACACGCACACACGCATACACAAACACACGCACACGTGCGCTTTAATGGGGTAGGGGTTATACTGTGATTTGGAAATGGATCCCTTTCTTCCCTGCCAACCTACAGCTATTTCCCACAAAGGACCCAAGGGATTCCCCTGGGGAAAGCAGGGAGAGGTATGTGTGTTCCTGCTTAGCACCCAGATTATCTGCTTTCCAGATGCACGCATTTAAAATTCTGGCTTTACAACTAGGTCTAGGTCTAGGAAACAGAACGCTGATGGGAGGATTATCTTGAGATACTTGATGCATGGATTTGTAGCCAAAGTCTGAATGTGACTGGAAATTGACTAATTCATCATCTGAGATAGCCACAACTGACTGTCCACAGCTTTGTCTAGAATGGCTTTAAACAAAAATATAGAGAGCCATGGACAGTCTCTTTACCCCTGTCCAGTATTTGATGTAAACAACGTCCATAGAAACTGGGACTGTTAAGAAAGTTTATCCATATATCTGGATAGCAATAAAAAGCGTTTCCTAGGAAACTGTAAAATCCTGTACCAAGCAGCGTACAGCCAAGCTGAGAGGAACGTTAGGTTGATTTATATTTTCAAGGTACAATTTTGCATGTTTTTTTTTTAAATCCTGTGATAATGTACAAGAAGAACATATGCGAGAATCAGGGCTGCTTTTTCTTCTTTGAAATATGTCTTGTGAAACTCATTGGTGCGGGTTTTTATTTTGTTTCTTATTTGTAGGTGACAGGGCAATACCACTCCCTGTTTCCATTCCTTCCTGTTCATCCCACTCCTGCATCAGTAATTTCCTTCTGCTGCCAAAGAAACAACTGTCTCATGCCTTCCCATTTCTTCGAGGACTGATGCCAGCATGCTCAGGTTGCCATCAGGGAAATTCTGGGCTTCCCAGAGATCTAGAATCACACCAGTAGGACTCGATTTTGTGGCAAAATAATTTAGGTACCTGTAGCAGAATAAAAGGAAATGGCTTTGTAAGATGAGTTGCCCCATTCACTCATTCAAATGATTTCCAAAGCACACAAAGTTTCTAAGGCCTCCAGATTGTGTATTCTGCTGGAGAGTTCAACTTGATTAGCTGATGTTTCCCTGCACTAGGTATACATGCTTTGGCCTTCTGGGCCAGGCATTAAGCTGGCCTCAGTGAAGCTATTCTGAATTAGACCATCTGAGGCTCTGGTTTCCCTGTTTATAGCTGGTGTTGACTATTGCCTGTGTACTTCAGCCAAACCCAGGTTCTCTGCAGGCCAGTCCAAGTGCTGTTTGAGGCATATTTATCCTGTTGAAGTCCCACTAATATCGGTGGGAATGGAACTGGACCTTTAAGAAGAACAAGTGAGCCATTTTCCTGTGCATACCCCTGAGCCTGCCTGTGATGACATCCCTGACATCAACAGTGTACTTTTGAGTTCACAACACACTCACCTGTCCAATTTCAGTTTGTGGGCCAGCATCCTCCAGTCATGGCCCCTAGTCTGAGGGGCATCGAGGCTGCTACACAACTTCTGCCTGATTGGGAGAGGGATACTGAAAGCACCGGGTCCCATTATGGTGGTGATGGTACTTGCTGCATCCATGAGAGGATACTCAATGCCAGTAGGCTCCTGAATTTTGGAGAGAAGAAAAAATAAAATAGTACCCTAATGAACACAGGAGCAGTTGCCATAATGTGAATCCTCTAAGGGGGCAACAACAGAATGCTATTACTTGTATTAGTAAGGGAGCAACATCCCACGAATATACAGCAGAATTTTTAGCTGGAAACTTCATTACTCTGATGAACTGAGAAGAAGGACAAAGCTCTCTATTAGGGTAAAATTCTACTCCCAGGTCCATACAGCAGAGCTCAGCTCCCACTACACAAGTGGAAATCTCACTGATACAAAAGGGAGGAGTCGTGCACATGCGAAAAAGGATTTTCAGAGAGCAATTTTATGCAAAAGAGCATTTGGAATGAGATGACAGAAAAGCAGTAAGGATCTTATGTTCCCTTCTTGTGCAAAGGGATGTGTAATTCAGGGGAAAGCACTTATCCTGTAAGATGCATGAGACCAGGGAGCATTTATATCTGAAGCAACATCACATTTATGTGTGGCCAGCAGTGGTATAGGAGTACCTGTGAGGACATCTTCTGATCAGTTATGAGGGGGAGCCCTTCTCTCTGTCCTCTTTCCCATCCCAGGCACAGAACAAAAGCAGCAGAGCCAGCTTTGTGGGTTTATGGCTCTTATCTTTCCAGGAGTACTTGTGCTCTCTGCTCACTTTAATGGAGGACAAACCATGGGGAGACAGTTAATACTGCTCCAGGCATTAACTGATCTCTTATTTTTATGCTGACCTAAATCTATCTTAAGAGATGGAACGAGCAATTTATAGTGGTTGTTTGCCATCTCCTGCTACCAGCCTACTTTTCAGACCACACTTTCAGTTCACTGGGGTTAAAGGTAACAGAGATGGTTCAACAGAGAAGGGAGCTCCCTGGGCAGCCACCTGAACCCTCCCGGATTGCTCTGAAATCCTGCTTCCCTCTGTGCCATCCTGCTGGCAGAAATGGTGAGGGGAGAGGAAGGGAGCCTGCATTTTAAACTTTGAGTAGTATATATCTGATATACATAACTGAATTAGCCATGAAAGACAAGTGTCTAGTTGTTCTTCTCTTTGTCTGCAAAGTCTTATCATGCTTTGGGTGAACAGCAATAACAATAGTAACTGCGGATAACCCTTGGAGCTGTGGAATTTATTCAAAGACATTGGGTGTATCTACATGAGATGTTTACTGCTGAGCTACCTTACCTAGTAAATGTCTGTGTCTACATGTGTGCCCCTATTAGAGCACATGGAACTACTATTGGAGCTACTATTGTATGTGTAGATGCTGCCCAGCTGGCTGGGGCATGAGGGTGCTTCAATGTGGGGGCTGCCCACAGGCTAGCACCATGCTGAAGCACCTTTATGCCCCAGCCAGCCCCTCTGCAGCACACTGAGCCTGGTTGGAGCAGCCCTGGGCTACTGCCAGCTGTGGCTGCTCTGACCAGGCCCAATATACTGGGTACAAATAAACTCTGGAGTTTTTTGCTCTTGGGCACACATTCAAATGGTGCACTCCGGAGCAAAAAACTCTGAAGCAATAAGCTCCTGAATTTATTTGTTCACATCAATTGCACATGTAGACTTGCCCATTGTAAGCATGTAAATTCTGGCTCCTGATTGCAGAGGAAGAGGCTGTCCTGTGAACTCTGATGTTCTCTGTCCAGAAGCATCTTAAAACCTCCCTTTTTAAGGGAGTGCAGGCACTCTGGCTCTTCAGCTTTCTAGCCCAATCACAACCCAGAGGAGCAGGACACAATAGTAAAAAGAGGTGAGCAATGAAATAATGAGCCAAACTTTTCCAGATATTCCAGCCATGGCTTATCTAGGTTAATGCTCTGAATAATCCAAATCAGCTCAGTTTTGCAAAGGGTGTGAGGGTTCCTTCCACATTTTCAGATTTGGATCTTATTCTACGAAGAGGCCAAGTGGTCCTAGTTACTTCTGCACCAACAGGAATGCAAGGTAACTGGTGCTAGTGTGGGCCTTCAAAGTGTGAGTCATTTATCTTCAGCACGGTGATGACTGAGGTGTTGGGAGCTGTCTTTCAGAAAAGGGAATTCAGAGTTGACAGCTTAAGATATATAAAATATACTGGCCAGACTATGCAGGTTCGTTGAAAGCCAAATCAAAAGCAACCCATGTCAAAAGACTGTCTGATAATATTAACAGCCACACCTAGCAGAGATTTCAAAGCACATAACACAGAAAGCTAAGTATAGATTATTCCCATTTTACAGATGGGGTTATTGAGTCCAAGTGGCTTGCCTAAGGCCATATAAAAGGGAGTAGTACAAGCGAGAACACAGTATAAATCTTTTCATTAGCCCAGAAAAACTAGTTTTGCCTGTGATCAAAAACTGAAAAGAGACCATGCTCCAAAGAAAATGAAAGAGTAAGTGCTGAGCAGCTTAGCTGAGAAATGGGTGGTGTGTCCCATTTTAAAAAAAATTACCAGAAATGTCTAAAAACCCAAACATAAAAAAGGGAAAAATAAATAAATTGGGATTACATGTATATATATTAGGTGTGTGGGTGTATACAATGCCCTTAACTCACACAAAATATTATTTAATATACACACACACACACTATATATATATATGGTGTATGTGTATGCATATCTATATGCAGACAAAAGAAAAATCATGAGCTGATGATCTAACATCAATCTGAAGCAGCAAAAAGGCGGTGAATTTAGGCATCACTGCAGCTGAATCGAAAGCCTGGGAATTACAAGGGTCATAAGAAAAGTCAACATTAAATGTAAATTTATTTGTTTTTCTATTTGTTGCTCTGCATAACTGGTTCCTGGAAAGGCCTGTGAAACCTGGTAAGAACTATCTCAAGAACTTTACAATGCTTATTTCAAGTTGTCATCACAAAGTTTCGAGAAAGGCTTGCTTTCATTTGCCTCACACTGGCAGCAAGTTGTCTATTTTTAGGTTTTCCTAAGCACTAGTAAAGAATGTATCTCTGGCTAGAATTATTATCAACATGTATTGCTCTTATCTCCTATCCTCTATGTAGTCCATTTAGTATCATGTCTATTTCATACATGCTTTTTTTCCAAAATGTTACATAAAGACACTTTAAGATAGACACTCCTAAGTGGAACAGTTCTGTGTCATGCCAGAATATCCTTGAAGTAGTATGTTTTAAGAAGCATGGATTATGGTCTTTCTAATGTATGTACCAGCTATAGTGTTTGGTAAAAGGCATATGAGTTCGATAACATCCATTATGCTGGAGCTAATAACCCTGTAATAGGGATGGTCATCTTGGAATATGGCAGACACTGAATACAAGTTCTTCAGGGCACTGGTGATCGATAGCATAATAGATTTGGTACTTTCTCTCATTTTCCAGGCCAAAACAAATGACTGACATGGACAGAGAACACTGAAAGTCCGACTATAGCTCTGAAGTTGGCTGTTTGATATCCAAAACTCAAGATTATTGTAGGGTGTATATAGATTTTTGTATGGGGATGCATTGGAAACTGTTTATCCTTTTTTGTGTGAATTAAGGGCATTTTTACATGCTGAAGCACTGCAGCACTGCACTGCTGCAACACTTTCAGTTGTATAAGCGGTGACATGCTTGTCAGTACTGGTGGCAGGGGTGTGCTTTTGAACTAAAACACCTCAGAGGTGCTTTAGTTCAAAAGCACACCACTGCCATTTTCTGCGCGCTGACATGCATTTCACCACTTATACAATGGGACACAACGCAGCGCAGTCTGCGTCAGCTTGCATGTAGAGCAGACTCATTTACTCAAGCCTGCACAGAAGTGCTGGATCTCTGGTGTGTTGCTGAAGAATTGCTGAAGAAAAATGTGTGTGTATAAATGCCTTAGAATATTAGGGTTTAGGTCAGGCAAAGACAGAAGATCTCCTTCTCATTCAAATTTCCTTATCCTTCTCATACTTGCATTTATTATCACTTATTATGCAACAGCACCCAGATGACCCAGGGTAGAAGACACTGTATGGATATCTACTGTGAAAGTCCCTTTACCAAGGGGTTCCTTTTTAGAAGAAAAAGACAGGAGAAAGGTAGGTATAGTCCTCTTTGTACAGTATAGGTAGATTACAACTCCAGGGCCAACACATACACCTATCTGTTGTAACACCTAAAAATTAGGGGCTTGACTAAAAAAAGTGATTCAAACAGACAGGACTAAGCACCTAAACAGGCTTTGGTGGAATCCAGGCATCTACAGCTGCGCACAAGTATAATTTAAAATACTTTAAACAGGGAGGGGGAGTTTCCACTGAGTGGTTTGCATCAGCTATTATGAGGTTATATTCTGCATTCTTCTATGTGAAATAAGTTAGTTAAATCACTGTAAATTTAAGACTGAATGAAACAGGGATGAAGCCAAAATGGGTTTTACTGCATCTGTATCACTATAGGAGCATGCAGATGTAACAGTTATATCACAGCAGCTTATATTGGCATCAATGTCATAACTGCCTGCACCCTAAGTCACAAAAAACAGTGCAGCTCAACCATGGCTGCAACACCTCTGAGGTGACTAAATACATTTGATGTAAACTTGGGGGCCTGAAAAGCCCAAGGAGGGGTGTAGGCTTAAGGCATCTTCAGAAGTGATTCAGTATAAACATTTAGGTGCCTGGGACCCCACATAAGCTCAGCTGAGATTCACATCAGTTCACATCACTGAAAGTCTGCCTATATATCCCTTATCTCTTAAATACTCAGAGGGGACACTTAACTCATACCAACAACACTGCTTCCAGGACATCCCATCTTTTGCCTAAAGCCTAGTGGTTAGAATAGGAAGTTTAATTATTTACAGGCCTAGGACTCAGCTCTTCCACTTCCTGGATAGCCGGCAATTATGGAAAAGTTGGCGTTACCACCCATAGTCATTACATGTTGTCTCGCTGGGTCTTTAGTTGAGGGTGGTGCCTAAAGATAGGCCTGAGTCAGATGGAAAGGGGCAAGACACAGCTAGCTCTAGAGCCTAGACACCATTCTGCTCAGGACTTAGGTCCCTCGGACCATCCTTTGATGGCACCTGCCTCTGTTAACTCTACAGCGGACTTAGACACTCATCTAATCTTACCTATTTGGATCACTTTCCTGAGACAAAGCACATATACTATAGGAGCGCCAATGTCAAAACAGAAGGGGAAGAAGTTTAGATCAATCTGTAGAATTCAGAGCTGCCTAAAGCTCACCAATAGAAAACACTAAACTTTGGTACCTCTGAACTTATTAGGCACCTAAGTCAAGCCAACAGTGATCCAGAGTGACTCTGCTTAGCAGAAAATCTACATCAGCACCTACGTACCCTCAATTGGCCTGCAGTGATTCTGTGGTTCAGGGAACCTATATTTTATGTGATTAAGACCTAGATTCAAATCCATCTGTAGGCACCTAAAGAGTACTTAGGCAAAATTTAGGCACCTAAGTCAAAAGGAGCAATTCAAATCATTTGTGCTCAATGACCAGAAAATAATCAGTGTCAACATGGCCTGAAAACACTCCAAGGTGCTGGGCTCCTAAATTATATATGCTTAAGGGCCAGATTTTAATCAACCTGGTTGGTATCTGAACAAGCTTTAGGCAGAACTTAAGCTCCTACGTGACAAGAAATGGTTGTTCTCTTGGGCATTTGCTATCTGTCTCCATAGTGGGCTTTCTCACGGGCACTTAGCATTGCTCTAAAGGTAGCTACAGTACATTTGCAGGGAGGGGTTTAGTATTTGCGGAGAAAATGTGGCGTGTTTTGCCACAATACCTACTCACATGGTGGAAGCCATAATTGGCATTATCATGCCATAATTGAAATACCAAAGCCCACAGGGGAATCTTATTGACCAGGCCAACAATTGAATTTAGTTTTCCCTTTTCCCTCAGACCAGTGCCTTAATCATACAATATCATTTTTCCTCCCATACCTAGAGGCATGCAAGCTCTCTCAATCCTTCACTCCAGGGTCTTTCTCAATTTAGTTGGAGTAAGGCAGATTATCCTGTTCTTAAAAGGTGTCCTTGCCATTATACTAGTGCAGTAAAAAGAGAGAGAGAGACTATTAACTAATGAATGTGCTAACACAGTTGTGCATGTCAGCTCTCAACATCTAATGCTCTTTCTGCCCCTTATATGGTGGGTGTGAAAATGTCACCATGAACCAACCTCAATGAACAACTCTCATGATCTGTAACTTTGATAATGATAATATTATTTTCTTACTGCCTTCATCCCCGATGGATGGGATGACACCACAAGACAATGGTATTATTTCTGTTCCTTCTAAATCTATTACCAGATTCTATTACATGAAGATGATTACAGTGTGTACTTGAGTTTCATTAAAGCTACTACCAGTGCTATGTTAAATTAGAGATTACCTCAATGCAGCACTTATTACAATAATTGTTTATGATAGTTCCTTTACCATCTGTCTTTAATGTTGTGTTGTCCCCAGCTGAATATATAACTACATCCGATAACCAAACAGATGTTATGGGTAATGGCATACATTGTCAGGGCTCTGCAGAACAAGTAACTTTTGATTGTCGTCTCACAGTCCTTCCAAAAGTCACCCAGAAACTCCCCCTTCTTATGATTTCATGGTTGAAAGTATGACTGCTCTTTCATATCTGCCAAAATGATGGTTGTAATTGAGTAGCTTCCTCTTAACAATGTAATAATGATGCCTCCTCTATTGTAGCTGTGCCTGGCTAGTCTTGTCCCTGGGGCCAATTCTTTTACAGGGATTTACAGCTGGAATATAGAAAAGGAACTGCAAAATAATTGAAGAAGATGGTAGGGATTTTTTAAGTTAAAAAATAACCAAATTCAATGATTTCTAAAAGGTGTCAGCTTGTCCATTGTGGGAACCTAAGCCCTCTATCCAGCAGACCCGATACAACCACCTTGCTCACATGATTTATTCCTTAGCAGTGGAAGGAAGTTAATTTTGGAAGTAGATGATAGTTTTTTCTCTGGGCCTTTCAGTCTTTGCCAGCTGGGATGGAATAAGTGCCTTTGCTATTATCCTTTTTCGTGATATTCCTCCACCTGATATAATGACATATAGAGTGCCAATGCCCATATAATCCGGGCTCATTAGAAATCATTAGAAATCAGGCACAAAGGCCTCCAACATTTTCACACAGATCAGTAGCCCCTTGCTGACTTTTTTGGTCACTACAGCCTATTGTGACCAGGACTTGGTAGTGGATTCTCTTTACTGTCTCTCAAAGCTACCCAGTTTACACTGATTTATTTATTTGCCTAAGTTGTCAGCTGCTTATGAAGAAACCTCGCTGACATTTCTCCCATCCATCCGATCTGGAAGGTTCATGCTGCAGCAGAACCATGAAAGAAATCAATTTCATTATCCTGGGGTAACTGACAGAAAGTCTTTAAGTTGCATCAACACTATTTGAAGGATCATGTCTCCACAAAGGGTGTATTTTAGTCTCCTTGTCACTTGTTTCTAAGTCTGATCCACCTTCCTTTTCATCAGTTGATGTACGTGCAGCCCAAGCAGAAGGCAGTCATCAAAGGGATAGCCCCCCTCCTCCAAAATTCTGCTCCTTCTGTTGTTGTTGGAGCTTTGCAAGTTATTGAACTTTGCAGACCTGCTGGGCCTGGAAAGTGAAAACGCCATCTAGAGCCAGCAGGGGTGGAGCTGTGTGGCTCAGAGATACGGCTTGCAGAACGGAAAGCGCTGGCGGTTGCTATGGCATCGTGACACTAGGATCATTCCTTATTAATGTCAGTAGGGCCTTTGACTGAAGTTGTTTGTAAGTTGAAAGCCTTGTGAAACTCTGGGAGGAAATGGTGACCGCACTGCAGTGGGCTGTGGGAAAGAGAGAAAAGGGTCTGTGTGGGCCAAGGTTGCTGCTTGATGGATGAAGACTCTCCTTGAATATGAGGCAGGAAAACAAGACAGAACAATTTACTTTTCATGTGTCATTTGCATGCTGCATGGGAGACAAACAGTTTAAGTACCTTTCCAAAAAATCAGATTTGTTACAACGGGTGCCCTCACCCCTACCCTGTAACTGAACCTCATCTGCCAGACTAATGTCTACTTCAATACAAGGATACCTTGCAACTTTATTTACATCAGTACTTCACAGCTACTCTCTGACCTAATACTTGGAAAAGTCTTTGAAAAGATTATTAGGAATCATATTTGTGTGAGCCCAGCAGGAAAAATAATGCAGCAGGACAACTAGCATGGATTCGTAGCAGGTAGATCATGCCTGACTACTCTGATTCCTTTTTAAGACCAGGTCACAAAACACTTAGACCCAGAAGTAGAGGTGGATGTCATATACTTGAATTTTAGGAAGGCCTTCGATATGGTATCTCATCCTATTCTCATAAATAAATTAAGAAGCTGTGACTTAGATGATTACACAGTCCAGTGGCTGGCAAATTAGCTTGGGGATTGCACCCAGAGAGTGCTAGTGGATAGGTTGGTATCAACCTGGAAGGATGTGGGCAGTGGGGTCCTGAAGGGCTCAGTCCTTGGACCTGTAGTTGTCAATGTCTTTATCAGTGACTTGGATGTGGGCATGAAGTGTACTCTGTCCAAGTTTGCAGATGATACTAAATTGTGAAGTGAGATGAACACACTGGAGGGTAGGGAATGATTGCAGGCAGACCCAGAGAGGTTGGAAAAGTGGGCAGAACAAAATAGGATGCAGTTCAACAAAGGCAAATGCAGAGTGCTGCACCTAGGGTATAAAAATATCCAGCACACCTAACTGGCTGGGACGTGACTCTCTCAGCAGCACAGAAGTGGAAAGGGTCTCAGAATCATAGAGGACTCCAAGATGAACATGAGTCATCAGTGTGATGAAATCATCAGCAAAGCTAATCACACTTTATCATGCATCAGGAGGTGATACTTCCCCTCTATGCGACTTTGGTCAGAATGCAGTTGGAGTATTGCGTCCAGTTTTGGGCACTGTACTTTAAGAAGGATGTGGATACCCTGTAGATGGTCCAGAGGAGGGCCACTCATATGGTTAAGGGTTTGTAGGCCAAGACCTTTGAGAAGAGAGTAAGGGACCGGGACCTCTTCAGCTTCTGCATTTGATTTTGTGGCCTCCTACAAATTTATTAGTGGGGCGCAGCAAGGAATCAGAGATGCTTTGTTCACCAAGGGGCCTCTTGGGGTAACAAGGAGCAATGGTCACAAGTGGACAGAGAGCAGATTTAGGCTAGACATCAGGAAGAACTTCTTTATGTTAAGAGTGGCCACAATTTGGAATGGGCTTCCGAGGGAGGTGGTGCTCTCCCCTACCTTGGGGGTCTTTAAGAAAAGGCTGGATAGGCATTTGGCTGGGGTAATCTGACCCCAGCACTCTTTCCTGCCCAGGCAGGGGGTAAGACTCAATGATCTGTTGAGGTGCCTTCTGACCCTAGCATCTATGAATCTATTAATCTAATTCTCTATTTTCTGTTATTGCTAGGAATAATGGTCTCCAAGACAAACAGCAGCATTCTTCCTCTTGTATAATTATTTTCTGAGTTCCTGAGGTCACTTCATGACTTTGATGCTGTGACTCATATGTCATCGTTGCTCAAATTATTTCAGGATATGCTGCCCTGTACCCCTAGTTTCAATGACTTGAGACAAGCTCATGAAAATCAGTGTGAATGGTAACCCTTTTCTTGTGTGCGACTCCCTGTGCTCTGGCTATGTGCTCCCACTTGCTCACAGTTACTACCAGTGACATTCTGTGAAAGAATTGGCAGTGTCTGACCTTCTCCTTCCTCATCCTCAATGTATTATTTATTGTTACATCTGAGAGTATTTTTTCTTCTAGGGAAGCGCAATCCTTCAAGTCCTAAATTAAGGTGGTCAGAATTATTTTGACCAAATTGTTGTCATTGTTGAAATTGCAAGACCTTATTTAAAACCAAGTTACTTATGCCTGGCAGTAACAGATGAAAGGCAAGCTTATTGAAGATCTAATATCTGATATTACTGATTTCACAGCAGTTATTGTAGGGTCAGAACACATTGGTTTGCATTGATACAGCATATTTAGGCTGAGTACGTGCATCTACATGTGCACCTACAGTGAAAGTGACTATACGTATGCAGCATTTACTGTGCAGTAAATTAGGCCTAATACCAACAAAAAAAGTTCTAGATTAACTGTGCAGTACCAGTCAGCCCCAGAAGTGACACAGGTCCTCCCATGCTGGAGACAAAACCTGACACCTTTTCCCCCTGCCAGCCTGGGGCTGGTACCCAAGGAGGTCTGGACCTCACCCTGGCTGTTGCAGAGGGCCAGACCTGGGCTGCAACAGCCCTGCGCTGAACTGCTCCCATCTGGAGCAGCTGTAGATGCATTCCTGGCCATATATTAATGCACCTTAAGGTACAGTACTGCACAGTAACCTTAATGTGCATTAATTACAAGTGTAAACATGCCCAGTGAGTAGACTGCTGGAGGACCTAGACACTGTATGCTTCATGAGGTAGATCTTCTCCATGTGAGTGGGTGAAAGAAGAAACCACACACAGAAAGGAAAAAGACAAGGCACATTTCCATCATTGCTTTCTTGACTCTTTTAAAGGAAGGGTGCTAGCTTCCATAAAAGCGTGAAAAGAAAAGCCGGCAAAGCAGTACGGAGAGCCATAAGGGAAGAGAAAAGATGACAGTTAAATCCATCCTTTTACCTAGCTTCAATGAAAAAGAAAAGTACGTTCAGCTCTCCTTAGGAAGGAGAAAGATTGGAAAGCCTATAGCCTCCCAGCATCAGGAAAGAAAGAAAATTAAAGGATGTACCAAGCAAGAATCACTGGGTATGTGGACATGTCAAGTGATGTGTCACCTCCTTTTCCCTCATTGCTTAGTGTGGAGATAGCTGGATCTTTACCTCTGATACCGTACAGTTGAGCTGGAAGATCTGTCCTTCTCCTTCGACCTGCCGTACACAGAGTTTACAAACAAGCTCCACCGTGGTCAGGCTGAACCTTTCCAGAGTAAAGGTACAGTGTAGGTTTCTTTGACACCCACTCCAGATGTGGTAAAAGGGAATTTCCTGCAGGAGGAAAAGTAAGGAACGGTTTAAATATGCTCATCAACAGTCATGGTATATCTCATCAGGTTTTCAACTCAGCTCTCAGAAAGCATCAGAAAGTGTGAATACAGCAAATGGACTCATGAGTCTCACGAAGAAGAAGAACTTACCTCTGCCATTCTGAATGGTCACCTACATTCTAGCACTATTCTAAACATTCTGTGACAGGGGCCTGAGGCCGATTACTCCGTCAGCCTGCCTGCCTAGCCAGGGCAATCCACCCACCTGTCTCGCCTGCCACACCTTTTGACGTACTTAAGAAGTTGTTTCTAGGAGGGAGGCTACCCTTTTATGCCCTAATACCAAGTAATATATGACTCCAATCGCCCCTATATCATGTCCCAACTTTCAGGTGTTATACTACTATCTTTCACTTCTGTCCTCCTCTGGTGCTGGGCTCTGTGCCCTGGTAGCTACACCCTCTGGGCGGTAGGGCTGTCTGCACCCCTGCAGCTGTGCCTCTGTCTGTCTCTGTGCCTAACACTGGGCTTTACCCAAATCATGTGACCCCCTTCTCCAGGCACTAATGAGGCCTCCAAAGCTCCCCTTATAGCCTCATCCCAGTTCTCTGGTGCAAACGTAAACACAAGCATAAGCCCTAGGCTATAACTTAAACATTATAAGTGACAACCATGCTGTGTCCCCTTAAGGGGACAAACTTCAACCCTTAGTACAGCATGCTTCCCAGCCTAAGTACCTGGAAGACTCCTAAAGTCTTGCAGCATTGGGTAGCAAAGCAAGCAGCACCAGGTCTCAGGTAGCTTCCTCATACAGGAGCTCCTTCCCTGGCAGTTGCCAGAGAGTCTTCCTGCAAGCTCCAGCCCTGGACGCATATACCCCCAAACCCTGCCTCCTTCTGGTCATGTGACACTTGTAGGTGCTGCCCAATTACCCCCATAGGCTGTTACCCCCAGCAACCCACAGCTGTGGAGCTCTGATTAGCCTGCAGAGTTCCCATGGCAGGCTGCTTCAGTCTTAAAGGATCAGGCAAGTCTTAGGGCCCTGCTACACTCTCCATGAACAAGTGTGCATTGCACTGGAGCCCTAGCAAGTGAAGGATGAGATGGAAAGGAAAAGAAGAAGTTACTCTTTACTTGATCCTTCAGTGAAGAAAATCCTTAATATATCCAAGGGTGTTCCACTGTTCTCTCTCAAACTTTACAAAGAGATGTGTGTGTTTGTGCACAAGTATTTTATCCTTTCTTAAGACCAAACCCTAATTGAATACAAAAGGCCTGGTCACCCTAATATCTCCATGAAGCCTTCACTTGCCAAGAGTGGGCCATATTCTAGAAACAGCCAAAAGGGTGCATGTATTTTGGCAGTAGCAGCCCCTGTGCACAAATACTCCGTTCTAATTCTCACTCTCTTTGCACTGAATATTCCTACATGTAGTAGATTTTCTAATCACACTGACCAAAATTTCTTTTCTGGTGTGTTAAGATGAAATTTTGATTTTCATTTTAAAAAACAAACAAATTCCAGGCTGTTATTGCTCGGTTTAGCAATAATGAAGATTGTTAATAGAACCTGAACAGTCTACTCAACTGAACTTATTAAAGATATTAAAACTAGACAATGCATAATACAATGGAGAGGACTGGTATTCAATACAGAAGACTGTATAGGCAGGCGTATTAGAGGGCAGAAACCTAAACAGACAGTGTGTACTTAAAAAAAAATCAGTGTACACTTGTGTACTACTGCATAACTTCAGGCCCTTCTAATGTGGCCCATGCTTGTCCATCACTGTTTAAACAATCTGTAATTCTTACCTGGTATTTAGCAAGCAATTTGCTCTTCCAGAGAGAGTGAGCAATATCATGAATAGACAAACGGAGGTTGTGGGTGCTTCCCTTAAAATGCAGAGCCTTTGGTTCTTCCAGTAACTGTCCTCCCATCTGCCTCTCCAGCTGTAGAACTTCCTGTTATAGACAGAAAGTAGTCACCTTGTGATCAGAGACGTTATTTACAAATGTGTTATAAAATGGCATGCTGTACTTCTGCTTCTGGAAGATTAACTACTACAGATACGTTCTGTGTAACAGGGAATACAGGCACCCAGACCAACCAACCAACCTATCTATCTGTCTTGTCTGCCTGTCTACCTACCTACTTATCTACTGGAAAGAACAACATCTCAGTGGGTGCATCTACATGAGACACTGACTGTGCAGTAGCTTAAAAATACTGTGCAGTAGCACATCACAGCACAATATTAATACTTTATTGTGCAGTATTATTAGGCTACTGCACAGTAGTGCAACTAAATGACATTTGCTGGTGCTACTGCACAGTAATTCCAGTTACTGCACATTTATTTAGTACTTGATTATACATGTACTAAATAAATGCACAGAAACCCCTGCACAGTACTGTTTCATGAAGATGTGCCCAATGTGCACGTACATAATTATAGGAACCTCATTTGTACTAAGCTGCCTAAGCAAAATCACATACAGCACTCCTAATACTATACATTGGCATTCCAAGAGCACAAACATGGCCTGCATTAGCCAGCAGAACTTCACACATGTATATTTCCATTTGGAAAATGCAGCATTACATGATGTGCTGGGTCCCATATGAGGCTTGCTTAATTGCTGTGAGATTCAAAGCCTGTGCATAGAAGTAGCCCTTGCATATTGATCAAGTGTCACCTTGGACAGTTTGCCCCCCTGAAAAGCCTTTTAATAGCATCCTTTATATTTTCCCTTAAAGAGCCCCTATATAAGAAGATGTGATCCCATTAGCTCACATCAGATAAGTACTACTGGCCAATCAGATTTTGGCCCGTTTTAAAACATACTATGAAGCAGGATATGCAAAAGAAATGATACACCTTCAGAGGGCTATTTTGCAAACAAAATACTTCTGAAAACAAATGCAAAACATGAGAGAGAACAGTGCTAGAGAAGGATGTACTTAAGCATAAAAGTGCAGGTCACACAGTGACTGATGAGACTGAAAAAGGCCATTGCTCTGCTACAGAAAAGTATAATATATGCTTAGGTCTATTAACATGCACGGTGGATAGTGAATCTCCTCATCATCTCAGCATATTACCACAATGATATTTAGGCCAACTGAAGCATGCACGAAAGACAAAAGTATTTATGTTCTTTTCCTATATAAACACAGCCAGAAAGGCAATCACACACAGGCATAATCATTACCATACATACAAAATACTTCATGCATGCAGAGACATACACACACACGCAGTTCCATGTGCCAGACAGAGACTCTGGAAATTAAGAACAGAAAGTTAAGTCCAGAGAAACTGAAGTTGCTTCCACATCAACAGTGAGTCCTAATGAGCTACTGTTGAACACGTTCGGTATCTAGTTAACATAATAGAGAAAGCCAATGTCCCCAACGAACCTGGCACCTGACAAATTCTAAAGCTAAAATGATGTTTGTTCATTACCCATTAGAAGAAAAGAAACATAATTAGAAACCTTTTAGATTAAGGTTTTGCCAATCAATCAGTTCCAGCTTCTTTCCAGTGCACCCTAATTACCTCATCAAGATGTCTAAAGAGCAATCGATAGTAATTATCTGATTACTATAGATCTTCATTAAGTCCAAATTATCTCCCTGGGATGCCTAAAAGAAGATTCATGGTATTCCATGAGATAATTGAACCTACCCATGTAATCAAACAAACATACTGTACTGGTGTATAGATTTAAACAACAGACACTGTGCGTATTGAGCAGCCCGGAGAGCGCATATCTACTTTCTGCAACATTTGAGTTGTGACAACAAAAGGAACTGCAAATGTTTAGTATTCGTGAAAACAGAAAGTATAACAGATATAGGTGTGGAACTTTAGGCATTTGAGTATAAAATGTTAGTCTTAAAGTATGATGTGTGTGTATGTGAAGAGAAAAACCATGTGTAAGCTTCCATTTAAAAAGGATTGGAGTAAAATGAATGCTAATAGATAGAAATAGAAAATTAATGATAGGTTCACTTAGTTCATCACCTAACTTTCAGAACGCTGATCCAGGCATGCCTCTTGGCCTTAAGACTTTATCCATTCTACTTTTATGGTACTGTCTCTTTGTCTGCCTAGTGTACACTACAATGCCCTTCTAAGATAGTGACGGTCTTTCAGGTTGCAATGACCTTCCAACCTGAAAGATACTTTTACCCAGCAAGGACTCTCCAGCAAACACCACAGATTGTGTATTTGAATGAGCCACACAAATACTCTGCAATAACTTACCACAATACAAAAATAAAACTCTCACCAATCACACTTCCCTGGTTGTTACATAGCGTTACATACTGGAACCTAGAAGAAGGATCATCAAGCAATTACATCCCATAATAAAAAAATAGACTGGAGGGAAATATTCCCAAATCCCCCACTCCGGGCCTTTAAGCAATGCCCAAACCTGAGCCAAGCTCCCCTCCAATCAACAGACTCCAGATGGACCACAACCAGGCCTCAACAATAAATGCACAACCTGTTAAGCCATCTCCAGCTTTGCAACAGTGAATGCTCCTCATAACAAAATCATAAAATTCCACGGATCCCACACATGTACATCACAGAACATGGTATGTCTCATCCAGTCTACCAGAGTCCCTCATGGAAACTATGTGAGTGAAACTAGACAGGAACTATGCATCAAAATGAACTCTCTCACAGAAAAAATACAGGGTCTTCATAAAGTCTGTGTGCACTTTTAAACGTTAATACGTTAATATCTTAGGTTGTAGGTATGATAGAAACAATCTGTAAATGGCATTTAAAAGCAAATTTACTGAAGTCATAGGATAACTAGAGTATACAATGCTAGACTTCATAAGTAAGAACAAATTTAGATTAGACATCAGGAAGAACTTCTTTATGGTAAGGGTGACTAGATTCCAGAATGGGTTTCCAGGGGAGGTGGTGCTCTTCCATACCTTGGAGGTCTTTAAGAGGACACTGGACAAGCACCAGGCTGGGGTCATTTGACCCCAGCGCCCTTTTCTGCCCAGGGCAGGGGGTTGGACTCAATGATCTACCAAGGTCCCTTCCAACCCTATAAATCTATGAAATCTATTAAATTTGTTCTTAAATAATATGGAGCTCCATGCCACTATGCTCTGAATGTACAACAGTTCCTAAATGACATTTTCCCAGAGAAGTGGATAGGCAGATGTGGATCCATTGCTTGGCCACCTTGTTCACCGGACCTGTTGCCATTGGACTTCTTTTTATGGGGACATGTTAAAAGTGTAGTTTACTTGTCAAAACCATGTTCTTTGGTGGAATTTAGGACTAGGATCACCAATGCAATTAGTGCAGTAACTCAAGAGCAACTGGGAAACGTTTTCAAGGAGTTGGAAAATCGGATTGAGCATTGTATCATGATGGATGGTGGCTATGTTGAAGTCTAGCATTGTGTACTCTAGTTGTCCAAAAACTCTAATAAATTTGCTTTTAAAGTGCCATTTACAGATTGTTTCTATCATACCTACAACCTAAGTTATTAAAGTTTAAAAGTGCACAAGGACTTTATGAAGACCTTGTAAAAGGACAAAGATGCACAGACACTGGTAGAAGCACAGTTTTCACAGAACACTTGCTCCCTCTCCAATCTCACAATTCTCATGCTGAAAGGGATTTATAAAATACCTCCAGAAGACAAACCTGGGAACAGAAATTTATAACTCTACAAGGCAATAAAAATCTGAACTTATAACAGGCGATGGATTCATGGCTCGTTACAGCTTAGCAAATACTGCCAATAATTTCCCTGAACTTCACAGGTAGTAGCTGCCCCCTTCTTGAATGGTTTTGCTCTGCTACTGACTGGATTGCATGTTCTATTGCACCTTTTTTGTCTTATAATGGCTCCTGATAGTGCCTCTTCATTCGTACTTCACAGCCCTCCTGCATCCCTCCAAGCAGGCTGTTTGAATTCACCTGGACTCTGTTCTCTGATATGTAGCTCAGCCTTCATTTTCTTCTCTAGCTCAGACTTGAGGAAGGTCAGAGCTCTCCCAAATACACAACTCATCCAATAAAAGATATCACAGAAATCATTCTCTCTCAGACATTTCTTTGCCCACAAATACTGCAACAACATTCCAACTTATCCAGCAGAAGAAACACAAGGCATGGGCTTGTCCCTTTTTAGTTCCAAACCCTGGCCATGTAGTCTGCCCTTCCACTGAAGAATTAATTCCCACCTTACTGTATAAGAACGGTCATGATGCCAGCAACAGGACATTATCTCATGTCGTTATAGGTAAGGGCCTAGTGACATTCATCTTTCAATAACAGCTCTAATTCAGTGAGCTCAGACAGACCATGTAGGTGAGGTAATTGCTACCATTATTCTGAAGTTGCCTCTTAATTAAAGGCATACTAAGAACCAATAACATTTAATATATGCTTTTTTTTGCTTCTGAAAGATCTGATTTACTTTTCTCAATTAGATGAAGGAATGTGCATAAACTTAAACTCAAACAATGTACAATAATCTGCTCTGAGAAATCCAAATATCATGCAGAGACAGAAGGACTGGAGTAAAAGCAGATCTGTTAACTGTGATCTGCTTCATTGATCTAGTGTGACAGAAGACTTGTGGATCAGTCTCTCCAGTGATTATCTTATTGACTAAATGAGCTCAGATATTACTGCAATAAAGCCATATGAGTACATGATGGATAGATGGATAATTAGAAACAAAGCACTACTACTCAAACTTTTCTATACTGTGACCCTACATAACAACAGAAAAATTAAAGGGCACTTACCCATCTAATCATAAAGGAACAGATGGTAATTATGATGCCCCTGAAACCTCTTTGCAGCCCCCAAGAGTCACAACTTCCTGCCTGAGAACATGTAGCATGAAGAAAACTGCACTACTGATTGGTGTTAAAGCAAGAGTAAGCAATTCTGCTTCACAAACGCAGAGAAGAGAAACAAGCAGGCTTCACAATAACCATACCATTATTTATGACAAGTCATTAGACTCTCTTACAGTACCAAAGGCTTAGCTGATTCTGGAGAGAGAGCTTACTCTGCATGATTAGAGGGGAAAGCCTGTTGGAGCATACAGCATATGCTTATATAGCAACCACTCAACTTCCTTTGGTGGTTGCTAGTCAGGGTATAGCAAGTGTCAGACTACCTTTTCTTTATAAATAATAATGGAATGCATTTGATTACCTATTAAAATAAATGCATAACCCCATCAAAGGCTATGCCAAACTTCAGATGTCTCAATGTGAAAACAATTGCCTTAGTCATCAAGTCAGAGCAATTGGTCTATTGACACAACCTTGGCTCTCAACAAAAGGTGTAAGGAGAAAAAAATAGATGATCTTACCCCTTCGTCCCCAAACCCCAACCCTTTTATTTGATACTCAACTCGCATTTAATATAACATAATTTCAGTCACACCACTGTGAAGGATGCAGGTTCAACAACCTCTCCCCAGGGAAGTTAAGGAATTCCACCCTGTATCTCAAATGTGGCTACCACTGTTCTAAGGTTCCCAAGCCACAAATTGTTTTTTTAGATTTGAGATTTTTTAAAATCTGTCAAAGCTCTGAGCTGCCCTTATTCCCACCCTCCAACTTTTCACCCCATCCATTAAGGTACCAGGAAACAACTGCCATCTTTCCCATTATGTTCTAAATCTCCTCTTACTATTTACACTGTCATAGTGCCAAAGGGCCTCAGTCATGCACTTGGGGCCCGCTATGCCAGGCACTGTTCAAATATGGATAAAAAACATAAAATCTTTCTGCAGCCCAACAGTGATGCTCAACAGTTGGCCAGAAGAGCTGCCATAAGCAACACATTCCCAGTCCCATCATTCTACAGTGCAAGAGACTGGAGTCCAAACTCAAATTTAGGTCTCAGAGATGGCAGTAAAAAATGATAGCATCAAACCAAGTATACAACATGTATTTTAGTCATATTTAATGACTTTCATTTCTACTCATTGTGGTAGAACATTGCAGCAATGGGGCCTTGTCACATAGGGCCTTGTCAGTTCTATGAATGCTATAAATCTTATTGTATTCATTTAGTAGCTAGCCCATTTTTCTCTTATACAACCTCTTTATTTTTGAGGATGCTGATTCACAGAGTTTAAGGCCAGGAGATCGTTTAGGAGTCTTAACTCCTATATATCATAGCCCTTTAAATTTCATGCAGTTAACACTGTGCTAAGTCTAATAAATTAAGTTTACTACTGGATAATTTTGGTTTGGTTAAAGCGCACCTTCCACAATGGGACCCATTCTTGAGCTGAAGACATCAAGATTAGGGACAGAAATTACATATAGACTGGTATATGCGATGGGAAACCAGTTCAAATCTGTAACACAACAGGGCTAGGGACAGACATTTGACAAACTGGTTTAAGTGATCAGAGCCCTGCAACAGAACAGACATTCTGTGCACATAAACCAGTTTGAAAATGACTGGAACTGGTTTGAGATAAACCTGGTTGAATGTAGTATCAGACTTAACTGATTTGTGTGAAACTGGTTTATGCAATGTCTGTTTTAGACCCCTTCCTGGTTTAAATTAAACAAGAGTCCCCCAGAATCCCAGATGTTTTGCAGTCTTGGGCAGGGCTCTCTGTTCCACAGCAGGGCTGCTCCACCTCTCTGCTCCCTTGCTGGAGCTCTGGCAGAGACTGCAGGCACAGTGGCATCTCCCTGGCTTCCTCCTGAGTCCCTCTCACCACTCACTGCTCAATCAAGAATTCCCCACTCCCCCCTCCCACAGGATGGGCCAAAGCCAGCATGTGGTATGCTAGCTAATGCTGAAAGGTATCTGTGTAAGGCAGACAGGACAAAGGCAGACAGGACAGTGTCTGCTTAGCACTTTTTGGAACTAATCAACAGGTAGCTGGTAATGTCCCTCTGTTCCTTCCAGGGAAAAAGTTGTTCAAAAAGAGCTTGAACTAATGAGAGGCTTTTGTTTGTTTTGATGGGGTGCTAAATGCTATGTTACTCCCTGTGTAACTTCCTGCTGTGTAACTAAATGCCATGTAACTCCCTGCTAGCTCCCTAGCTGATCAGGAGCAGCGAGGGGTGGAGACAATCTCTCCCTAATCAGAGCATCCTCCTGGGGCCTGGCCATGCCCCTCCCTTCCCCCATTTGCCTGCATTTCTTCAGTCCAGAAAAAATGTCTGTACAGTTACAAACTGGCTCAGTCTAGCCAGGTTAAACTAACCTGCAAAGACTGAATCATTTCAGGCTCAGGCTTTTAAAATGTCTGTCCCTAGCCCAGAAGTTCAGTGCACATAAACCACTTTCAAAATGGCTGGAACCAGTTGAAGATAAACCTGTATGGATACAGTATCAGACTTAACTGATTAATCAGTTTATTAACTTCTGTTCCAGATCCCCTCCAGATTCAAATTAACTCACAGTCCCCCCCACATCCCAGGATGCTTTGCACATCCCCTGAAACCCCTCCCTCACAGGGTGGATGTGCTGGCCTTGCCCAGGCTGTCTGCTGCAGCCAAGCAGGGAGGCATGTTCTAGCACCCTCCGGCTTTTGGCTTGAGCCACTGCAGGCATGTGGCTGCATTTCCAGAATTTAAAGTGAATGTCTGTTTACTTGCTTATCAGATCAATCTACACAGCTTAGACTAACCTGCAAAGATTGAATTGAATCAGCCTCAGACTTTTTGACTGGAAAATGAAGTGCTTATCTTTTGTATGAGAAAGTAGGAGAAAGCAGGAGATGCCACTCCATTTTTGGGGAGGGCACAGAGCATATGGGTGCTTCAGCCACCATAACTTCTAGCAGCAAAAGCAGACACCACAAGAAAGCTGCTAGTGTGTATGGCTTCATGTCTGTATGGTTTCTGGTGGCTCCCATTTAACTCTATGTGACTCCATTGTCACGTGCTAACAGGCAAAGTAGACCCTGGGGCTGGAATCAGATGGGCAGGCACGTGTGGTCTGTGCACTACACACCTCTTTGCAGAACCACAAACCACGCACATTGCACATTAAACTGTGTGTGGTGCTGCTAATTTGCAGTGTTGGGGGGGAATAACTGGTACCAGGATTTACCATTTCCTGGCTGGCTGGGGTGCAATGTACCTCAAGACAGGGAAGCAGGCAGCCCTGAACTGGCTGCTCCACTGTTTCTGTGTGCTTCAGCATGGGGGCTCCACTAAGCAGCTCCTGCATGGTGGCACATGGACCACCCCCATACACTGAGGCACCCTGCACTCCAGTCAGCCAGGGACTGCATTACTTCAGTCCAGAAGAAATTCCTGTATGGTGCAGGGAGTGGCTGGCTTGGGTGCAGGGTGCCTCAGTGTGGGGACTGTAGTATGCGGAGATGGAGGAGGATCTCCATGTGTCACTCCTTGGCTGGCTGGGGTCCCAGCCAGCACCCCCTGGACCTTGTGCCCCAGCCAGCACCCCCTTTCAGCACATGAAGCGGTGGGACAATGAGTCCCAGGAGTTGACAGTAGGCACAGAAGTGTCAAAATGTGACCTCTGCCAGCTGCTGGGTAGTGGCATAAGCCTTTTTTCAGTTAGAGAGATAAGTCTGATGGTAGAAAGCAGGAGAGAGATCCTGATACAGGGGCTAATGCAATAAACCTCTGAATGTAGAAATACTGAAAATGTTCAAGGACAGTAGTAAAGACGAGGCCTATTTGAATTCATCTTTGATTGCTCATGTTTTCTACTCTGAAACTCATAGCAGCATTCAGACAACCCCAGTGCTTGCTTCAGGTTGCTTTGAATTACTTACGTTCATCTCAGGTCTTAACAAATACGTAGAAAATCCCACATGTACCCAAAGAAGTGCAGGCATAGAAGGGACCTTAGCTTTTGAAAGACGGTGCTTGGTATAGAAGCCCCTCTTCCCAATTTGGGGAAAATCATACTGAGATAAGGACAACTGAAGTCCTGGCAAACCATAATTCTCTGTACCAAGCTCCAAGACTGTTGAAACAAAGCCCAATGCTGAGCAGCCACCCATGGAAAGCTATTCTTTCCTCTACCTTCAGCCCATCACTTTGCTGAAATGGTGGTACCTATAGAAAGGGCTCTCAGTACCCATGTGGCAGAGATACTAAACTGTAATACCCTAAAATATATGACACCAAAAAGTATTTGATATAAAAATGGAATGTACCAGTGACAATGAAACTCAGTGCTCTGAGAAATACAAACATTTCCTACGTAGTTTACATACACAGACATGTCTAAGGCTTGTTCTCCAAGTAAAGCCATTAAGAATCATCTGTATGCAACATAAAAATGACAGTGCATAGATACTGGCAGTGCAGGTACTTAGCATCAAGCTTGTTTACAGAAAATCTTACAATAACTTACAGAAAATCTTTGTATAACTTGCATTCATATAAAGATACGCATGAATTGATTAAAATGACCACCTACCCATCATAGGCTATGCATTTATATGCACAAAAATTTATAAATACAAATACAGTGTGTGTGTATGCTCTTAAGTATGCAGGGAGCATACTTACTTATATATGTGCTGGTATTATATGCAGCAAGAATTAGGTATATATAGCTGTAAAAAGCAACAGCTTTGGTTTATTTCAATTGCAAATTCCCAGCACAAAAATGCACACAAAGAGGTATAATAAAGCAATATAAGAGCAGGCAGTGATTAACAACCCAGAAGCTTCTTTTATCATTATCAACTATTTACAAAGAGGCATTTATACATTTCCTCATCTCTGGGGAGCTGGCACTTAGCATTAAAAATACATGAATAACGAATGAAGCCCTGGTGCACCTTATGGCCTTTTAATAATGCAAAAATCTCAGAATTCAGGTTATGATACAGGTAAACAAAGGAACAAAGAATGATGGGTGGAAAATAGTTCAGCATTTGAGTGGAATCATTATGCAAAGGACAACTTGTGGGTTTTTTTCCTTTTTCTTTCTATAAAATAGTGGCTTGTTGTCAAGCTCTTCCCCTAATCAAAAAATATAGACTAGGGAATAGAAATTACAATAAACAGCATGCTACTGAAGGGTCTATTCACTGCTATTACTGCGATCCAGACACATCTAGCTGATTAAAGAGGGAGGCCATTACCTTAAGGGCATCCTGAGTGTCATCTAGGCAGTAGACTCGGATGCTGTATTCCAGTGATGAGCAGGACACTGGCCCAAAGATGGCCAGTTTGAGCCGCTTTGCTGCTGCTTTCGTGATCGACTGTCCCACCAAGGCATAGGTGCTGAGTGTTTCTGTCAGGATATGGCAAGCTTCTGAGTCCAGCTGAATATAGCATGGGGTAGTGAAGTTTTCTTCCCCAACCACCACCACATCCTAAGGGGTAAACAGGCACAGTTAGAGCTCTAGAGAACCCACAGGACTGAGGACTGAGCTAGGATGGCCAAAGTCTACTCCAAGACGGGGCCTTGACTGCAGATTAACATTGCCAGCCTTACTTCAATGTCACAGAAGTTGCTCTAAATCTTTCCCTCTTACTCAACACTTAAAATTTTCCTACTTCTAGCTTTCTCTCTGAGTAGGAACAGGGAGAGGAAACTGAGTGCTGGGGGCTTGTTCCATCTAGTTAATGCATCATTATTTTTGGTACTGCATGTTGCTGCTCTTAAAATGATGGGCAGAGCTGAGCAAATAATGAAAAGTATCGCTACTATTTTGTAAGAAAAATGTAATGCAAATTGTTGAATGAACCTTTTGATGAATATTATGTGACCAGTTCCATAATCAGTAGTGGCTAGAACTGAGACAGAAGAGGTAACTTCAATGATAGCTGAGTCACCGTACATAGAGTACCACCTGTTGCTTCAACTGTAAATCAGTATAATCTTCCATTACAAGGCTGCAAGGCAAAGACAAAATACATGCAAACCAAACACACACAGAATATTTTGATCCACTTTTTCCTTGTGCTTAGCAGAAAAGAACAGTTTGGTTAAGTTCCCCATTCACCACAGCACTGTATAGTCCTGATCATGCAGCAAGAGGTTTTAACTGAAAAAAATGTAGCAGCAATAATAGACAGGGCTATTGCAAAGGCAGACAATGCCTTTTTATTGTCTGCCTTTGGGATGCACAGGGCTCTGTAGAGTTCTTCCACCTTATCTCAGCTGCCTTGAGGTGAGGAGAATACCACTTGCAGTGGGGCAAGAAGTCAGGTTGGGAACAGATTCAGGACCTCTGGCTGAGGAAGGATGAATGCAGGATATCTGCAAAGGTTACATAATCTTTCTCAATAGCAAGAGTGAAGTATGCAGTGGTGATTACACACCCCTTACTTGCCACGCTATGAAAATTTATGCCGTCCAGGGCACAAAGTGATAGCCAATGGCAATCCAAGCATCTGTTAGAGGGGATTAGAGATGGAAGAAGTGTTCCAGAAGAGAGCAGAAGAGAAGACTCACTGTGCTAAAAGACCTGGTAGACTCTGCAGATGGTATATAAGCACTAGTCTGGAGTCAGCATGGGCACCTCCAGCAGGGCAACTGTGCTTTCAAGGTCAGGAGTGGAATGGAGGAAAAGTCAAGGGAATGCCAGTAATGAACAGAAAACAAATATGAAACATACATACAGTGCCAAGAGATACTCCATCAGGGTGCATGTACAATCCCAGTGGGGTGAGAGCTGGTACCACAGGCAGGGTGACAAAAAGGAGAATTCTTTCAAGGATAACCCTGAAAATGGTGCTCTTGCTGCTGTCAGCCCAGAAGTCTTTTCAGTTATGATTTCCTCATTAAAACCTACTCAGAGGAGGAAGGTGCAGGGTACCAAATTAAATATAGGAGACAAGCACAGGTGGCAGCAGCATTATAAGCTTTGTCAAGAGCAAGCAAGCCTGCCAAGAACAGGGACAGGGGAGAAGGATTTTGACAATGAACAAAGCTTGTAGGAAGCTGCGTTTTTTCCTGTTACGATGATGAAAATCTTGGGAAAGGGTCATCCTACCACTGCCTCACAATGGGATTCAGGCACCTCAATACTACCAGCACTGATTTCAAGCCTCCCATCAAGTTCATCAATGTGTGCTTTGGCCTACTTCTTTAAGAGCCTGTAATGTTGCCTTCTGATTTCTTGCTTCAGAACAGGTGGCAGTGACACACTAGGACGCTCAGTAGTGGGTTGCACCTCTGAGAATAACAAGGAAAAGACAGAGACTATATTCAAGATGAAATTGGCTCACTTATCTAGGTTGTAAAGCTGCAGATTGTTTTGCAGTAGTCAGCAGCTGTTGATCCACTGAAAACAGTACAAATTAGGGAAGTATGAACCAGTTGGGAAAACAGCTTCCCTTTTCTAAACCTTTACAGGAACTAAACTTCAGTAGCATTCAATAGATACTACTGAAGCTTTTCCCTTGTCCTCCTTCCCACTTCACTTCAACTTTGTTGCCAGCCAGGATTGAAGTGCCAAAATCACACAGGGAAGGTTATTATTTTACTGTACTTAGCCAAACCAGAAGCAGGAGGCATTAAAAAAAACTCCCAAGAATACACATCTTTATAAAACTGCTAGCCAAATCTGCACCTGTTCTCCATTAAGGAGTGAAGGGACAGCTGCAACAGGTAGTGTATAGTTTGCCTGCCACTGAACTGGAATCTCCAAATGGCATTTATATTTACAATTTGAAGATCTAGCACAGAGTTTTAATATAAGAGGAAGACCATAGTTTTAGAAACCAGTCCTTATAGCTCATATATAGTACCAAATACCCTTTATCAGCATGCATGCACCACTGTAGTGTCATGAGCTCTTTCTTTATTGTAGGGTATCTTCAGTGGTTGGTAGATGGAGAAAAGTATGTTAGCAAAAATTCAAAGTGAGTGCTCTAATTCCATCCCTGCTGACCAAGTGCACATACATGAAATTGGACCAGTACTCAGGCAATCAGGGGTACTCCTCATGGTGGGGTGGGGAGGAATAGAACAGATTGAGGAAGACAGATAGAGGAGATAAAAAAGGCAGGGAACTTTCCTTGAAGATTCTTGATCAAACCCACTATTCTTAAATTCTGTAGCAGGCTGGGCAGCTTAGGTTTATCTGTTTATCCCAAACTTAAGACCAGGCAAAAGACCAGGTGAAAGTCTCATTCTGGAATGGTAGGCTGGCATCAACATTTAGGGTAGTATTCTGTTCCCCTAGAGGATGACCAGAGTGCAGCTTTTGACTGACTCCAGGTTACCTGACTAAAACCTGGTGAGTGCTATGATAGCTAAGATGGTCCAGGATGTGTGCAAGAGGTTAGGGGTTTTTCTGATATTTTTTTATCAGAAAGTTGGGAGAGATGCTGGACAAGCTTTCAGGAACAAAGTCCTTCTTCAGGTCTGGGACTGAAAGTGTAAGAACATTTCTATTACCCCCTCTGCAAATGTAAATGCCCCTATTATTATAGGAATAGGATTACCCTTCAGAGACATGTAGATGTCTCTCTGTTCTTATAATAGGGGCACATACATGCCCACAGCGGGGTAACAAAATTGCTTCTACTCTTCAGTTGGGTAACATACAGTCAGGTCATAAAGCTGTAGTTTGGTCATCCAGTAGGTAAACAGAATCCTGTCCTAAGAAACAAGAACCAGGCAGATGGCACTCTGCAATCTCCCCCACACAGATGCATCTGTGAGCCTCTTCTGGGTGTACATGGCCTGTCATGCTGAATTGTGTGACTATATTCATTTTTTGGCATAAATATCCACAAAAGACTGGTTTGCATCCCCAAGTTTATTCCACTCTTTCTCTGAATTATAGCTGAACTGTACTCTCCAACAATGTGAATGGCCTATGCAAAGAAGAGACTACACCAGGGAATTATTATGCGATAAGCACCGGAGGTTATTTCTTCACCTTAATAGCACGTGTAGATGTGCCCAGAGAGCAGCACAATGACATGCTGGGATCTTAGCTCCTGCTACTCAGTTACTTACTGCTCCTTACCGGTATTTTCAAGGAAAGATATTTTTCTTCATTCTATCTTTCGAAAACAAGGGCAGGGAGGGCACAGATGGGGTGTTATGTATGAGAAGATATGGTATTTAGATGTTTGGTTATTTTAAAAGGCATCTTTAAGATAAATATGGTTGGACGGGTGTGATCCTATCATGAACTTACCTCCCACTGGCCCTGAGCTGCTTGGTTTTTCAGCTGTATCTTCCAGTCCTCTGTGTTTGGCTCTGCGCAATGGTGCATGGTTAGAATGACAGGCCGTGTCAGCAGTGCTCCTGGGGGCCCACAGCTCACCACTGGGGTCAAAAGGGTTTGACTGTCTTCCACTGGTGGCCTGACAAGATTACAGAAAAGCGGGGTTGTTAGGTGAATTTAAAGGGACCCACACACAGCCAGAGTAAAAGGCTTTTCTTAACTTACAGTGTAAGAAAATGGTCTCTGGGAAATCAATTGCACACACACACACTATAGTATAATCAGACATACATCGAAACTAGTGGCATACCATATGATAATGCAGAGGGTGGCAGTAAAATCTTTGGCATGAGGATGTAGTAAATTAAAAACAAACAAGAGATTGCAGTGGACCAGGAGAAGGGACGAAAATGAGAAGGGGAAAAAAAAAATCCCAGACCAACTACTGAAGAGTTCAAACCCACAGGATACTGTATTCATGAGTGAGTTTAACTACCCAGACATCTGGTGGATAACAAATATAGCTGAGCATGGATCATCAAAGACATCCCTAAATTATATAGAGGACAAACTCATGATCCAGAAACCACAATATCCAATGGTAGGGAAAGACATCCTGGATTTTCACATATAGGGAGGCCTAAGTGTGGCTCAGCTACCTGCACAGGACACTTACTGGCTCACATTTGAATTTTTTGTCTGATTCTATAAATCCATTATTACATGCATACCTGTATTCATGTCAGTACCACTGAGTTCATTGGGACTATTCATAGGATTAACTTTTACACGTAAGGGCCTGTGGAAATGGGGTGTCTGTCACAACAAGAAAAAAAAATCAAGAAGTAATGAAGAAGATGCATAAAATCTATGAGGAACTGAAGTCACAGACCTTTGGTACAAGCTTATGTTCCTAACCCATGCTGAAATTTGTGTTAGCTTGTATTTACTGCTACTGCTATCTGTAGTAGCTTTGATTTAGCAACATATGCTTAGAACTGTGTCTTAATTTATTGTGTAGACAAATGGCAAGTCTCATTGAAAGACGTGGTTTTAAAAATGAAAATGAGACTTTTGTGCTTTCAAAAATTCTATCCTATGTCAGCATAACTATTGATAAAAACAGGTAAAAAACGGCTGGCATAGAAAAGCTGAAATCTCTGTAAATCAGCAAATCCTGATGACAAGCATATGTGGTTCCTAAAATAAATTAACTAATGAATTGACTCAGCTATTGGTAATTATTTGTGAAAGTTGTGTAGCTGGAAAAACCCAACTGTGGTACCATTTTTAGAAGAAAAACAAGTATAGCAGCCCTGGCAACTAAATTCTATTATAGGGGAGGGCAGGAGGGAAAGAAAAGAAACTGCAAGGCACAACATTCAAAATGCACAGATTTGGGAGCTCTTGTAACTCCTATTGAATTATATAGAGGTGTCTGAAATTGCTTCAGTGGGAGCAAGATCAGTCCTTTATAAAAACAAAACTCAAAAAATACTCCGCATTTTTAATAACTATATTTAAAAAAATTTAATTGTAAATAAACAATAGATCAAAACCTTTCACAAACTCTCATCATTCCCTTATACTTCACAACCCCATTTACTGATCAAGTAAAACTTCTAGAGAAGTCAGGAGATTACCGTGACTTGTTATGAGAAAACATTTAAAATCACCATTTTTGTGCTGAAAGTCACAGGCATGGCAAACCCCACAGATTTAATACTCCGGTTAATTTAGCTCCATTGAAAAAACAAGAGAATCATGGGTGGGAGTGGGAAGGGGAAAGGAAATAGAAAAACTCTGCCTGAGAACTCAGATAGCCTTTTGGATTGAATTATGAAATTAGTGGACAAAAAGAATGCAGCAGGTGTAATGTTTCATAGTTTCATAGTTTGTAGGGTCGGAAGGGACCTGAGCAGATCATCTAGTCCAAACCCCTGCCATGGCAGGAAAGAGTACTGGGGTCAAATGACCCCAGCTAGATGTGCATCTAACCTCCTCTTAAACACCCCCAGGGTAGGAGCC
>NW_017728948.1:69399270-69432562 GCF_001723895.1 Crocodylus porosus | reverse complement strand
TAAGCCTCCTTTTTAGCAAGGAGACCTTCCCGGATTCTTTTGGTGAGCCACAGAGGCTTGTGTGCTCTCCTGCTCCCTTTGATCCTCGTTGGGATCTTGACTTTCATAAAATCTCACATACAGTGCTTCAGAAAATCCTACATGAAAGTGAATTTAAAAAGGCCTGAGTACGCTTGCAAAATATAGGCTGAAAGGTCATAAAATGGTATTGATTAATGAGAGGGATTAAAATGGTCTCAAAGAACTATTAAATTCAGGGATTGCTCAATGACAGAATTTGTGGGCTAGTAACAAATTTTAGGACTTTTGACAGAGACATTCAAATACATGCAGTCATACTTGTGTGAGTCAAGAGCAATGTAGAAAGAACTATAAACTCCTATGTTAACATTTTATATCTATGCAAAAGACTATAAAAGGTACAAGATAGTGAGATGAGAAACATATGAAATATTGTTACTAAAGCAGAAAGGTAAAATAGACTATGGTAGTCAGTGCAGTCTATACATGCAATTAATGTGGACCAATAAACTGTGGAGCTTATTGCTCCACAGTTTTTTGCTCCCATTTTTTGCTCCCAGGCAAACTGTTTAAACATGCTCTGCTGAGCCCCTGTGCTAAGCACACTGCATCCCAGCCAGCCACAGCGCGCAGAACAGCTGGCTGGGGCTCAGTGTGCCCCAGTGCAGGTGTTCTGCAGCACGTAGAGACAAGGAAGCAGCCCTGGACTGGCTGCTCCCCCAACTCCACGTGCCACTCCCCAGCTGGCTGGGGCACAGGGTGCCTCAGCATAGGGGCTCTACAGTGCACAGGGATGGGGGAGTAGCTCTGGGTTGGCTGCTCCCCTGCCTCCACATGCTGCTAGGCAGTTGGCTGGGGTGGAGGGTGATGAAGCCAGGGTGCCCTGGCTGGCTGAGGTATTGGGTGAATACCTCAGCCAGCCAGGGCAATGTCTACAAGAGGGCTGCTGTGCACAACACTCCCCCCCCCCGCAGCATGGTAGTACTTGTCTTTTAGAAGCCTACCCAGCTGCAGACTTTAAATTAGTTTTGCGTACCCTAATAGCTGTGCACGTGTAGATGGTGATGCTTTACTGCGTAGCAAATTGGTCTGCTGTACAGTAAAGCTTCTTGTGTAGATGCACCCAGTGAGGACTGGCTGTCTGTATCAACCTGCACGGAGGCAATATGGCCCAATACTGGTGAGATAGCAGTGTTCCCATATTGGCTATATTGATAGACCCAAGAAATGTTAAGAGAAAACCAACTTTTGAGATGCATTTCTCATTTAAAATGTGCCTGACATTTGTTCTTAATACATAGGCATCTCCCCTCAGCATCATCACATCCCCAAAAGAATTGAACACATGACAACATGGGGACAGCCAATGTCATGCTCTCTATGTGCCAATCAAGAGCACATTTAGAGTACTGCCTCATAATTACTGAGGGGTAGGTTAGGATGTGATCTCACAGCAGGTCAGCTACTTGGAAGTAACTGCCTCTGTGCATGTCTTATCTATGGCAAATGTTAGGCAACTAACACTTCTTTCACTGAGGCACCACTGAAATCAACAGCAACTTTTTCACTGACTTCAGTGAGGCCAAGATTTCAGCCAACACTTTTAATGACCATACAGAAGATATACAGAGCAGCACACCAATTAAATCTGCAGATAATAATAATAAATTGGCAGTTATTGTGCACAGCACTGAGAACAGGGAAGTAATGCAGAGGGACATAGGGAAGGTAATTATGTGGGCAGGAAATTATATTGTGCTATTATATAAAATTATATGAGTGCCTCAAAAATGCAAAGTAAAACTTCTGGAGGGAAATAATACAAAAGAGTTATTTAGCAGGAAGAAAAGTGGTAAAAGTGAAAAAAAAACCTAACATGACAGTATATAACAAGCTGGATGTCAGTTTGCAATGTGATATGGTAGGAAAAATTAACTAATATGAGTCTGGGCTACATATGGAGAGGCAAACTGGTTTAAACCTTGAAGAATTAATCATTTAAAACTAGTGTGAAAAACACACTGGAGAACCTGGCAGACGAAACCTCCTGCAGTTGCCAAACCATGGGCAAAAAATGACCCAACAGATCTTTTTCATTTCTAATGGTCTCTAATTTCCATCCTAAAAAAGGAATAAACATTAATATTGTTAATGTGAACAGATACTATTGCTTTAAACATGATTCTGTATTTAAGGGATATAGATCCTCCTACTGCAGGGCATAAACCAACCACTAATTGACAGGGATTAGGAAAAAACTTCCCCTGCAAGTGGGTTATCCTATAATTGTCCATTATGGGGAGTATTCAACCTCTTTCTGAAGCAGCTGGTACTGATCAACATAATAGACAGGATCTTGGATGGGAGACCGTAGAAGGCAGTAATAACTGTCTTCCCAGTGTCTTCCATTCTGGTTCCAGATGGGAACACGAATAGGAAAACTTCCACTTTTCAATAGGCACACATTACTCACAGTGGTCCTACCTACAGATTTTACAGGTAAAGATAGTTGTACTCAAAGTACAGGAAGAACTGGATAGAGGAGAAGAGAAGAATGAATAACTTAAGAGCAACAAATGTTGACCCGTCTACTTAGGTTTTCCAACAGGTTGAGGAAAACGTAATGTTATATTCTCTCGGCTATAAAGTTATTTTTATTACATTCTATTCCTTTTCAAATTAAAACTGACCTATGAGATGTATCTCCTATTTGAAATGTGCCTAACATTATTCTCAGCACATAGGCATCTTGCACACATGATTCTTGCTTAACTTTAGGGCTCTTCTGACTTGTTTTCCGGAATGAAAGGAGAGGCAAGAATAAAAGAAGAGAAAAGAAGGAACGAAGACTTAGCATTCCTTTCTTCCTTTGCTAGCTCCTGGTACATTTTAGTTTTCACTGAAAGAAACTGTCAAGGTTTTTTCTCTTGAGTTCAGGAAAGTCCTTTGATATTTGACAGCAGGGAAAGATAGAGATGAAGAGCATGGGTCAAAAGAGCTTAACAGATTAATTTTTTTTGGTTTTGGCTACCAAACTTAGAGTTTACTGGTAAAAATACACCCTAGCTCAAATTTCTCAGTATCTTTCTGCTTTCAGATGAGGGGAGATGGCTTAATCATTCTAATTAAAGGCCTGAACTTCTCACATTCCTTGAAGCCACGGGTCCAAGTCCTGACAGGGCTGATTCAGCTCTTCATTTTTTTGAAATGGACAAATCCAAGTTCAGTTTACTTTGCATGGATCCTCCAGTGTGATCTTCTGAAGTGAGGCCCCCTCTCTTTTCACAGATGTCAAAGTTTCCATAGCATTTCATGGGTGTAAGAACCCTTTGCAAGGTCCCTGGTAAATACTTATTTTTCTAACAGCATGGCAGCCACATATCAGTAATGTTGTAAAGGGTTTTGGAGGTAAAGGTGCTGCATTAACGTGAATTGCTATTCCGCACTCAGAAGCAAAAATTGGGACTTTCGTGCAGCTCTTCTAAAGACCGCTTTTGTTGGTGACATCCGTTCTCATTTGTGTCTCAGCCCCATCTCCTTTTATATGTATTAGATAGTAGTTCCTGGTGCAGCAACTAAATCCTGATGGAGTTCATTGTGCCATATTTAATAAAAATCTTGCCTCTGAGTATATTATGCAATGCTAGCTGCTACCTAAATCTTGTGCAAACCCTGCAGGGGTTCACACAGGAACACAAGAACTGACATCCAGAATCAACCCAATGGTCCATCAAGAACAATGCCCTGTCTCTAGCAGTGATCAGGACCAGATGTTTCATAAGAAAGCACAAAGCCCCAGTAGCTGATAATTATGCAATAACATGCTCACAAGTGAAGTTTCTTTTAACCACAGGCAGTTAGTGAGAAAAAATCTGAAATCTGAGGGTTTACAGCTTGTATGCATTTTAATCCTTGACAGTGTGAGCTGTGTAGTATTCTGACTTCTTGTGGCAATGTCTAAACCTTTTTTAAAAAATCCTAACAGGTTTTGGCCTCAATAACAACTTGAATTCTCCAGGTCAATTCATAACAGTGTTTGCAAATGGAACCCTGCAGTTTTGTTCACAAAGGATTAGCAGTGAGCCCAGCCTCTCCCCATAACCTTCAAAGCTGTCGTGCAAGCTGTTGCATGCACTTATCCAAGAAAACTGCCGACACTCTGATCTACCTCCTCTCCTTTTAGGAGGAAGGAGCAAATTTGTGTCCTCGTTCCATAACATGATGTTTTCTGATTCTTCCATCTGTTCGGTCATGGCAAAGCTTCCACTTCCTACTGAAGCAGCAACTTATGAGTTTCCCTTTGCTGCAATTCTAGGGGGTGGCTGTGAAATATTTGCTTATCTAGAAGACATTTAAGATGACAGGAAACCCTTCCTCAGAGTACTCAAAGCAGCAGAGGTATATGGAGGTCACTGAGTGCCTGGGAGGGGAAGTGGGAGAGGCAGGAGGAAAGGGAGGTGGTGAGAGGATAGAGAACAGAGATAGGTGAAGAGAAAGGAAGGCTTACTTCCTTAAGCTTTGCTGTGGCTGAGCTTCCTGTTAGCTGATTCTTGTGCCCCGTTCACATATTCCCCACTTCCCCCATGCTCCTGTGGGACAGTCCATCCACCCCAGCATTGCAGTGTTCATGAGCCACACTGGTACCTCCAGGTATGTAGAAAAAACATTTAAAGCTGTGTCTATGGTCAAATCGCTGATTCTCTGAATTGGCATTGAATCTTCAGATTCGGATTCATCGGGGACAGTGAGCTGAATCAATGAATTGAATCACTGTCTCCGATTTGGGCCAAATCTGAATTGAATATGGCCCGCTTCACACCACCTAATGTTTATCAGGTGCAGGGCTGTGCCTCTGCTGGCAAAGGCCCCCTTGAAGCACCATTTCACTCAATCCACTCACCCCCTACTTCCCAGATACACTGCTGTGGCAAAGACTTGAAGTGGGGGAGATCCTAGTGCCCCTTCATAGTCAGTACCCAGGATAGGTATGCTACCCATCCTGACCTAGTTATGCTACTGCAAAGCAGGGATGTATACATGACACTTCCATAGATGTAGGGAAGATGTGATCTTTCTCTCTAAGAAGTGAACAAGGAAGAAGCTATGGTATGTAGGGAGTCTGGCTGCTGGTAGGAAAGAGAGCACTTGATTATAGGACATTCCTATGGGCTTAGTACATTGCTGCACTATACAAACATCCTATTTGCCACCTCAATCAGTTGACAAAATACATCAAACAGTCAATTCTGGCTCAGATAAAGTGGGTTCAAGGTAAACATAAAAGTTTCACTTTTCTTTACTATCACCCAGGAGGATTCCAACTGCCTACTCACCCTCCTCAAAGCAAGAGAAAGAAAGCATCTGAGCTTACAGCAGAGCGATAGAAAAATATACTACTACAGAACAGTAAATAGTATTACATTCAAAGAGAAAACCACAAATGCCATTGAACTTACATTTCCATCCTCACACTAACCCATTAAACAACTACCCTGTGACTTGAAGTGCACTGTAGTTGCAGTGGCATTTACTACAAGTCATTAGATCCCTACTTCACTGCAGGAAAGGTGATGCTTTCAGAGCGACCCTCCAGAATTCGCACGTTTTAATGGGTATGAAATGAAAAAAAGAGTATTAGTGCTCTGACATTCAAACTCTCCAGTTGACTGTAGGAACAGCTTTATTATATTGGGGTGGGAATTCTGTCAAATACTAGTTGCTAGAAGTTTTCTATAAAGCAGGTGAAAGGGGATAAACAGGGAAATGGGCTTAGGAGAGCACATGAAGCAAGAGAGGGAGGGAACTTGCAAGACTCAGGAATAACAGATTTCCTGTTTTACCTTGATGTATTAGGGCTTGCATCATGTTTTCCTGAAACAAGAGTGAACTAAATCTCAGATTATTGCAGAGATGTCACCAAGCATGGAATTCATGATGCTGAAACTGTGTTGCTCCAACTAAACTACTAATATAAAGTTAAGAAGATCAAACTCTGTTCTCAGTTCCACCCAGGTATCAGAAAGCAGAGTCTCTATTATAAATCCCACTTTATAGGTTCATATTTGGACACTTTCAAACTACCTCAGTTGGCAACTCTCCAAATGACTTTTCAACACAGGTACAGCCAGTTCTCATAAGTTATTTTGATCCCTTTGTGCCTGGGATATATCGTGCACATAAAGATAAACCCAGGATTCCAGAGATTTTATGTACCAAACTCTACTCCCTGCTTTACTAGAACATGTGAATATCTGCTTTGACAGCTTAATCTGGACACTTTTACTTTTCTGGAGTTCTGTAACACTGCAATAGTAGACTTAAAAAGCAGCTACGCAGGATCAATCAACTAACTACAGCTAACTTGTACCCAATTAAATTCAGTACCTTTTAACCAATACATAGTTCTCCTATGGGACATGTAAGTTGTAACCATACAGTGTTGTAGGAAAAAAGTAAATACAACTCAACCACATGAGATCTGGAAGTAAGTGTCAGGTCCCAGACACCATTTAGCTCATTTCTCTTGCAGGGTATCAAGAAAGGGAGCAAGTTAAGGGATTGGTGGTTGGTCAGATCCTGGATGTTATTCTGGTGCTGGTATTATAGTTCAAGCAGGCTGAGGAACTTACTGAGGAAAGAGCAGTTCTAAATGCTCTACTTGGAGTATTTTTACAGTAAGGGCCAGATCCTAATCTACCTATTAGGTACCTAAGTAGACGTTGGTGTGTAAGTGTGATCCTATTCTATCCTGCCAAAGTCCCTGAAAAAGTGATAATGTATCTTATCCTTGCAATGTGCTGTATCATCTTACAGGCATGTTACACATTAATTTTAGGTGGTTCTTGGAGCTCTTACCCCCTGGATTGTCCACACCTTAACACCTGAAACTAGTTTTAAGCACAATTTAGGTGACTTAAAAAATATGCCACTCCAGGGCAGGTTTATCTCTGAACTGTGTTACCCAGCTTGTGTTCTATTAACGTGTGGCCACTCCCTACAGATGAGCTACCCAAGTTACAGTCCTCCAGCATCCCAGGATGCAATGTCCTTTCCCCCACCTCGTGCTCTGTGTGGACAAACTTGCCAGCCTCTGAACTCTATTGGCCCTGGGGTGGTTCCTGCACTAAACTGGGGACTGTGGCATGCCTAAACAGCCCAGAGGCTGGAAGTTCAACACCATAGCAGAAGCATTCACGGCACAGCCTGTCATATTTCCAAGAATCTATTAATTCTGCTTAATACCTTGCCATAAGGACATGAGACAGGAAAAGCACTATACAACTCCATCTCTTGCCCTTAGAGATGTGACCTTTGTACCCCCATCCAAACAGCCTGCAGAGCACATCTCAGTTAGTTGGATTGCAGGGGATGGATGGGTCCAGGAGTTTAGGAAAGGTGGCAGGGGAAAAAGTAGGGCTCTGGATCAGGTCCCCATGAACTGGGGCTTCCTTCTTGGGGCAGGGGTAGTGGCTCCCCCAGAAGCACTTCTCCTCACTGCTCCTACCTCCCAGCCACCCTGAAAAGCATGGCCAGCACACCAACATCCCACTTGAATAAAACATGTGGCATTTTAAATTTACTTCCTCCATATTTATTTTTGTTTTTTATTTTATCCTTCAGTGACTGATTCCCTTCATTTCACCACCCTTCCTCCACCCCCATTTCTTTTCCATCTCCCATTTCTTTATCCACTCCATCCCATTAACTTTCTTCCTCCCAGCTTCATGTTCTCACCACCTCCTCCAAACCCTCCCTCACACTCCCCCACCTAGAGCAGGGATGGAAACCTGTCCTGGATCAGTAGCCTCATAGTGGCAACTCACAGCTGTAGCTCCTGGTCAGGCCCCTGCTTGGCAGTGCTCTAGTGACAAGTCATACTTGTGCAGATAGGGGACAGTCAGAAGGTTTTTAGCCTTAAGGTGTGACTGCTCCAAATTCAAACTAGCACTAACACTGATCAACATTTGAGCTGCTCAAAGTACAATGCGTAACCAGGTCCTTAGTCTCAAAGCTAAGTCACAAGTACTAGCAAAAAGCAAAAAGAGAAGGAGTATTCACCATTCCTTTTGTATGATTATTTTCTCAGGGAATTGAAGAGAGGAATAGGAACATGCTTATGTGCTTAATAGATTGAATGGGATCTGGTCCCAAGTGTCTAATTTTAAATGCTGCATGTCATTCTGCATTTCCATGGTTAATTGTAGAAAGTGTGAAGAGCCTGGAGTTCTAGAGAGGTACTAAAAAAAATCTAAATATGAAATGAGTAACTGCATCTTCTGTTTTTTCTCTCAGTGATCTCTTTATTAGGAATTCTAGAAAGCACCAATAAAATTCATCATGTTGCATAGACATCAGTGGGCATCACCAGACTGTTCTGTATTCCAGAAATATAGGGGGATTCTGTGAGTGGTTGCTTGGCTGGCTCTCATCCACCCTGTAGAAAGGTGAACAGTGGGGACTGGAACTCAGTGATTTCTATCAACTTGTAAAACAAGTTTGTGTCAACACTATCTTGAGTTAGCTAGCAACTCTACACCAACTCCATGCTTTCCTGCCTACATGATATATTTGAGCTCCTTGATAATTTTTCCATTCTAGTGATAGAAATCTCCTCATAAAATCTTCTCCCAACCATGAGACCTTGTCCTCCATTTTTTTTCTGCATACATACTCTCCCTCATTCATTGTGTTTGTCAGGAACCACTGTATCAAGCATGCCTTCTCTTAGGATGGTTAGCTTGCCTTTTTATATCCAGTACTACCTGCAGGATAACTACTGTTGTGAATAACACAGAGCAGATATTACGGTGCTTAAAAGAAAGTAAAATCAAGACCTGATCTGTCATGCTGGGTAGCCACCACTGGTTGGGAAAAAAGATGGAGAGCCTCTCCAAATAATAATCAGAAGAAGTGGTAATAATTTCTAGATAATTCACCTGTATGTAGAGCTCAAAAAGAGAGTAAAAGACAGCATAGAAGTGCTGAGATATTTTGTGATACTTTTAGCCCATTCATTCAAATGAAGGGAATAGCAGGGACACTTTCCTTATCTTGGCTATTAGTTCACTCTGCAAGAGACAGACATTTTTCCAGGTGGGTTTGCAACTCTCTCCTAAAATACAGAGCACAGGAATGCACACCAAAATCAATATTAGATGTGAATTAAGGTTTTATTTTAATTAGGCATTTTCAAAATGTAGGGCATGCAAATGACAGCAAAAAAAAGTCTTTTTACTTTTTTTTTTCCTTTAAGCAGATTATTTTTAGCATGGATGGAAGACTACCAACCTAGACAAAAGTGCTGAACATCACCCAGCACATAAAGAGCCACAGCAAAATGCATAACAAAAGCTATTAAAGGGCTGAGTCAAAATGCATCTAGCTATGAGGAGGAGATAGAGGCACAATACCGTGTAATGATTACTTAGTTTTACATTTGTCATTCAGGGTTTGTGCACATAATTCCAACCTAAAGACTTAAGATTTCTTTTCTCTCTCTAGCTGGTTTTCTCAAATTGCTGCTAAGAATACTTTGGCCTTTTGGAACACTTTTCTTGCCAAGGCTTTCAGAACACTTAACAAATATTAAGGGCTACATTGTGATTTGGACTACATGCCCATGGATGAGAGTGACAAGGAACAAGCATTGTGATTTGGTGCTGTGTCTCTAAATCACTCTCCCAGACATGAGATCTGCTCCCTGGCTTAGATTTTGTGCCTCAAGTCATATTGTATCCCTAAATTACCTGTCCAAGGTCCTACAATGGATCAGATGAAGAGACAGGAATATAAAGCTCTCAAGTCTTAAACTAAACCTACTGTAATGATGAGGTATTAAGGATAAACAGTTCAAAAGTGACCATATGCTCACATTTCAAAAGGTATTTAGAATCCTTCTGATGCAGGAAGGTAGGTAGTAGGATTTACAGAAGTGGCTATGCATATACTCAGGATCCATTTAGGTAGTCTGCAAATCCCACTAAGCAAGTATCTGCATGTTTGGACACCAAAGCACCTCTGACTATCTAGCCCTCATTGACTTATGAATCTAAATCCCCTTTTTAAAAATGATATAGGCACTTATAAGCCAAAGTCTCATTAGCTATCATCAGGACTTAAGGAGTGACTTTCAAAGTCACAAAAGGCATGTATTCACCTAGACACATTTGTCAATGGGATTTAAGTGTCATTTGTACATTTGGAAACCTTCATCTTAAGTTTCTAATTGCCTAAGTCACTTTTCAAAATAGGATTAGTCATTTTAGTCACTTAGGGTCAGATTCTATTTAACCCATTAGGTATGTAAGTAGGCTTGAAAATACAGTAATGCAGCTACTTTTGAAACAATTCATAGAATCATAGAAAATTAAGGTTGGACAGGACCTCAGGAGGTCATCTAGTCCAACCCCCCTGCTCAAAGCAGGACCAGACCCAACGAGATCATCCCCACCAACATTCTGTCTACCTGGGTCTTAAAAACCTTCAAGGATGGAGTTGCCACAACCTCTCGGTAACTAATTACCATCTTACCCTTAAGACTGAAAGACAAAAAGCAGCAAGGAGGGGGACACACTTTCCCTTTATGTTAACAGTTTTTCAGGGACTCAAGCCCCTACATGCATGGTCCCCTGCTGGACAGGAACATAATCACACATAGACACCTACATCTGCTTATACACCTCATAGAGGGAATAAAATCTGGTCCTAAATGTCCTAACCATGTATCAGGCTTACTCCAAGTTACGAAACACATTTCAGTTTGTGGGCATTAACTTCAAATATTTTTTAAAACATTCCTGTATTAGAACAGGCTTTTGGTGAATGAAATGCCAGTTAGCTAAAAATAACACTTTGAGAAGGCCATTATGGGTTGCTTAGAGAATCTAGGATTACCCCACAGTGGGCTCATCTACACGAGATGCGACTGTGCAGTGGTTACTGCACATTTATTTAGTACTTGTATACTCAAGTACTAAATAAATGTACAGAAACTGGAGTTACTGTGTAGTAGCACCAGTGCACTTCTTTTTAGTGATGATACTGCTCAGTAGCTTAATAATGCTATGCAGTAGTGTATTAGCACTGTACATCTGAGCTTTAAACTTGCTTTTCAGAGGCTTGTGTCAGGATTGAGAATGACTCAGAAGTTGTAGAAGGAAAGCATTTCTTTCAGCATTGGTTGAATGAGACTCTCAAAGAAGATGATAAGAGATGGGTATGGTCGGGGCAGATCCAGGGGTGATACAAGGGTATGGAGGCTCCCCACTTCTGCCTCTACTGCCCCTGGATGACCCAGGTGCAGAGGATGCCCCAGACCCACTCCTGCCCCACACCAGCCATGGGCTGTGGCTATGCAGGGTGCCAGGCTCAGCAAGGGACAGTGGCAGTGGTGCTTAGGTTACTCCTTTAGCGCATGCTCCCTGCTGCTCCCTTCCACACATGTCCCCTGCTGGCCAGGAGCAGGCACTGGAAGTAGGAACCCACTCACCACTGTTGCTGTCCCTGGTTGCATCAGGCATGGGGGAACCCCACAGCTGTTCCTGCCCCAGGCTGCAGGGAGGTGCTGTGTAGACAGCTTGGGTCAGCTGGGGACAACTACAGCAGCTCAGGTTTCTCTCTCCAGTCCCTGCTCCCAGGCTAGCAGAGGACACTGGGAGTGGCAGGGAACAGACACTGGAAGGAGAGACCTGCATGCTGCCACTGCTGTCCCTTGCTGAAGTGTGCACTCAGTACAGCAGGAGCAGCTTTGGGATTCCCCTCATGCCTGGATCCATTGGGGACTACAGCAGTGGTGTGTGTGGAGGGAGGGGTGGACTCCCCCCAGCTCCCTGGTTTCTTCCACCAATCTGGGGGTTCCAGCCACACCTAGTTCTTATGTCCCCATGGTTTGAGGGGCAATGTTCCACACCACCATTTACTAAATCCTGGATTTTCCCATGGACCTAGTGAACACTTGTGGGGGATTTCCATTGCTGGACAGTGCCTCCATTATGGCTTGGCTAAAGAAAGCAGTAGGGGATTCTAGAGAGCAGATCTGCTCACGAAGTATCTTGAAACCAGTGGGCATGTCTACACACGATATTAATGTAACTCAATAAATGCCAGCACAGTTTGCACGGGAGTTTATTGCTCCCATGTACAGTGTTTACATGTGTGCCTGGGACTGCAGTACACAGAGCTGGGGTGGTGCAACCCCAGCTAGCAGAGGGCCAGGGGGGTTATCCTGCCAGCTCAGAACTGCTCCCCCACCAGCTCAAGGGTGCTCCAGCTAGCATCCTCATGCCCCAGACAGCCTTGGTTACTGTCTACATGTACATTGTGTCAGAATAAATAACTCCACCATAGGATAGTATTTGTATCAAGCAGTACTATGGTATAGTTAATTAGTTTACTTCGGCTTAATAGGGGCACACGTGTAGATGATGACAATTTACTGCAAAAATAATTAGTCAACTCTGCAGTAAAGTGTCTCTAGTAGATGCCCCCAGTGTGAGTACTGGGGACAGGATCCTAGAGGGCAGGGCTTTATGTAGCTGGAAATAAAGTCACCATGGAAAACAGTGGGTCAAAGCTAAGGGGGATTCTGGGATGTGGGACAATAGGGCCCATGACATTGGCAAGCCTGTCTACCAATGGCTCCATGTGGTATTTAGTTGTAGCAAAAAGGCTACTTGCAAGGACATAATGGCAAGTCGGGGGCAGCCATTGCTCAAAGCTGTGCTTCAGTCCCTCCTTCCTAGATAGTGAGAGGGAATGCATAGACTACAGTACCTCTGTGGAAGGCCCATGGTGCTTTCTTGTCTTTTCCCAGCCACTGTATGCACCCCTCGCTTTGGGATGATTTATGCCCCCTGGATGCACATATTGCCTTTGCTCTTCCAACCCCATGCACTCAGCTGTGTAAGGGCCCATATTTAACATAATTAAGCATTTCCTAAGCTAGAGAGCTTGCTGCAGAATTTAACTGAATTATAAAATCAAAAATCAGAGTTGGAGCTGTGGTTGGGTTACTGGCAGCCCTTACCCATATCGGTCTTCAACCCAGGGAGCAGTTTCAACACAACTGGTTTTGCATCTATATCTGATGAGAGTTTTTAGATAATACATTTTCTCCTGACACTTTCCCCATAATTTTAGTGCTCAAGCAAACACACCGTAAGTGGAGTCTTTTACCTCATGTTCTCCTTCCTGTGAACTGTCACATACATTTCATAAACCCTCCCCTGGGGAACGGCTCCTGCAGGGATCAGCAGACTTACTCCTGCAGAACAGAAGATACACAAATAAAATAAAACAGAGGAAGAAAGGAAACCAGCCCTGTGCACAAGAATGACAGGAGATTTTGACGATGAAGCCCCACATGCCAGGTTTTCACCCAACTCTCAAGGAGAAAGGGAATATTTACTGCCAATCTGGCTTCTCTACCTGTCAGCTGATTGGCTGCTGCTGCTGCCTCCTTCGAGTCTGTCCTGACTTATCAGAATGGAGAAATGGATATTTCTTCCCCCCTCTCTTGTTTTATTTTAGGAACAAACAGATGGTTACTCTGTTGCTTACCTTGTAAAATGAGGGGAAAAGCAACCACTGCATCTAAAATTTCAGACAGCTGTAATGGGACAGCTACCCCCAGGCATTGCTTATTTAATTAAAAAGGAAAGAGAGATAGTGGAATACTGTCCCAGGGAGCAACAAGAGCCATTTATTTCTGGGAGGGCCTGGTTAGGTGGTCACTAACCTATGATCAGATGTACCTCACTTCTAAATTACCAATAATTATGACAAAATTGGGTTATTTCACAACCTCTCCATGACCAATATAAAAGAGTAATCTAGAATTCCAATATCCAGTTTTCCTTGGCAGGTCAAATAAGCACTGTACGATGCCTTACTTAGTGGCAGTCAGCTTGGAGTTTAATTAGAACTCACTGTACTTCTGTGATTGCTGTTTCATACAGTTAGTGACTGACCCGCCAGGTAACAGATAGAGTGATCTTCCAAGCTTTTATGACCAAAACAATGGGACAGAAAACTCAGCAGGCTGTGCAGCTGGACAGCTGTGGATCCGCTGTCACTGCAGAACAGGAACAATCAGAAAATAAAGGCACGGATTTTAATTCCTCCTACATACATGTATAATGTGGCAGCTGAAGCAAAATCTGCACATGTGAATGTACATGTGTGCATGTGTAAAGCAAGTACCTTACAAAATGTTGCCGGACAGGCTGTCCTTTCTTGTAAGTATGTGAACGGCTGGGGACTTTGGTATCTGAAAGACTCTCTCTCCCCATGCAGTACATATCCAGCTGTTATCAGTGGATGTGTTTGACCTGCAGCTCCAAATTCTTGTTCTGAATGGGAGGGAGCAGCTGACAGGGCATGTTTAATGAATGCCTTTGATTCCTGAACTTATTTCTCACAGGATTAGTTACAGCACAGATACATCAAGTTTTTAGATATGTGGCCTAACCCATGCATTTTTTCGTATCTATAGGGAGGGGTATAGAGTAAATGAGGGATTTTAATTATAGTTAATAGGAAGGGATATATTACTGAAAGCTGAATGGGCAGATCATTATAGAGTTTTATTGCTGATGGATGCAGTTGACACTGCTTGTTTTAATTATCTTTAAAGTGACCATAACAACAGATGAGCATTTCCCCCTCCAAATTGATGCTAATATACATGATTTAAATGTAACTAACAGATTTTGCAGTGAGTGTCAGTACAAATTAACTGGAGAATGACTATCCATTTAGATCTTTAGCCAGAGAAGCACAAACATCTGATCCTACAGTGCATATTTTCAACAAAACTCAGCAAATTACAACCATGGTCAGAACTCCCCCCCACCTCCCTCCAAAGCTCAACTCTCATTGGGACTCTAAGATTAAATGGTTAGATTTTCAAAATAGTTCCACACTCCATAGCTCCCGCTGAGATGGGTAGGAATGTCTAGGGCCAGATTTCTTGAAAGTCTGACCACTTAAATTAGTGTTTACACAGGAATGGGGCTTTTTAAAAAAAAACAAAAATGAAAGAAAAACCCTGCTCCCAGTTGCAAGTTCTAACCCCTTTAAAAAACCTGCCTGAATGCATGCAAGCAGGCTCAAACATTAGCACTCATTTCAGTGGGCCATCACTAGAATTTGGTTAACTGGAAATTTCAATTAACTGGTGGTTTAGCTAACTGGGGTTCTACCACAGCAGAACAACAGCATAACAGTTTCCCAGTCTATAAAACTGGTCTTTGTTGGTTTGTTTGTTTGTTTTTCTCCCCTTTCCTAACCTGTGTAGTAATGAAAAATATACAGTGAGGAACAGAATGGGGAAAAGGTGCGCCTCCGCCCTGCCTTGCTTTGCAGGAAAACCAGGTCAGAGAAATTATTTGTTCACCTGCAGGAAATTAATATTCTGCTATCTTTCTTCAGCACTGTGCAGTCTGCAGCAAATTGGAACTGGAACAACTGATTTGTTTTCTAATTAATTTGTCCTTTATATGTGTGATGACAACAGTGAGGTTTTCTGCCTTGAAGTTGCTTTTTTGGAGCTGTATGAAAGGAAAGGTCAAGGGTGTCGAATCCCACTGTGCACAGGAAAGTTCTGAGGTCTAACATATCTGAAAGAAGCAGCTCAGAGACTTACAGTTTGCTGTTAAAGAAGGCCAAGACTTTGGGGAAAGGATATATAAAATAGTTGAGTAAACCTGAATGGAGAACAAAAATCCTGTTTACTCTAAACATTGAAAAGGCAGATTCCCAGGAGTGACCTTGTTTTTTTCTGCTTAAAAGAACAGACAGACAGCTTTACTTAAAGCCACCAAACAATTCCCACTTTCAATACCTTGCAAGGCATGTTTAAACCAGCACTTACCTGAATTGGGAACAATCAGGTGACCCCCTAGGGAGTTGAAGGTCCCAAAAGCAGTGCATGATGGGTCTGTTTGTCGAGCAAGGCTCTGGTTCTTCATGTTCAGTGTCTCATTCTCCAGCAGAGACTGAGAAATTTGTGGGGACAGCTTGGATGAGAAGTCAGACAGGTCATCCTGTGGGGTGACTGCACCTGAGGTATTATAGACCTTGATCTTCAGATTAGGCAGTGGATCAAGGATTGGAGAATTGGTCATGGGAATTTTATCAGAGACATCGTGTAAAGCGTAGACAGGACCTCTGTACATGGCTGCAGCAGATGTGAGGTCTGGTGGCACTGCCAGGAGGTCTGTGTTCAAAATGAAAAGGAATAACAACAGAAAGTATTATGTATGGCTACATTCTGCTCACTCTTCCAGGTGAAGAATAAACTTTACTGTACTTCTCATGCCTTCATATTTAAGGGTCTGATGGACAAAGTCCTCCCAGACTGACCTGCATCTGCTTTTCCATCCATCCATCCATTCAGCCAGCCATTTCTAGGAGTTTATGAAGCCCTGTGACTATGGAATATACCTTTATGCAAATTAAAGAACATTCTTGCTTTTAAGATTTTAATCTTGTATTCTTTTTCAGCCAGCATTCAGTCAGACTCCAAATGTGAAATGCCCAGTCTCCAAATAAGAGACGAGATAAGAAATATGTGCTGCTGCTGGTTGTCCCAGAAAACACAGGTTCCCACTCATGGGGATGTGCCCAGTGGGTGAAACCAGGGGAAAATGTCATTTGATGGAATTGCAGTATTAAAATATAACTTCATATCCATGCTGGATGCTTCTTGGTTACCATTGGACAATTGCCTTAAAATCTGAACAGGATCTGTATTCTTATGCTAGCCTATGTGGTTCTCGATTTTTGGCTCATTCTCATTCTACAGAAGTTTACATTCCTCTGTTTTATGTTCTAGAGTATGTTGCAAAAAGACTAACATGAGGTTTTAGGACTTGGCTATCAGAAACAAGTGAGCATAATCTTTTCTTTATAAAGTGCCAACAAACGCACAATTCATGTAGCTCTGGAAATTATTTCCTTATAATATCTACCTGAGTTGGTCAACATGAAATAAACTGACAACTAACCTTGCCTTGCAGCCTTGATATTAACAGGCTGAAATCCACCATTTAATGCTGAGGAATCTATAATGTCTGACTCAAAGTCACGGTGGTTCTTCCGGTATACAAACAGTGCCACAATCACGGAAATAGCCAGGCACACGATGACGGCTATCACAATGCCTACATAGAGAGCTACATCATCTGAGTCAGGAGCAGCTGAAAGGAGACAAGAATGGGACACTGAACAACAGTAACTGATTGCAAGAATTTCAAGAGTATACATCCATATTACTATCGTTTCCTTCAAACATTTATTACCTTTTTTATAAGTTAATTTAAAATCCATTTCCAAAGTTATAGAAGAAAGCTGTGCCCTACCTGTGTGAAAATGATCTTATGTTTCTCTCTTAGCCATGTTCTTATTCTTTATCTATCTACCTATTTATCTAGTAACTAGGCAGTATACAGCCCATTTATAACCAGGCTTCTAAAGTAACTCTAGCCAAAAGACGTAGATACACCATAGTGACTTGTGAAAAATATAATGTTAATTTTGTGTAGTATCTAATAAGAAAAGAGTTTTTTTTTTTACTATTAATATGTCTTCTTTAAAGAAAAAATAAAACAGACTTTCTGTGAGAATGTCTGACATGCCCTCAATTCATGTGTTTTATTTAGAAACTTCTAAGTGGAATATTCTAAGCAACTACTTTTTCAACCAGAGATCATTTACTTCCTTATTTTACACCCCATCTGAAATGAAAAATACAGCACAACAGAATAAAGCAAACCCTAGGATCTTATCACTGGTATGATAATATATTCAGTCAGACAATGGCTGAAACAAATACCATCTATAAAAGCAAAATTCAGCAAGGAGTTCTGTAACTTATGAAAGGAACCAGACTCATTGGAGCTCTCCCGTGGGAACATGACCTGCTATGAAATTTTCACTACCTGCTTGTACCATATCTACTGCACTAATCCCAGGGTAGTACCTAGTGTCACTATCTACCGAAGGCCTGAATACATGATCAAATTTGATGTGCCCTGTGTGTAGTGATTCCACTATTAAAAGAAGCATATTGAGCAAAGAAACTGCAAACAAATCAGATCTTTTTAATGCCCTGGTTGGTTTATTGTACAGAATGTGAAAGAATTTGCTTTGCTTTCTGCTTTTGCAAGCATAAGCCAGCCTGTCTTCCAGCTGTGCAGGTAAGAGCTGGCACATAGTGAAAAGAACGGAACAAACTCTACAAGCTCTTGGCTACCAGCGCTGTAATGCTCCGTCTTCAAAATTCGACTGCTTTTTTCCACTTCTTGGTTCTAAGAGAGGTCAGGAAGCAGAACTCTGATTTTCAGTCTAAGATGCTATCCCTCTCTTCCATTTTTTTTTCTTTGATTTTATAACTAAATGTTTTATAATCATTTCATATTTGACAGTTTTCTAATCTACCGCCAACTTGAAAAGGCTTTACCCTTGAATTTCTATCTTCCAAACAGCTCCTCATTCTGTTTTCTTTTGCTCTTTATCCATCAGGACAATTGTGATGCCACATCAGCCCTTTGACAGTGTAACACTGTCACTCCTCCTCTCCTATCAAGCAAGTAGGAAGCTACTCAACTCATTCTCCACATTACACCCATGTTTCCCTATACACATGCAGTAAGGTCAAAGGTAAATCTTAACTCAAGGAACAGTCTAGTGTTACATCAGTTTCCAGGAACATAAAATCAAACATTCAACTTACAAGAAAATCCATATTCATTCTGGGTTCTCTGTTCAGTTGAAATAGGATAAATGAAACCTTAAAAAGAACGAAATTAAACAAAAATGGCAACAAAATCAAATTAATGAGTGGAACAAAAAAGGAAAGCATGAAAAATGGTTTAATTAAAAAAGAAGGAAAAGAAACCATGGTACTTTAAAATTCAGATTCAGCACAGAATTATGATTTTGCATCTCCTGTCTGCTCTAGAGTCTTACTAAGAATTAATAAGTAGGCAGATTGAATTTCTGAGCCAAAATCGGTCTCGAGTCACTAACTTTGGAGTGCTTAAAGTCTTTCTTTTATTGAGCATAAACTCTAATGGATCTAATTTATTTCAGACATCAAGGGTCATTAGCATATGGAAAGTCTTTTTTCCCTATTCCTACCATATGCTTTAATTCCCAAGACACGTTCAGTAGGGCTCTAAACAGTTTTTTTATTTAATTATCATGGCTTGCTGTTGATCTAATAGAGCTAAAGAAGGCTTGTCGTCATTGGTCAAAGGTTAAATACCCATTTGCTGAGCAGAGCTCTTGCTGAAAACCCCTTTTTAGGATTCCTTTGAAATTATTTTATCCTGCATTTAATAGGAATCCAATAGGAATTCCTCAGGGAGCAAGCAATTTTTCAGTGAACTGGAAACTAAATGGCACCTATTTGAAATCATTATAAAATCAATAGGACCTCTGAGGTCAGGAGGTTATTTATTTTAAATCTTTGAAGGCATAGTATAATATCAACAAAATCTTAACACGATGTAGCTTTATATCAAAACAGATAAATAACAATAAGTGGTCCATCTGTCCTTCCTTCACCTCCATCAGTAATATAATACTTGGCATTTTCCTTTTCCAGTTGCTCTCCTTCGTTTGCACCATCACCTACGGATTTGGTAAATACTTTTATTTCTCTTCTTTTCAATACAGAAAAAAAAAAAGATTTAAGAGGGTGCTAGGCCAGAGTTCTCAAACTTTTTAGACTCAAGGCACTCCTTGTTAAGAATCCAGGCACCTTTCATAAAATACCAGCTCTTATCTTTCACTTGTTTTGTAACTATGGAAGAATAATAGAGCAATTCTTCTGTTGCAAGGAACCCAGACAGAGCATGACAGAGCAGAACGTTTTGATGCTGTGGATTCCTATTTGAAATTGCTGGGTTTCTTTTGTGAAGCATGTGCAGGTGATCCTACAACTAATAGTGCTAACAGGGGTTCCATGGCACGCAAGCTGAGAGACAGTGTCCAAGGCTGATTCTTTTGAAGTCAGTCAGGAAAGGTAAATGACACACGCCGGGCAAAAGTGAACCAGGGCATTTCTAAAACTGGAATTAGAACATATGGATCCTTGTTCCTGGTCCTTTCCTCAACTGGGCTGCTCTTTACAGACATTCTATGAAAAGTATTTATGCAAACTAACTGCTTGTGACATTAACACCATCTTAACAGAGATAATGGAGACAAGCAAAGCTGTCTTTTGTGATGGAGGTATTTTGCTATGGCACCATGGGAAAGACAAGTTTACTCATAATGCATATTTAACGCCTTATTTCACAGCAATGATTCCAGCCTTGCATTCCCTTCTATAAATATTATAGTCCTCACTCATTTGTATGCTTCCTTTTGCATCTGAGAATGCAAAAAAGAACGTAAGGAGGAAAGTCAGGGAAGCTACTTCTGAGGGCTTGTGTAGATGGGTAGGTTAGTGTGCAAGCAAGATAAGCTGTGAATTTACAGGTCTCCAGCCCTTCTACAATAACTCCCCACGTGAATAATCTTAGTGTTTGCTAAGTCTGGTGTAAAGAAGCCTGAAAATCAGTGACAGTAAGAGCACATTTAGTGGTGATGGCAGCCTCTGTGTGCAAGCCCTGCCCGACCCAGCTGGCTGGGTTGTGTGAGTGTGGCTTGCAGAGGGGCACTGCTGCCTTCATGCCCCATGCCCTGCTCCTGGGAGAAAGCACAGAGACATGCTCCCCCTTCCCACCCCCTACACACTTCTTGATCTGGCCCCCACCCTGCTCCTTCCCCAACACAAACTTACCTGCTGGTAGGGGAGGTGGGTGTATGTGTGTCTGCACGTCTGTGCCTGCATGTGTGTGTCTGTGTATATTTGTGTGTGTATAATAGAGGAACCCTAGCCTGAGGCAAGTGGCGCAGCAGCAAACAGTTCCACTATGCAATAAACAGACTTCAGAGATTTGGTGAAAATCAGACTATATCCTAATCTTGCAGGCAGCAGCTAGAGGATGGATTTTGCCTTCTGTGGTATGAGTTCAAAATGACTGCAGTGGCATTGTTACATATTTTTTGGAGTCACAGAGGAGACACTAATCCAAACTCTACTACTTATGGATAAAGATGGGTTCTGGAAACCATACATTATACTTACAGCATGAAAACTCCCTAAAAACCTTGATACATGTAACATTACATGGGAACTGAGAAGCTATTCTTCTGGTCACCTTTATTTTTCAAGCTGGCAGGTCTCAAGTTCAGAGTTCTCTGTTATCCTATCCTGTTTGATAACATGCAGCAAAAGAGAGCAAGAAGCTGTACTACTTGCATTATTTTAGATGATGTTGATAACGTTATCTGTGGTAGAGGAAACGTGGACACTTGAATTCAGGTTCTGGCAATGAAGTGATCAAGGGCATGATCTTAAAATAGTCAGTGCCAGATTTACCCACAGTGTGACCTCACCAAAGAGCACTATAAAAGCACATATTTACAAGTTCTAACTCCACATACATTGTACTGATAACCTCAGATCTCCTCTGCAAAGGCAACTGTGTAAAAATGGCCCCATCCTATTCAACAGATCTATTTTATGTATCTGTTCAAAATGATGGGTATTAACTTAAGTGGAAAAATAGCAGCTTTGGCTGTTTATAGGAGTTACATTTTTTTTTAGGTTTAATCTGGACTACAGCTGTCAGTATATATATGTGGACAAATGAATTAATCTTCATTGAATGAGGATTAAAATTAATGCAGACTAGGGCAGTCTAAACTAGGCAATTTAAACTGTATTAATTAACATGTATATACAACAATGTTTTTAGGAAAAACAGTACTTAGGAACTCAGACGGTAAGCAATGCAAATATCAATTCCTGCAAGAGAAACTCAGTTGGGATTCTGCAACACACCAGAGTCTATCTAGCACAAAGTAACACATTTACAAAGCCAAATGTGACAACAACGCCTGACTGTGACTACCTATCAGCATCTTGACTAAGCCCTCAGCCCTGCCCAAACACATGGGCTACTGGTCTGTGAAGAAGGGGGCAAACCCTTAGTGGGGTCATCAACACTAAGGTCAGTTGCACCTATTAGGGCTTCTGGAACAGCACTTTAGATAACTGTTAGTAGGTTTGCAACAATGTAGCAGTGCTTAAACAGGCTTATTACAGCCTTCTAATTACTTCTAATCCCAAGTGTTTAGCGCATAAACCCATGCAGAGAGGCTGCGAATGGGGTCTGTTAAGGAGCTGATGGTCAATGATCATTTATTAACCCTTAATTAGATTTTAAATTTGATTTGAACTGTGTGATACGAATTTGTTAACATGTTTTAGAAAGTGGTGAGCATGTGTATGTTGTGTTAGTCCTGTTAGCCAAAGATAGACAAGATGGTTCTATTCTTTCCTAAGGATCGCCAACAGAATTAGTTGCTAAAGTTCAATCTGTTGCATCTGTGCAAATCTAACGTGACTTCTCTGTGTTTTACTAAGGGCATACTGTGGTGTGCAAAATGTTTCCAGTGATAAAGCACAAGCAGGCCCTAATAACACTGATTTCCAAGCCCAGCCTGAGTTTGCAGGACTAACAAGAGTGGGTCTAGAGTCTATTTAAAAACAACTAAGCAATCCAGATATATTTGTACTTGCAAATCAAGCACAACTGATCTGGAGTTCATTGAGACATGACAAACATGGAAACCTCCTGTGCCATTTTTAAAGAGTCACTTTTCAGAATAAAACTGAAACAAGCTTTTTAAAGCTTTTCCCCCCCTTTGCTGCTAATGAAGGTGGAGAATTACAACAGCAGGGTAAGTGGAAGGGTTAAGGACACAATTTGTCAGTGGTGGTTCTGGGGATAAACAGTTACTATTTCCATGTCAAAATGACAATACGGATCAGGGGTTTTCAAACTTTTTTAACAAGGGTACCCCTTCTGCCTCCAAGTTTCAGCTCATGTACTCTTTTATATTTTTTCTTGGTTTTAAAGAGGGGCGGGGACAGCTCCAGGCTCCTGTGTTGAGGGAGGGAGTGGGGCAGAGGCAGGGGCAGTGGCAGGTGCTGCATAGCCGGGGTGGAGTGTGGGACAGAGCTGCGAGTGCAGTACGTCTGGGAGGCGCGGGGAGGGGGGGACAGTTCCTACCACTGAGCACACCCAGTGGAGGTCCAGGAGGTATGTGCCCTGCAGATCTGTGCGTGCTGCTGAAGGCTAGACTCTGCACCCCACTGCACCAAAAGCCACACAATGCCATGTGTCTGCTGTGGCCTGGCAGGCAGGGGACAGACACACACACACACACACACACACACACACAAATATACACAGACACACACATGCAGGCACAGACACACACAGGAACAGGGATGCAGACCACATACATCCACCTCCCCCCCAGCAGGTAAGTTTGTGTTGGGGGACAGGGCGGGGTGGGAGCCAGATCAAGAATGGTGGGGGGAAGAATGTCTCTGTGCTTGCTCCCAGGAGTAGGGCATGGGGAGTGAAGGCAGCAGTGTCCCTCTGCAAGCCGCACTCACACAATCCGGCCAGCTGGGTCGGGCAGGGCTTGCAGAGGGGGCACTGCTGCATCCTGCACTGCTTTCTGCATGTGCGACTTTGCGGGCTGCTGACAGGCAGTGTGCGAGGTGTGAGATGGGTCAGCAGCCCATGGAGCTGCACGTGCAACCCACTGCAGGAAAGCAGGATGGAGTGGTGGTGGTGGTGGTTGCTGTATGCAAGTCCTGCCCCTCCTGGCTGGCCAGGTGGCATGTGTGCAGCCCGCAGAGTGGCACCGCTGCCCTCACCCCCCCAGCCCTTCTACTGGGAGTGGGCACAGAAAGTGAGCTGAGGTGGTGGGCGGGAAAGTGCGGTGTGCCACATGGGGCCAGTGGTGCCCAGCACGCCCCTCCCCCTCCCTTGGATAAGAAGCAAAGTATGGGAAGGTGCTGGGGGAGACGCTGACACCACACCCTGGGGCGCGCTCCATCCTCACCTACCTGCCCACCCGCGTGTACCCCCCCATGTCCTTTCTAAGTACCCTGGGGGTATGTGTACCTCTGGTTGACAACCCCTGATATAGATGATGTTCTTTTTAGGAAGTCAGTTCTCACATTAACTCAGTGGCCTTCAACCTTTCTGAGCATCACCAAATTGGACTTGAGGCACCCCTCCATAATTTTTGTGAATAGACAGGTACCTCAATTTCAAAAACAAATGTATGTATTACTGTGCTTATTTCCTTGCAGAGGGGTCAGGCAGTGGGAGCAGGGGATTGACCAGGCAGGGACAAGCCTGAGTCTGCACTTATCAATTCATACATCAAGGCACTCTTCAAAGGAACTGGTGACACTACAGCATGCTGTGGCATCTGGTTGAGAATCACTGTGCTAACCTCTTTGATGACACTGAAAAAAATGAGAAAGGACCTTTTCTTCAGACAATGAAGAAAATCTGCTGAGATTAGGACTTGCAATGATGAAAAATGACTTCTTTGCTTCCTACAAAGTGAGTACGGTACAAAGTATTTCTTCTGTTTAAAAAAACTGGCTGTGTCAGTAGGGTTGCTTGGCAGATACCTAAGGGATTTCTATTAGTATCATCACATTTTTTTTATCTAGTATGAACTTAGAAAGGTGGTGCTGGATTTAACTCTAAGATAGTTACTGGAGCTGCTGACTCATACACTGAGCAGCTGGTTTCACGGTCAGTAACTTGCTTTAAGAACAGCAATTTAAGGCTCTTCATACAGCTTCTTACAAATGGTAACATTTTCAAAGATTCTTTTGAAGCTTTGTTACTTATTTCTTGCCTGGGTTACAGCTGCAACAGTAAAATACTACCAGTCATGCTTCTCACTTATATTGGTCCCTTATAACTGGACACTGCAGATATTTTTTAAGGAGACGTATTTGTTATCATCATTTTACACATGGGAAACTGTTAACCTGGGAGGTTAAATGAGTTTTCCCAAATCCTGGGCACTGAACCAGTCTGAAGTCTGGCCCATACTTATCCCTTTGTAACTAAATACATCCATTGTAACTAAACAGATTTAATTAAATTGGTGCTACCCCTTTATGTCTATGCACAACTTTTGTACCAATGAGACTATTTCAATTTCTACTGTGAGGGATTTTTTTCATAACCAAGGTATTTGAATTGCCATAACCCTCACTGTGAATGTAAGTATGTCATTATAAAAGGGGCCTTACATTGGCCTAGTTTATTTCCTTTATTCCCTTTCCACATGAGAATAACTATAGCAATAAAAACACTTTTATAATGTCATAATCACATCCATACTACCGAAAGGGAACATAGTTGTACCACTTTAACTATACTAGTGTAGTTAAATCAGTGCAACTCTGGTTTGTAGAAGGTTCCTGACACACATTACATTTCAGAAGTGATTAACTAGTTAATCACATCTTAAGTAGTAGAGTGCCTTGTATCCATTTGGCTTAATTCAATTTTAGTGCTAGTCATTGTTAAACTGATTTTAGGGGTTACACTGATGTAACTAAATAGATTTAGAAACCAATTAGATTAAATCTGTGCAATTTGTGAAGATAACACAGCCCCAAAAGAAACCTGACATCCTGGTAACAGACTCATTCTGAAGGCCATAGATAAGTGACACTAAGGTACAGGTATGTGGGCAATCTGAACCTACAAGTTTCTGTATCCTGGAAAAGTAGCAGAGTTAATAAGCAGATAGGATTTCTCTACTGTGGCAAGAATTCCTCATCTGCAGTTTGCCTCTGAAAGAGAAAAGCAATAAAAAAAATTCAGAGATAAAATGCTAAAATTCAAACCTCTTCAAGATAATTATGCAAAGGTTATTGTGCTAACTCCTTGAAGGCATTTTTTGGAAATCTGCAGAGAAGTCTATGGTCGCTAAACCAGCTTTGTTTTTTACATCCTTTTTCGTCACAACTTGTTAACGGGATAAATTTTACACATATGTACTGGTATATCATTCTTAGGGATACCATATTTCAAGTTCCAAAAAAGAGGACACCTGTTGGGGGAGCGGTGCTCCTCACTCCTGACTTGCAGCCCCCTGGTGCTGCCAGTGCCCCACACTCCTGCCCCATAGCTCCCCGCCTTTCTTGGTGACTCTCACTCCCAACCCACAGTCCTCCACCCTCCCAGGCCATGCTGGTGCCCCTCACTCCCAACCTGCAGCCTCCGTCCCTGCTGGTGCCCATCACTTCCAGTCCGCAGGCCCCTGGTGCTGCCAGTGCCATGTATCTTCCAGGTGCCCCACCTCTGCAAGCATGGGCACCAGTCCCAGTGCTGCTGCCCTGGTTGCACAGCTCCTTGCCACCACTGAAGGGCCCCCACTCTCCCTTTGACAACAGGGGGGCAGGTGCCTCTTCCTGCCCCACATGCCCTGCCCCAGCCCCAGTGCCTGGACACCATTCCCCAGTGCTGGCAGGCACCCCCCCCCCCCCCCCTCACACACACTCATCCCCTCCACACACCCCTGCCGCACACACAGACTCGCCTGCCTCTCCCCCCGCAGTCCCCCAGACAGTCTCCAAGCTCTGGCCCTCCAACCCCTGCCACCCACACCCCTGCATGTAGCTGCTAGTTCTGTTTGACCACCCAGCCTGGCTGCATACCAGCTATGTATGTGGGTGTGTACAGTTGCACATGGCACCCCCTGCCTCTGATCACCCCAAGAAGCTCTTTGTAGGCTGGAAAGCTGTCAGCCTGCAAGGGGAAACCAATGGTTTCCTCCTTTAAAGTGGAAAAGCTGCATTTTTCATCAACAAATAGAAAACTCAGATCCCTAGTAAATATGCATGCCACTACGGCAAGCCGGGAAATGGAGTTCTACTAGAAAGATCCCGGACATTTGTTCATATTTCAAAAAACTGCTCAAATGGAGATTGGAGAACCCCAAAAGAGGACATGTCTGAGAAAACCCAGATATATGGTAACCCTAATCATTCTTAACCTTTGCTACCTCAGTAATAGACCACTGTGATTGTAGGGTTATAACTTAAATGCATCTGGAACCTACAGGTAGTACAAGTCAGCATCATTACATACATGAAAGGTGATTATATGGAGGACAGAGATAAATGATTTTCTGTGACTGCAAGGCATAGAACAAGGAGCTAGAGTCTTCAACTGTGGTAAGGGAAATCTAGACTGGATCCTAAAAAGAACTTTCTTAATGGTTAAGCATTAGAATGGACTGCCCAGAAAGGTTGTGAAATCTTTGGACATTTTTTCAGAGCAGATTAGGAAGACTCTTGATAGAGATGGTTTAGTTAGGGATGATCCTGCACTGAGCAGTGGGGGTTGGAATAGATGGAATGGCTGCCTAATGGTTTATGGGTTGATTTTTTTACATTAATAAAATCTTGAATGGCACTGCCTCTTTCCCCATGGTTTAAAACAGAGGCAGCTTCTTTCACAACATTCTCTGACAGTACCTTTGTAACTTCCATCTTTGATGCATAATCAAACCGGTTCTGATCTGTGATAAACTTCCAAGCCACGCCACAAAGTCTATCTTTCCTCCCTGGCTGCAAGATGGCCAAGACTGGGGAGTGGTTGAAAGGAGCTTCTGAAGTGCTTTTGTTTATGGGACTTTTTAGACTGCAATCATACTGATGCTGCTGCCACAGAGTGCTCTCTGCAGGTACTATTGGGTTTTTTATTTTTATTACACGTATTTAAGAGCTTGTCAAGGTCAGCTGAAGTTTAGAATGAGATGGACTGCAAGCCTGAATAAAGTGTGTGATGTATGCCTGTTCTCTTTAATCCACTCTATTTTGAGCTGTGATTAGTTGATTTTAAGATCTAAATACTCTGTATTTTACTTTGCATTCAGTGGTCACAAATGTAACGAATAGCCATAAAATTATGTGGGCTTTTTGAAAATATGAAGGCACTATCTGGCTTAATGACATTCCATGGCAGCAACCTCAACAGGCTGACTGAAGTTGTAGTTAACAATATTTCTTTCACTTGGTTCCAAAGTTACTGCTCTTTAATTTTACCTCAGGCAAGAGGAAAATGGGTATTCAATCATTAATGTTTCTTCCTTTGTTTTGAAAGTATCATGCAGATGTGGAAGTGGAGCAAGAGTATGTCCAGCTCCACAGTAAATATCTTGGGGTCTACATGTACACCTCTATTAGGCTGGAGTAAAGTAATTTATATAGCAGGATAGTACTTGTAAAAAACTCTGTAGCAGTGCATGTTTAGGTGCTGCCCTGGCTGGCTGGGGCATGAGGGTGCTTCAGTGTGAGGGCTGCCATGGGCTCTGAATCAGGTCCGATTTTTTTAATTCTACAACTTTTCCTTTAAGAATGTTACTTTTTCTTTACTCTTCTTTATAAAATATTACATGTGACAAGAGCTGTAAAATAATGAAATAGAAATTTCTAGCCCAGTTTTTTGTCCTCCATCTGTTTATTGAATAAAACAGGTATCAAATGAATGCATTAAAACAGGGCTTGGCCTGCACAACCACTGGATCTGGCCAGGGACTTGGGGCTTCAGCAGCATTCAGTGGGGCAGGGCCTTCCCCTATGCTGTGACAGGGAGAAGCCATGGTTGTGGTCAGGTCCTTACAACCTTCTGCCCACCCATCTATGACCCAAGTTGAGTCATTCTGACCTGCAGCATGAAAAAATTGTGGAACAGTGCATGAGAATAGTGATTGGTATCTCTGTTATAAATTAGTTGAGAAGCCAAGATGTAGGTACAGTGCTCAATTAATTTTTTTTTTACTCTGAAATACATACTGCATTAAAACAACCTCCATACAAACAATAAATGTTCAGGGTCTAAATTCTTGAAGCCATGAATCTTGCAGTACTAAGCTGCACTGCCCTATCAGCATCTATTTGAGAATCTGTACACTGCAGCCTTTATACTTTGTATCTGGTTGTAAAGCATGTCCTTTCCCATTTGTGCTAAAGCTCACTTGCATCTAGGAGTGTTTATAAATGGTATTATAAGAGGCAAAGCAAAAAACCATGGGCATTATCGTGGGGTGGACCTTCTGTATTTGAAGAGAGTAGGGGAAAAGGTAGATTCCTTCGACTGCTCTGTCCTCCTGAACCTGGAGGCAGCTGGTTGCAATTGCCTATAACAGGGCTGTCTGTTCCTTTAAAAGGAAACAGTCAGCCCTGTTAAGAAAGGAAACTGTGGGCCATTTGGACAGGCAGAGGCTAGAAGCTTATAAAGTTCCCAGAGGAGTAAACAGGAAGCAAACTATGAGCAGAACAGCTTGCTACCAGAAAGGGCCATGCTTCTGGGTTGAGGCCTGAGCCAAAGGGCCTCCCCTCCTAGTCCCTGAGACAGGGCAGAAGGGTCTGATTTTCTTTATTTATTTTCTTGTTTTTTGCTTAAAGACTGTGTGTTTTATTGGGGATGACTGGCTAAGGAGCACCTCAGGAGGCAAAACCTGCTTATAGAAGCCAGCAGGCTAGACAACCACTTACAGGGATCTATGTGCATCACAAAGCTTTTAACCAATACAGTCCAACTATGCTCCTTTCCACTTTGAGTACTCAACTAACATTTCTCCTTTTGTCAGGATAGAGAGAAATCTCAGGGGGCAAAAGGTATATACCAGGGATTCATCCACATCAGGGGTAGCCTCCTTTAATGCCTCTTTGTAACACCACGGCCACCCAAATGGATGCTTTGTAAGCACAAACATCTAGCCTTGTCATATAATGCACCTATGCAAGAAGGAAGAATTTCGGGCATGAGTGTGACCTTAAAATAAAGGGATTAATTCGATTTTTGAGTGCTTATCTTTCATGGTTACTTAATATATTACTAGTGTAGATTTTCTATAGAATAAACAAAAATACTAAGAAGAATTTCTGGCTTACATTAGCAGTTCATAAACTTTTTCCTACACTGCTGTTTCCCAGAAGCTCTAGCACATAAAAACCATGATATGATCCACAACAGCACATTATTTTTGGGGGTAAAAAGTCCCTAGAGTTCCTAAGAGCCAATCAGAAGAAATATGTCATCTCTGCCTATTACCAAGACACTTGCTGTTACAAAGAAAGCCTTTCATGCCTGAACTAATGATGTCAAAGGTCAGACCTTACATCAGACATCCTAGAGATAATTCACAATAATTTATCTTTCTTCTGAAGGTCTAATTATTGACAGAATTCAGGGTGGGCCAACCGACATGGAATTTGAGGTTTTATAAATCTCTCCATTTATTTACTCATCTATTGACTTAGGTTTTTACTGAAGGATAGGTTAAATGGGAAGTATCTCTATTTATGGTGTTGAAAGGGAGTTTATGATGTTCTCCAACTAAGGCCATGACAGTGTTTTAATCATAACTTCTATTCCTGACCTTTCACTAAAATAATTAGAAAAGGTCCTTTTTCAGTTCAAATGCACATTCTGTGTATACATAAGGAAATGGATATTAAAGAAAGTTAACTTTTTATTAACATTTGATATTAATTAGCCTAGGTAATCCTGAAATGTGAGATTATGAATAGGTCAATGCTTTTAATTCTTACACATTTTTGTCAGGTCATTTCTCAAAATCCAAGATTGGGTTTAGTTTGAAAAGCTGGTAGAGCACAAGTACACCTGTACAAAGGATTACAGTCATTTGTCATGTTAAACATGTGAAATCTTTTTTGGGATTTGCTTTGTTTTGTAATGGTAGCATGGTCAGGAGCAGAAATAGTGATAAGAGAACAGGTGAATATGAGTAGCAAATAGCCAGATGAATGAGATTTGAAAGAAGTGAATTCATTAATTAGGCCTACTGGAGAAGAGGTTTCCTCTGATACAGGGGCTAAGAACAGACAGTCAAAAAGCCCAAAGCTGAATTAGTTCAATCTTCACAGGGTAGTCAAAATTGCATAGTTTGAACTAATAAGCAAATGAGGAGATATTCATTTTTGATTCCAAAAATGCGGCCACATGCGTGCAGTGGCTCAGGCCAGAAGCTGGGGAGGAGGGGGAAGGGGGGCACTAATGCATGCCACCCTGCTTGGCTGGAGCAGACAGCTTAGGCCAAGGCTGGCCCACCCACCCTGTAAAGTAGGGGCTTTGTGGGGGAGGCGCAAAGCATTCTGGGATGCTGGGGGACTGTGAGTTAACTTGAGTTAACTATAGAGGGGATCTGAGAGGTGAAGTGATTTACCCAAGGTCAAACAACAGGTTAGCAGCAAAGCTAGGACAAGAATCTAGGACTTCTGAATCCCAGGCCATGGCCATTCTCACTACACCTCAGAGCTTGCCATTAATTTTGATGGAAGATTTCTGCCCACCCCCCATTTCTTCTCATCTATAGGAAGACATTCATTTTGTTCAGAAGATTTGAAGGAAAAACAAAAGGGAGAGGAAAGATATATTTCAATGGTTAAAGTTGTGTGTGGAGACAGGTTTTCTCTTCATACATGCATCCTTCTATTCTTTATAGTGGTTGAAAATTTCAAATCAGTATTCTAGCTTTAGGGGGAGAAAAGGGGGATAATCTTCCATCAAAATTAATGGCAAGCTCTGAGGTACAGTGTAGTGAGGTGTAGTGAGCTTTGCCACTAACCTGTTGTCTGACCTTGGGTAAATCACTTCACTGCTCGTCTCTCTGCTGCCTCTCCAGCCTTTTGTCTATTTAGATTATAGGTTGTTCAGGGGAAGGATTATCTTTCATTGGAATGCTTACTAGAGAGAGATCTCTGTGTTACTGTAATACAGATAAATAACAGTGATGATAGGATGAGTGTCTACATTCCCTTGGTTACTCTGTAAATATCAACCATTGTCCTTTAGAGCTCAACAAAAGGAAATATAGATCTTGATACAGAGTTCCAAATAGCAATCATATAGAAATCCTGCCACAGCAGACAGTTGGAAGAAAGGAAAACTGGATCCTTTATAACAAGGCAGTTTCCCTGAAAAGACTCAGCAAGCCTGGCCAGGTGGGTACAGTATTTTGCAGAGAGATTGAATTTATTAAAAGTTACCTCTTGATCCATGTGCTTTTAATAAAGGATATTATTTTATTCTTTTGCACATACATAAGCTCTTACTGTGATCTCCCATGAGAGCTCTGCTTGATTCTGAAAAGCATTCACTTGCTCTTTGCACACCCATTTGTTCAGAACTTCCATAGGGTTTCCTCAGGTTACCCTAGGCTGTAATTCTTTCTCAGATAGCCAAAAAACTAGCTTACGTCACTCAATGATTTTGATGTGCTACATCAAACAAGCAGGGCATGTGCAGAGCACACAGGCAAGAACACTGCCACAACAGAAAGCAAGGCATGCATTAATGTTAAGTTAACCTTTCCTCCTTTTCAAGAAGCAACTTATACAATAGGTACTCGAAAAAAATGGAGAGGTGTTAATCGTCTAATGAACAAAGATGACAAATTATATCATCTCAATAGTCTGCTATTACTATTATAATAAAAATGAATAATAATAAACATTTCCAACTTCAATAGGGCCTCCGGGGAAAGTATCACAAAGCACTGTATAAGAATTAACTAATAAATCTTTTTCACTCATTCTAAGCCAACTTAGATAAGGGTTATTGAGGAATTGCTCTCCCCTTGAAAAATGTGTAGTATCTTCTAGGAAGAAAAATGGTGGATGATATGATATTACATAGCTAGGGGCCTTCTGTGTTACAGTCACATTTCTCACTTAAGGATGACAACTGATAACAATACCTAGTTCTTTCCATCAGTTGGTCTCAAAAGGCTTGACAAAGGAGGTAAATATCTTTCTTCCCATTTTTAGAGATGGGGAAACTGAGATACAGACACAACTTGCCATCAGATCAGCAGCAGGTCAAGGAATAAAACTCAGAAACTCTAAGAACCAGGTTAGTGAGCCATCCATGATAGGGTTTTTATTTTTTCCATTTTCTTTTTGACTCATAGCAAGGATACACAAACCCTCTTATGCTAATTTACTTAAATCCAAAAAACCCTATTAAATTGAAATGCCAATAAAAGATCTGACTATGCATTGCTATCATGCTGAATAGCAAACTTCTTCTCCACCTTCCTTGATGATCAATATGTAGCCCAAACCATGAGATGTGATAAGCCTTATAATCTTTTCCCCACTCACCAAAATACAGGAATTACTTGTGAAAATATTTGCTACCTTTTCATCAAAATATTTCTGAACAGTGAAACAGATAACTCATATATATTTTCAATGCTGACCTCGTGAAGGAACACCTTGAGAAGCTGGATACCTTCAAGTCAGCTGGCCCTGACAATCTGCACCCCAGGGTACTCAAGGAGC
>NW_017728948.1:69369265-69398150 GCF_001723895.1 Crocodylus porosus | reverse complement strand
TTCAAGAGAAAATTGGATGCTTATCTTGCTGGGACCCTATGACCCCAGCTGACTTCCTGCCCTTTGGGCAGGGGGCTGGACTCGATGATCTCCTGAGGTCCCTTCGAGCCCTAATGTCTATGAAATCTATGAAATCTGAAAAGTCCAAAACAAACTTAGCTAGATTTTTATGCAATGCCATGACTGTTTCAGGTGAGAAGGTTGTTTCTACTGCTGTGTGACCACATTTCTATTCATGCTAATTCCAGATGTGAGCATAACTTCATAGAAACAATCAGCCTTTCCCCTTGATACGGGCATAGTCCCTAAATGGCATACTTTTCTAAACTACCACTGATTACTCAGGAAGAAGAGGAAAGGATTAATGTCTATCACAGAGGGATGCACCAGGATCATAGAGCCCAGTCCAACTTCTATTGAAGTTCATTCTCACCCAGCTAATTGAGAGCTGAAATAGATCATCAGTGATTAAACCAGAGGCGAAAGAAAACAATGTTAAAATCAAAACCTTTCAAATTTCAGGCTGGGTTTGTTTCAGATTTAAAATTTCTGGATCCAAACTCAACTTTTCAGGTTTGATTCAGGTACAGATAAAATCTGGAACAGAACGTTACCTTAAACCTAACCCAGATCTGAAAGCCCTCTCTTCAGTTCATCACTAATAAACAAGAGCTTTATGTAGAGAACTTGTAGGCTACAATCCTCTGGTGATGAACATGCTTGATATGAGGGAAATATCATGTTGTTCCTAGAGAAAAGGCCAAATGAAGCTTTAAATAATCAGTTTCAAAACTTTATTAGTAGCAGGCCTTCACTGTAATTTACCAGAAGAGGTAATTCTCTTCACATAGGGCACCCTTCCCTCAGTAATAATGGCAGGATGTTGTTGATGATACAGGGCGGAACTTGGTTCCTATTGGACAATTTTGCAAACAGACTCTGTTGGTACTTTTAATGGTGTGCTAAATATTATGGCTATGATCCTACAATCATTCGGGACCTGAACCAAAAAGCTATATGAGCAAACTCTTGACTGTAAGCATATGATGAAGCCCCACTGCAGACATAGGAACTACTCATATACTTAACTTTCAGCATATGCTTAAGTGTTTTCCTGGCTCGAGTCTTTGTGTGGAATGCCCAGGAAAGTCAATAGGAGTTTTTAGTGGGGTTTAATTGCAGGATTATAAATTAAAATAAATCTCCTGTGAGATGCAGAGTGTGCTATTAAAAATGGACATTTACTGCTCTATGGTATTTACCACAGTTTCTGTGCTTCGAATGGGAAATACTGCAAATAGAAAGGTAAATTATTTAACTACTGTGCATGGTAACTGGCTATTTTTTATTACACCCACACTATATGCTGTTCCTGGGGGCTTATTAATGCCATTACAATACTTATTAAATTATTGTAGGGATTCCTGCTAGGCAATATAGTGTATTTGGAGGCTTCCAGTAATAACAGCCATTCTAGATTTTCACTACAGCTACTTTTCTTTTTCAATCCAGTCTCCTGTCTCTCTGCAGGCGTGCTAGTTTAATGACTATTCATCCTTTCATGTTAAGGGAAAAATACTAACTACTGAATAAGGAAGTGTGTGTGTACTACCAAGATCATTAGTCTGAATAAATGTGACAGCAGAGTTGCACTAGAAATACCACAGTTAGTGGTAAGCAGAAACTGCAGCTTTGGGTGTAAAATACTGTAATTACAAGGGATAGAGAAGGCTGCACAGTTTTTATCCCCTCAGAAATCGATAATGGTGCAGACTATTGCTATATGCTTGGGCAGAAGCTCTCTGATGAAAAAGCTTATTGATTTACCCAAGTGATGTTACTGTAGTGAATAACAGACTAGAAGAAAAAAGGCTTGTAAATTATACTGATTCAATCCAGTATTTCCTAGGCTATCCTTTTTATATTTTTTATGAACAAGTTTTGTCAAATCAGTGACTTACTTGCACCTGTGGGGAGAAGTTGTTTAGTATTCTTAGACCTTCACAGTATCTATATTACTACATGTAACTGGTAACCTGCCTGTTTGTGATCAAGACTGATACTGGAAAGGAAGGGAAAAACTGCTGCCTTGAGCAGAATTTGCATACTATACAATTAAGCATCCAGGCAAGTAGATTTTTTTTTAAAGCCCCAAACACAAAGGGGACTTGTCCAGCCCTCGCACCCCTGGCTCATCCACATACTAATAAAGAAAAACTGTCAGAAATCTTTCGAAAATGTGTGATCTGGATTCAAAAGCCCCCAAGTTATGATTAAATTCCAATTTCAGCTCATTCCACACTAAAATCTAATAATTCAGAATGAATTTCAGTTTGTTCCAGGAATGAAAAGCGTCTTGTGTTCACTCCCAGCTCAGTACAGAGATGCCAAAAGAGTTTATCTGGAGGAAACCAACTCCACACAGAAGTAAAAGTGTTCTAGATGGATTTACATAGAGAGAAAGGGAGAGAGAGAAAGAGAGAGAGAGAGAGAGAATAGAAGGTACAAAACTATAAAGTATGGCAAATCAATCTGTTCAGTAGTGATGGATCACGGAGCAGGATTATAAGTTTTACAGGTATATGAATCCCATGAGTATAAAGACACCAATAAAACATTCCCATTCAACTTCAAGTGAGGGATGATCACAACCCCTTGAGCTAAGAAGGTCAATATGAAACTGTATATTTTTCCTCATTACCACTTTTTCCATATATATGAAGTGGAGTAGGATTTACATTAGCATTGCCTTTTCTCCTGTTGAAGATCTCTGCTTTACACTCAGCAGTCACTTTCACAAATAAAATGCAATATACCATCTACATAAAAATGGGATCCCTACAGGGCTTTTATTCTGTAGTAGCATTACAATTTTTTCCACTAGATTTCTGCTTAAATGGCTCTGCTTCTGCACATATGCACAGATGACACACACCTGTCTAAATATAATCTGGTAATAAAGAGCTCTTCCGAATGGAGTATATTTCTTTTCTTGCTAATTTACCATAATGGCTCATTCACACCACTGGAGCTAAAGGTACACCAGCTTTTTCACACACAAACACATATTTGCAGGGTGTCATATAATGAGGCTTTAGCAACATTTTTTTCTTTTAGTTTTTGAAAAGAGCATAGATGTCTGAACTATTCCATATCCCTCCCCCACAGAAATAAAAACTGAAGAATTACAGATGATTTTATGCTGCTGTCACTGTAAGGAATACTGTTTTTTAAAGTGATATTTGAGCAGGCATTGTTGGTGAACTGAGTTTTAGTTAACTTGGAGAGTTTAAGAAAAATAATCATGTTTCAGAGTGGATACCTCACAATGTCACCAATGGAACACAGAATCTTCTTTTTCTAGGTCACTTGCTTAAATCTTAGCCCTGTTTGGTAGCAATTGAAAATCATTACATGCAAGGGAATGGCATTTCTGTGGCCTATTTAAAATAATACAAATTCCTGACTTTTCTGTAATGGCTTTTATCAAGCAAATGTGCATTATCAATTGGATATATATAGCAACATTGTAGTTATTACTACTGCTATTGAGGTAATGAAAAGTTTCAGTCAAGTGGAGAACAGCAAGCAGCACACATGAGTGAAGAAGGGAATTTTTGGCCACAGCCATTGGCATGTGCTCCTCTCTTGACTAAAAAGTACCACAAATAAATAATAAGAGTGGGCAAAACCTCAAGATCTTGATTTGAAATTATCTTTGGAGTATTTGGGTATGATAGTCTAGTTCCTTGTGAAGAGGTGTCAAAAGTCCCTCCTCCCAGCCAAACATCTTAACTCTTGGCTGAACCTCTCTTGGGTCCATGGCTAAGGACAGGATAGAAATGGAATCTGAACTGTCATCTGAGACTTAGAGGTGGTCCTTCCATAATAAAACTGAAGCACGATGGAGTGTAACCTCACCTAAAGATAAAAAGGAAGCAAACTGAGCATTCAGAAAAATTGTGTGTAGGCATATGAACAATGCTTCCTTTCAACTCAAAAGCCTTAGGTATACTAGTATAAATACACATAAGCTACTATGCAATGTGAAGATCTATTTTGACCAGGTGATTTTTTGCTGATAGTTTTGACCTCCAATGTCCTGAGAGAGATGATACTATCTTCCTCCTGTATCATCTACCACAGTGGAAAAGTCCCTGGAGTGGGGACTCCATTGTTATCAGAGAGGAATCTGCTGGCAGGACATTCTCTGGTAGGTCCCAAATACCACTTGAACTTGATTCTCCCCTGGATATGCAACAGCTCAAGTTTGTTAACCGTCAGGGAGTGACACAATGCCCATCTTTCTGCTGGGCCTGTAAAAAATATGATTAAGGCTGTGGCTCTAGTAAGGCCTGTGCAGGCTGCTTTATTAATTCATCTTCTATTTGTGTTCCTGCAAGTTTATTTGCTTTGGCTTGAAGTAATTGATGGGACTACTTGTTTAATATATGTATTTTTAAAAAACTTGTCCGGAGCATCCAGAGTGCTAGATGGATGTGTTTTTATTGCAGGGCAGTAAAAATCCAAATGAATAACTAAATAATTGGCTGTTTCCATAGGACTTTTCAGGTGAAGTTTTATTGAATATATAATCTTACATCTAACTATGCAAAGGGCAAATCTTACCTACACATTTGAAAATAGGAAGAGTCCTGGATGCATGGGGACTGATATGCTCCCAAAATCACTGTAACACAATGACTGGTTTCTACACCACTGCAGAAGAAATTTAAGTACGACAAAGGGTATACTAACAGAGGGCTAAGTATACATCTTGTGAATCCCCTCATTACAGGGTATAGGCAGATGCAGTACTTTGTAAAGGAGCAACAACCAGACCTGCAGAAGTGGCTACACCCCGTCTTCCAGCTCCTTTCTTTCCCAGGTAAGCCGTCCATACTACAGACGCAGCAGCAGAGACTTTTCTTTAAGTCTCCAAATCAGGTAAGAAACCTGCCCCCCCATCCCTTTTCCACTCTTGGCACCCACCACCTCCATCTTCAGCATTGTATCCCCTCTCCTCCTGTTAACACCCTTCCCCCATGTGGTGCTGCCACTGTGCTTGCTGTCCCCAGTTGATGTCAGGAGGGCTGTGGAGCCACTCCTGCTTTGTTCCAGCTAGGCTTAGCAGGGGGCAGCAGTGGTGAAAGTTCCTTCAGGTTTTTCTGCCAGCTTAGAAGTAAAATGGGGCAGGGCAACCCACTTGTCACTGCTGCTGTCTCCTGCTGAGCCCAGCTGTAGTGGCTCTGGAGCCCCTCCCCCAACAAACCTCCCAAACCACAACTTTCCCAATTGATTTCAGCATGGGAGAGCAACAATGGTGGCAGCACAGTAGTTTGCCTGTCCTGTGCTGGGCAGGAAACACCCAGAAGAATGAGGCAGGGAGAAGGAACCTGACCATTGCTGCCACTAATGCTACCACCCCTCATTGGAACGAGGAAGGAGTAGCTCTGGAGCACCACCAAACCTAATCAGCCAGGGACAGTGGCCGCAGCAGGTGGGGAAGGGGATGAATGGAAGGGGAGGAGATGTGCTGCTGAGAATGCAGGGAAGGGGTGCTGAAAGTGAAGGAGGGATGGAAGGAGTCAGGATTCTTACCTGATTTGGGGACTTAAAATATCTCTGCTGCTACTCCAGCAGAGTGGTCTAAAAGAGGGGTACATCCCTCCCCCCTTCTGGATCCATGCATGGTGAGGGGGAGGGATATGACAGCTGCAGAGGCTGTTAATTCACTGAGGACCTTGAGGCAGGAATTCTTTCCCTAAGTCTCAAAGCAGATCCTCTGTCCCAAGTTTGTGCACATGGTGTTGGCACAGGGAACAGAATTTCCTGTAAAGGAATTAATTTACTTTGTAGGTGTATCTTTCCAGCATGTAATTATATGTACTCTAGGCTACATGGCCCTTGGCATTTGCGTGGGTGTGCAAATGGGAAGGAATAACAGAAGGAGCCTTCCTTCTTCCCCCTGAGCACTTTATACTTGCACCAAGGGTAACTGAAGTCCCTTCATCTAGAAAGATGCAGAAACTCCTCCCTCCTTTACCTCTGGAGTTACAGAATTACCCCCAAGAAAGGTATTAAAGGGCATGTGTGTGGAAGACTGGAGACTCTTCTGAATGTCATGCACACCTGCTCATATAGGTCACTTGCTGTGGAGTGGGAGGATAGATGGGCCAAGCAGAAAAGGCAAAAACCATGGCACAAAAACCTTGGTATGAAAAAATGGGGAAGCTGATAACTGGGAAAAACCTGCTACTTGACTGCATCCAGCCTAGACCTATTTATTCTTCCCACATCCAAATCTACAGTCAGAAAAGGACCATAGTATCACAGAAAATTAGGGTTGGAAAAGACCTCAGGAGGCCATGAAGTCCAACCCCCTGCTCAAAGCATCCCCAACTACATCATCCCAGCCAAGGCTTTGTCTAGCCAGGTCTTAAAAACCTCCGAAGAGGGAGATTCCACAACCTTTCTCAGCAGCTTATTCCAGTGCTTTACTAGTGACATTTTCCCCCTTATATCTAACCTAAACTTCCTTGCTGAAAACTTCAGGCCATTGTTCCTTGTTCTGTCATCTGCCACCACTGAGAATAATCTAGCTGCATCTTCTTTGGAACCACCCTTCAGGTACTTGAAGGCCGCTACTAAATCCCATGTCAGTCTTCTCTTCTCCAGACTAAATAAGATGAGTTCCCACAAACTCTCCTCAGAAGTCATGTGCCCCACCCCACTAAACTTTTAGTTACACTCCACTGGATTCTCTCCAATTTATCCACATCCTTTCTATAGTGGGGGCCCATAACTGGACACAGTATTCCAGCTGTGGCCTCACCAGTGACAAACACAGGGGAATAATCACTTCCCTCATTCTGCTGGCAACAGCCCAATATCCTGTTAGCCTTCTTTACAATAAAGGCACACTATTGGCACATATTCTGCTTACTGTCCACTATAACTCCCAGGTCCTTTTCTGCAGAGCTGCTGCTTAGCCATTTAGTCCCCAGCCTGTACTGGTACATGGGATTGTCCCATCCTAAGTGCAGGACTTTGCACTTGTCTTTACTAAACTTCATGACATTTCTTTTTGGTCCAATCCTCCAGTATGTCTAGGTCACTCTAAATCCTAGCCCTACCCTCCAGCTTATCAATTATTCCATCTAGCTTGATGTCATCCACAGGCTTGTTAGGGGTACACTCCATCCCAGATTGTTGATAAAGATATTGAACAAAGCTGGCTCGAGGACTGACTCCAGGGGCACTCCGCTTGATACCAGATGTCCACTAGACATCAAACCATTGATTACTACCCTTGAGCCCAACAATCCAGCTAGTTTTCTGTCCACCTTACAATCCATTCATCCATCCCATATTTCCCTAGCTTGCCTGCAAGAATGGTGCGGAAGACCATATCAAAAGCCTTGCTAAAGTCAAGGTAAATCACATCCACTGCTCCCTCTACATCTACAGAGTCAGTCATCTCATCAGAGAAGGTAATCAAGTTGGTCAAGCATGACTTGCCCTTGGTGAATACAGGCTGACTGTACCTACTGACCTTCTTTTCCTCCAAGTGCTCAGAAATGGGTTCCTTAAGGACTTTTCCAGGGACTGAGGCAAAGCTGACTGGTCTGTAGATCCCTGGATCTTCCTTTCTTCCTTTCTTAAAGACAGACACTGGATTTGTCCTTTTCCCCATCATCTGGAACCTCTCCTAATTGCCTTGAGTTTTCAGAAATAATGGCCAGTGGCTCTGCAATCACATCAGCCAACTCAGTACCCTTGGCTGCATCATGTTTGGCCCCATGGACTTGTACACATTCAGCTTTTCTAAATAGTCCCTAACTTGTTCTTTCATCACTGTTGGCTGCTTACCTCTTCCCCAGACTGTGTTGCCAGGTGCAGTAGTCTGTGGAGGTACAAACATCATTGAGTTTTTCAGCCTTTTCTGCATCATCTGTCACTAGGTTGCCTCCCCCATTAAGTAAGGAACCCATATTTTCCCTGATCTTCCTTTTGTTGCTAACATACTTGTAGATACCCTTCTTGTCACTCTTCACATCCCTTGTTGTTGCAACTCTAATTGCACTTTGGATTTCATCCCTGTATGCCCGAGCAATACTCTTCTACTCCTCCCTAGTAGTTTGCTCAAGTTTCCACTTCTTGTAAGCTTCCTTTTTGTGTTTTAGCTAATTGAAGAGTTTCCTGCTAAGCCAAGCTAGTCTTTTGCCATACTTGCTAGTCTTCCTGCACCCCCAGTGAGGACTATTTAAAGTACAGCCAGACTCCTCTCCTGTACTCCTCTCTCCCTCAGACTTCCCTTCCAGGTGATCCTGCCCATCAGTTCCCTGAGGGAATTAAAGTCTGCTTTTCTGAAGTCCAGGGTCTTTACTCAGTTGCTCTCCATCCTTCCTTTCCTCAGGATCCTGAACTCAATCATCTCATGGTCGCTGCTGCCCAAGTTGCCATCCACTTCTACATCTCTCACCAATTCTACCCTGTTTGTGAGCAGCAGGTCAAGAAGACCATGGCCCCTAGTTCATCTCTCCAGCACTTGTATAAGGGAGTTGTTTCCAATGCTCTCCAAATGCTTCCTGGATTGCTTGTGCATTGCTGTATTGCCCTCCCAGCAGATGTCAGGGTGATTGAAGTCCCCCATGAAGACCAGGGGCTGTGATTGGGAAACTTCTACTAACTTCTGAAGAAAGCTTCATCTACTTCATCCTGGTCTGGTGGTCTATAGCAGACCCCAACCTTGACATCACCCTTGTTGCTCTCTCTTCTGATGCTAACCCGGAGACTTTCAACATGACTGTCTCCAGTTTCATACTAGCACTCTGAGCAAACATACAGCTTTTTAACATACAGTGTAAACTCTTCTTCCTCCTCCTCTCCCTGGCCTGTCCTTCCTAAACAGTTTATACCCATCCATGACAGTGTTCCAGTCATGAGAGCTATCCCACCAAGTCTCTGTTATTCCAATCATGTCATAGGTCTGGAACTCTGCAGGGACTTCCAATTCTTCCTGCTTGTTTCCCAGGCTCCATGCATTCATGTATGGACAACTGCAGAAACTAGCTGACTGCCCTGCTACCTGAGGAAGAATGAGAAGGCCTCCTTTGTTGCCCCCTCCTGCTCGTGGTTCCTTCACCCACTTCCCCACTTACTTCAGGGCTTTGGTCTCCATCCCCAGTGAACCTAGGATGCTAAGCCAAGGCTAGAAAAGGGAAGTGGTTTAAATGGGTAAAGAGAAGCTGCCCAGGGAATGTTAGCGAATGCTAAAAGGAGCCAAGGATCCCAGACTCACTGGCAACCAGTTTCTGTAGCAAGCAGGCTGCCACAGATACTGAAGAAAATGGGCCATGAAGGCTAAGCCATGCTTAATAAGGGGCAGGAAGGGAATGCCAAGGATAGGTAAGACAGCGTATATACATATTTCTCTGTGTGCCAGGCATCTTTGGTTAAATAACTCACACTTCATTTTTAAGAAATGGCTTCTGTGTCATTGCACAGGCTCCTGGAAGGAAAGTCTTACAGGCATCAAGCTGTAGTTTGGATAGTCCAGAGATGGGGTGCAGAGGAGAAACCTAACAATGATGCCTGGCAAATGTTAGCAACAATAAGGAGTGGTCATATAACCATGCCTGTATACCCTTGGTTCCTGTGCAGAGTTAGAGCTAGAGAGCCTTAGAACAGGGACACAACCAAAAAAGCTGACACTGAGCATCTGTTACTAGTTTGTGAGAATGCATTTGGAAAAGTATGCAACCAGGATGATGGAGACTAGGGGTTTGTGAAGTGGGCTGTATTCAATTTGGATTTGGATTCGGCCTGATTCAGGGCACAGTGATTCAATTTGCTGATTCAGATCACTGTCCCAATTTGATTTGGCCAAATCCGAATCTGAAGATTCTATTCTAATTTGGAGAATCAGCGATTTGGCCATAGACACAGCTTTATGTATTCTCCACATACCTTGAGGTATAAAGTGCAGCTCATGAGATGGTGGGGTAGATGAAGCAACCCACAGGAGAGTGGGGGGTGGGGAGGTGGGAGGGGTCCGCATGCTTGGCAGCAGACCCTGAAGTGGATGGCCGCAGTGGGACCCCAGGTACCCCCCCAAACTCAGGAGGCACCAGTCACTGGGCCAGGGGGGTGGGGGGTGTCCCCCACACTCTCCACAGTGGACTTGGAAGTGCACTGGAAGTGCTTCTAGTGCACTTCTGGGCCTGCCGTCAAGCACGCTGGGGACCCCACACTCCTGTGGGATGCTCCATCTGCCCTACCATCTCAGCATTCATGAGCCATGTGGTACCTTGAGATATGTAGAAAAAACATATAAAGCTGTGTCTATGTTATCATATTATCAAATCTCTCTGAATCGAATTGAAGGCTTTCGATTCGATTCAGAGAGATTAATGGGTCTCCTGATCTGATTCGGATTTGGAGATTCAGCCGCCGAATCGGGCTGAATCTCCTCCAAATCGAATCAGCGACTGAAACTTCACACAGCCCTAATGGAGACGTCCATCCAGAAGGTGAAAGACTGAGGTAGTTGTGTACTATTGCAGATGAAATTCCAGTTGGGGGAAGGAAACTGAGGTAGGCATGGAAAGTTAAAAAGAAGATGCAACTCTTCCTACCCCAAATGCTGAGTTACAAAAGGAGCAACAGTTTGACCCCACTCCCCCCTTCCTTGGAGAAGCTGACACCAACTCTCTAAATGCTCTTGAATGAGGAATTCAGGGACTCATTTACAGAGAATGAACTCTCCTGGGGAAGACTGAAACTTGGGGATATATGGAGACAGTTATTGATGTTTCAGAAGCTATAGGTCTTGATACATGATGCCTTTTCTTGGGGTATAGCACACAAAGTCCAAGCTGTTCCATTAAAACTGTACCACAAGCCCTGAGATTCCTCCACAGGGTACTAAGGGTCTGAGATAAACCAAACCTGAGACCTTTTCAAATTATTCCTAGATATATCATGGACTTTTAACAATATAATCCAATCAGGAATGAAATATGTATTTGTTGTAGTAAATTATGCTAGTTGCTGCCTAAAGGCTGTGGCTCTGTTCTCTCTGGAAGGAGACACATTAACTAATGACCTTTTATTGATTTTCATCAGGATGGGTTTTCCCAGCAAAATCCTTACAGACTATAGGAACTATAGGAGGCAACTACACATCTCTGCACTAGAACTTATTGAAAAAGTAAGGATCAAGCACTTTTTGGCTTCAGCATATCACTTTCAAACCAAGGGGCGGGCAGAATGCCTTCATAGAACCCTTGGAAAAATAACAGTAACTCACAGAATTAGAATAAGTGTCTATCAAGTGTGCTGTTATACCTCAAAACTTGCCTATGTCCCTCCTAGCTATAGGGGTTGATCCAATAAAAGGAATCACGCACAAAAATCCTTATTTTTCCTATGGGACCATTCCCCACCTTCCATCACTTTTCCCATGGGGTCATAACTACATCACCTCCAATCCAGACAATGCCTGCACAGCAAAATTGTGTAGCACTGTGTGTGGTTTGTTTCTAGCAGTTTGTGCCATATGATTTCAAAGTATTTTTTCCCCAGTGCTATTATAGTGCTGAATACTCTCTTCAGATGTACTCCAGCTTCTGCTTACAGGAGGTTTTTATAACAGAAGATTACTGATGCTTTCATTTGTTTTTCAAAGGCTATATATTTTTCTAACTCCAAAGTCAATACTACAGCATTAATGTACTTCCACTTACTCTGCATACAGAGGCCATCTGTGCAGTTCTTGGATTGCAGGACAAGACCCTCGCAGTCCTTTCCACCATTCTTTGGTGCTGGTGCTGTGCATTCTCTCCTGCGCCAATGTGTACACTCCGTCCCACAGGTAGACCACTTACTCCATGATGTCCATCTGCCGTCCACTGTAATAAGAAAATGCCATAACTTAGGAAGATCAGAAAGAGAGAGCTGCAAGTACACACACACACACACAAAACAGAGAAAGAAGTTGTTTTTAAAAGAGCAACATGCACTGAAATCCTCTGTTTATCATGAAAAGACAGCTGCCTATCTGACAGCATGAAAAGACAAATAGACTGTGGGAAAGCAAGCTTCCACAAACTGCTCTGAAAATTTGCCTCAAGCCTGTCTTAAATCTGTCAGAGGGATGGAGCAGTTCAGTCTCCAGATGCATTTACTCCTAAGTCCATGTGTTGAGATTGCCAACATGGTAATAATTTGTGTGAACTACAGTGGTGGTTTCTGTGATTTTGACATCCATCCAAAATGTCCATTAGATACTTACATTTCTCAGTCACCACTTACCTGTGTTGAATTCCAAGAGCTGACTTAGACCTTTAAGTCTTTCTATCCCAATTAAAAGGGTCTAAGACATTGAGCCATATATAGACATGACCCATGAAAAGGAGGCAGTCAGTATTTCTCCTGCCCTAGAGTATAGATAAAGACTCTCTCTATTGCTTTCTATCCACTCTTCCCCCTCTTCTCCTTTCTTCCTTTCTAGAACTGAAGCAATAAGAAATTTATCCATGGAAAAGTGACATAAGAAGAAAAAAAAAAAGAAACCAGAAAGGTATCCTTGTTCGTCCCTTTATAACATAGGTTGCTTGCAGACATTAAAAAAGAAATTAAAAAAAAATGGTGCTTTACTTTAAACTCAGCGCATTCCCATGCCAAGCCCAGTGCATGCCCAGAAGAGGCTACATGTTAGTTCGACCCAGCTCTACAGTGTCTGTACAGATTGGGTGCTTCAGTAGGGCTTTCTTGGTGCTTTTATCTAATGGCTAATTGAATCAGCTTTAGCTAAAAGCACGAAAAAGCCCCACTGGAGCATCCGATCTACACAGACACTGCAAAGCTGGATCGAACTAATGTGCTGCAGCTTCTGGTAAAGCACATTTTTCTTAACGTCTGCAAGCAGGCATAAAGATGAAATGAGTCTGCAATAGAACATTATTTTAGATATTCTAAGAAATAACTCAAGCCAATGAAATAGGAGTTACTGGAATAACTGAGTACACTTAGCCAGCCTCCCAAGAATATGTATTCTGCATGTGTAATTTATTACCATTGCTACCATCTATATTTATGAATTTGATATTTACATATTTAAAGGAATACTGTGAAAATGAAAGTCATGGTCATGATTTTTAAAATGTGAGTCTAAAGTTAGGCTCCCAAATTCACCATTAAGTACTTAAATAAATGGTCTAAACAGGGATTTTCACAAGGACTGAATATTGGTCTCACCGTCCCCAGTCAAATCAGTACTGTTACTTCCTTGATCTTTGTATGAGCTGAAGACCCAGATGCTTAGTGCTTTAAATTCCCAATATTTTCAAAAGAGTTGACTTCAATAGTCAGAATTTATAAGCTCAGCTAATATCTAGAGTTTGGAATAATGTTTGGAAATGAACTTTCAGTGCTCCAAGTGTCATCCAGCACCAAGATCTGGGTTTTCATGCCCCCTTCACATACCCAATAATATCTTATTTCAGCAATATATCAGTAGTGCACAGATTTTGATGGGACTACTGACATAAGAAAGCACTACATGCAAAGCTGCCAGAATTTGGCCCTGTAAAAGCTACTCACTCTTTTAATCAGTGTGTTGTTTAGACAGCTTTTGAATAGTGCTGTATTAATGATAATTTTTTTTCTGACAATTTGACTCATTTTAGATTATGTTAAGGCATAAACACTTCAGGTATGAATGTATTGACAGGCAGAGGCATCCACCAAGTTCACACACACAATTCAGGCATTTCAAATGCCCTTCTTATCTTTACAGTGTGAACCAAGAAGTTTATATACAGCAAAGAGAAGGTTACTAATGTGTTTTGGTCAAAATAATTTTCTGTGCTTAATTTCTAGTTTATTTCCACAGCTTTCAACAGATCAAGAGCTTTAGCTCCTAAAATTTGAAGCTTTCAATGTAACGCAAATCCCCTGAATTACTGGCACTGAGATAATGGTGCATGCTTTGTGCATCAGTGGGATTTAATCCATTGCTGTTTGATCTAATGTGCGTGCACTACTTTATCTACTTATATAACACAATATACTTTTTATTTACTGAAATACTGGATTCAGTAAACAAGTGTGTGTGACTAATAGTCACTTCTTAAAATGTCTGAAGTTGGAAAAAATGAAATAATTGCACCGAGGGCTCTGAGTCTTTTATACTGTACCTGGACAGAGAGTGGTGCAAGCTATTTTCTGGACACTTTGGCCCTCACAGAAGGCACCACCATTGAGTGGGGCAGGATTGGTGCAGGTCCTTGTGCGCTTTTGATAACCTCTCCCACAGCGACTGTTACACACTGACCACTCAGTCCATATAGACCAACCACCATTGACTGAAAAGTGATAAATAACAAAGAGCATTAAATAAAGATAAATCTGCCTCTCAGAAAACACCAAAGATTTTGTCAAAGTCCTATAAATACTCCCTCCCATCGAGTGAGATGTGGCTGCATTTTGTAAATGATACATACTGCATGCAAGATGGACAGCTTCTTTCTGAAACCAAATATAGTTAGCAATAAGCACTTACCTATCTACCTACAATGGCAGTCACTGTAAGGATGAATAATGCATCTAGAGCTCTGTAAGGCAACATACATGCATACTGAGAATGCATTATTTATAGATAAGATAATTCACTGTGTATGGAGACCATACTACAGTTTGTTTTCAGATGTAAGCAACTTCTACCCACCTTGACATGCTTTCCTTTCATTTATTTCTCTTGTATTTCTTTTCTGTCTTTGCTGCAAAGGTTCCCAGAGAGCTACAGCAATGACCTCTCCCTGAAAACAATCTGCATCTCTGGAAGCCCAGGCATCTCTATAATGCGTACTCAGCTTGCCATGCAGCTCAGAATGAACTAAAGGGCTGCATTCAGGTGAGAATGGCCTGAGGTATGTGATACCACAGATCTGTCTGCGGCACTGCACACTGCACGTTCAGCTGTTCTCCATGCTGCAAAGGAGTGTGGGGGGGATATCCAGGGTAAAAAAAAATCTGCACAAAAAAAGCAGAGTGGCACACTCTGGGATAACGCGTGCTACTTAAAACCGGAGCCTGGCTGAATGGAGCTACACTTGGACTGCCAGCCAGGCTCCAAGAGTTAGGATCACCACTGCTACAGTTCTGGGAGGCCCTCAGAATCCCAGGTAAGGCTGGCCCCAGCATCCCCTACCCAGGGTAACCTGTTGCATGCCAGAGGGCATGTGGCACAAGCGTTTCCCAGGGACAACTAGCGGCAGCACAAGGTATCCCACTGCTAGTTGTCCCCGGGGAACCAAATGTCTATGCTTGTGTGGATGCGGCTAACCTATTGATTACCTTCTCTGTTATGCACTTCAGTGTGACATACTTGGAGAACAGTATGGAAAAAGGCCGGTGCTGGTACATATCATAGTCTCAAGGTCTGGCTCCTGAAAACCATTTTAGCTCCACAAATTTCCTAATCCCACATTTTTCAATTTTATCACTGTCACAACACAACTCCAAGCCAATGGCTGCTTCTCAACACAGGTCTGTTGCCTGTAATCTTAAACTGCATGGCCTACTCCCTATGACTTGGACAGGATAGATAAGATACGTTGAAATCTACCTATGTCTGTGCATTGCTGTATTCACAACAGTCCGAACACACAGTAAGCATGCCATGGCCTTCTTCAGCATCATAAACATGGCTGTTCAACTCCATTTAGACAGTCTGCTATACAAAGTGAACTAAAAGCCCTCATTGTAACTTCAGGGAGGCAACTGCTTACAATTAAACATAACTGCTACCCTGACTATGAAATTAATGTTTAGGATAATGATAGACATGTTTCCCCCACTTCTCTATCCTGTAATTAAACTGATTGTAAGGAACACCAGGAAAGTTAGCTGGCAGACACCAGAATAAGTCCTTTCCTTCTGGGTATCCCCTGCTTTAGGTATCACAAGGAAAATAATTTCATGGGAGACAGATAAAGGTCTTCATGGAGGTCTTCCTGATGAGGCCTATTTTATGGTGGTACAGAATATGCAAATGTAGAATAATGTGCTAGCTGTTGTCTTATTTTCCCAGAATGTTTTTCTGTAACCTAGATTAAAGATCTGTGAACTATATTCTCAGAATGCCTCTTATATTCATCTGGTACTGCAATTATAACACTCCTTGCTGCTGGGCATTGAAGCAGACCAAAATGACCCAATAGCATGGGGACCCTACTGATGCCCATATCATATGCAGGGTCTGGACCATATAAGATGTCTTTGAGTTTTATTGAGCTTTTAGAATGTTTTGTTCAGAATGTGATATGAACCTAGATGAAATTGGTCTGTGAAGTTCTGATGATGTACAAAATATCCAACTAATTCGTATGCTGTAAATAGGTCATCTATATAAACATAGGAACATTTGAGCATCCATTTAAACTAGTTCTCCATTGTGAGGGAAGAGCTGAGACTCTTCAGCTCTCCAGTGAAGTAATATGCCTTTTATGGTTAAGTGCTGTTATTGTCTTTTACTGAAAAAGTAATTGAGATTGTCTGCTTGGAAGTCTGAGTATCTTTAATGTTGACTCCTGGCTGTAGCTGATATGTACTGGGTATATGTCAATGAGTGGAATAAGGACATCAGGGCCGTTCAAACCGCGTCCAGCTGACAGCCAGTTTGTTCACTGATTAAAGCAGAGGCTCCTGGTCTCTACAAGTGGTTCCTCTATATCAAATATGATGGCAGCAGCAGGCTGAGAACTCCAAAAATTACCTTTGATGTGCAGGCTATACTTTAATCTATATGCTGCAGGACTGCACTTCACTTACCATAGACAATGACAGTAGCAGTAGTGCTTTTCCTCTTGGCAACAATATTTTTGGCTACACAGGTATAATTGGCCGTGTCAGAAAGACGTGCCTGCTTGATGATTAGGTTGTGATCAATGGTAATGTAAAAATTCCGGTCTTCAACAGGATCAATCACCTCTTCATTTTTCAGCCACTCCACCTAAAAGTTTTGAACAGCCACAACAAAGGTCATGAGTCATTCCCATGCCAATCCACAGAGGCTTTCAGCTTTGCATATGTTCAATATCTGACTATTTTATTCATGCCAGAAACTGTTATAACTCAAGGTACACCAGGAAGGTTCCATTTGCATGTGTTGCCTATGCTGCTTGCACCACGTTGCACTGAAATGCCAAGGTAACAATTCTAGCGAACACTGTTCACACCCCACCCTCACCTCACACAATCATCAGCTTTTCCTGCCTTCAAAATATACAAAATTTTGAAAGACTGCCTCCTATTGCATGCAACCAAGTAGCTCATGCAGACTTTCAGGATCTGATACACAGTACACAAAAAGTAAATGTTATGTATTCCTTAAAAGGATAGCTAAGAAAGGGAATGTGAGTGAGGTGGGGGGGGGGGAAGGAAATCACTTATATTATCAGGAACTATGACATGTGTCTTTTCTGTTTGAAGTAGGGAAAGTATCTTGCATATGGAGAGTGCCCAGCACAATGGGAGTCTGATTTTGCTTGGGTTTTCTGAGTGCTAGTCTAATAGGCAATGCTAAAGATTTTCAAACAGACCCCAAATGTGAAGTCAATTATAAGAGTTTTTAGTAGTAGTAATAGTAGATAGTAATATGTATTTATTCATCTTGACTGCAAAAAAATAAGGGAAGTTATCTGGGAACAGAAGAATAGTGTAGAAAATATAAATGCTATTTTACCCATTTCTCTGAATTTCTGTTTACTAATGCATGGTGCCCTGGGCTATGGGGATTTTTTTTAAATCTAGACAATGTTCCTTTTATTGCCCCCTCACAGAAATCCCCTATTATCCCAGAGCTGACTGCTGGGAGCCACCTAGCATTACTTGGCTGAACATTCAGTGGCTTGTTTTCATTTGAACTGAGCGTGCTCTAGAGGAAGGGGCTGGGGCTGTTGATGGATCAAACAGCACCTTCACGTCACTGGGTCATTTCAGCTTGTGCCCAGGATTTAATGAAAAGAAGAAAAATAAAAACAAAAATCAACCCACTGGAACTAGAAGGTGCTAACTGCCAAGACAGGCCTGATTTGTTCTGACAAACCCTGCTTTTCTAACGGTATTTGAACAACTGCCCAACCATCAATGAGACTAGAAACCAACAAAAAAACCCAACTCTGCTGGCTTAAGAGAGTCATACCAACCACTGTGAGCAGTGAAGTGGGTGACTGGAGGTTTTCTTGGCTGAAAGCTAGAGTGCTCAATTCACAACGTGGTCAACTATTGCAAAAAACCAATTTGTGTGTTGGTCTGAATCCTGACTGGTTGCTCAGATGGAACACATTCGTGTTCGCTTCTGCTTGCCGTGTGCAGGCATTAGCACAAATGAGGCTTTTGTCTTTGTTAATTTTAAGGGACTCTCCATTCCCCACACAAATATCTGGATGATATACGAACATGAACAGCTTATACAAACAAGAGTGTTTGCTGTTCATCATTTGTCATTCTCAGTCTAAGGGTCTATGTAGAAGATTGCAGCGTTGTTTGTAGCATCTGATGCAGCAGACTTTTGCATATGAAAGCTTATACCTCACTGAACCAATTAGTCTCTAAGGTGCCACTCTGTCAAAAATTGTCTTCTACCTAATTTCAGACTAACACGGCTAGCTACTCTCTTGTATAGTATTGAGGACCTGAGTCACCTTTAAACAAGCTAGCTTGAGTACTGGAAGTACTTAAACAGGCCTTACAGTATAATCAAGAAAAAAACAGACATTTTACTTGGTTGGAAAACATACATGAAGTCTAACACATACTATAATTTTTCAGTGTTGCCTGAGTATACTACAAGAGGGGCAGGAAATATGCTTCCAAAAGATATTCCATACCATGTGTAGCAGAGTGAAATGCACAGGGAGGGGTGAAACTTAGAGAGCTGCTATAATTCTTTGGGCAAATATATTGTTCTACCTACAGGCATCTCAGGGTTTTTAACTATGAATAATCATATTTTAGCCCATAAAATAAATGAATGAGAGTGTATGTGAGAGAGAGCACTCTCCTCTATCAGCAGATTTCTCAGGAAAAATGTGAGATTCAAAATATATTTGTATTTCTATAAATGGCTAAAACAAGTTGAATCAGATCACAACTCATTTTAAATTCTGCAGGTTTTTCTGTTGTAATTTTTATTTAAGTTGAAAAGAAAAAGTAAGAAGTGCATCTGAGGCTGTACATGTACAATGTATCATGCACCAAATGTCTTTGCTTTGTATGTAAAGGATCACACATTTCATCATTCAAAAATGATTATTTCACCTGATGTAGTCCCTACTCAACAATTTCTTTCTTTAAAAATATTCCCGAGTTCTAACTGCTGCTGTTGCACATGTTCATCCACATTTCAACCATTAATCCCTCTTCTGTTTAAATACAGCCCTTCAAACTGCTCTGCATTTCCTCTCCTGCTTTTACTTTTTAATCTCCTTTTCCAACAATGCATATTCTTAAAACAGATGCATATTTTTTTTGTCAAGGCCTTCTTCAAACTACTACTTTCTCAAAACTATGCTGAACTTCAGATCCACAATCCTACCTTCAGTTTTGGAAAGGTTCTCCAATGTCTTATTCATGTTTTGTAGTAGAATTGCCTGGACTGGACCAACTGACAAATTTTTGTTGAAACATTTTAAAAGTGAAAAATGAAAATTTTGTTAAAAACTTGCTTTACTGTGAGCGCATCTACATGAGACAGTTTACTTGAAATTAGAGCAAATTACTGTGCAGTAAGTATCACTATCTACACATGCAGATGCTTACTGCACAGTAATTTGCTGTAATCATGAGTAAATTTGCAACATGTGAATACAATAAAGCTGTGCAAAGGTTTGGTCCCTGATTCAATTCAGTGGAGATTTGGCCCAATTCAGTGGCTGAATCTCTGAATCCAATTCGAATCAGAGTACCCTTTAATCTCTCCAAATTGATTTGGAACCCTCCGAATTGACTCAGAGAGATTCGGACAGATTTGGTGATTCAGACGTAGATACAGCTTTAAATGTTTTTTTCTACATACCTCTAGGTAGCAGGGACTCCGAATGCTGTGGTGCTAGGGCAGATGCACTGTCCCACAGAAGCACAGGGGACTCTCCAGTGCACTCACTAGCAGACCTGGAAGTGGACCAGAAGCACTTCTGGGTCCACCGGGAGCATGCTGGAAGGGCCCCCCCGTGTCCGCCCAACTTGGCAACTGGGTCTGGGAGTCACCCAGGGTCCCCCTGCAGCCAATCCCTGGGCCAAGTGGGTGCAGGGGGTGGGGGCGGCCCTGTGCACTCCCTGGTAGACCCAGAAGTGTACCGGAAGTACCGCTAGTCTACTTCTGGGTTTGCTGCTGAGCATGCTGGAGAGCCCCCCGTGCTCCTGTGGGACACTCCATCTGCCCCAGCACTGCAGTGATCACAAGCCATGCTGATACCTCAAGGTATGTAGGAAAAACTTTCAAAGCTATGCCTGTGTCTGAATTGCTGATTCGCCAAATCAGCATCGACTTGTCAGATTTGGATTTGGCCGAATTGAATCGGGGACAGTGATCCGAATCAACAGATCGCATCACTGTCCCTCATTTGGGCTCAATCCAAATTGAATAGGCCCATTACACACACCTATAAAATACAAGTAGCAAATTTACTCAGGACTAATTACTGCACAGTACAGCACATGTAGATGGCCGACTGGGAGCAAATTTGTTTCTGGTCAGGCAGGCAGGCAGCACGGGGCTGAAGATTGCTCCCTGCAATCCCATAGCTGCCAGCTGCTGGGGTGGGTTCCACTATTGGTTCCCCTGCCCCAGAAGCATGGATCTCCCAGCCCCCGCTCTGCAACTGCAAAATGGGGACAGAGAACAAGTTCCCAGCCTGTTCCCAGCCTCTACTCTGCAATTTCAGAGTGGGGGCTGGGAGCTCCCTGCATGGAGAGAATTTCCCACTCAGCCTAAAGCTGGTTGGGGCCTGGCCCTGACCGGGACTGTTCTCAAACAGCCCTGGGCTGCATGAGGAAGTCTACTTATACGGCCTGGAGGTGGCTGTCCCATTTTGGCGGGAGGCTTGGAAAGAGCCGCCGGTAAGGGGCAGGGTGCTGGGATCGCAGGAGGGTGCTGGGACCCTGGGTGACTTCCAGACCAGTTGCCAAGCTGGGCAGACAAGGGGGGGCCCTTCCAGGAGTAGCAAATCAAATCCCACATCCCTGCACATGTAGACACCTGCCCAGGGTGGGTTTAAGTTATTCTACAGTAAACCCATCCCGCAGCATTTGCACATGTAGACATACCCTGTATGAATAAAACATTCTCTGGTCTTGGACATATTACTTTTGTAGCACTATAAACACCTTTACAGTGCCCTCAAAAAGGCATGTCCACACATTCGAATTACTTGTAATGCTTCAAACAATAACTTCTTTGCAGTGCTACATTTTGTAGTTTTATATATAATGTGCACTGGTACATGTAGTGCTACAGGAGACCTCTGGCATCCCAGAGTGCTTCACTATCTCTCCTAACTCCAAGGATGCCAGGAACTTTGTAGTGCTATGAATAAATGTGTATCAAAGGCCTCTGACACTGTAATTTCTGCCCTCCTCCCCTTTTTCCAAAGGGAAAAAAACGGTGATAACATGAGAAGAAGCAATTTGTCTCCTCCCTTCCCAACTAAAACTAAACAAATTTTTCTTTTAACCAAAGAAAACTGTAATGGAAAAGTTCAAACAAAATAAAAAAAATCTACTTATCAGATCTGCCCCCCCCCCTCCCCCTGCCCACCCAATGCTGGTCATAAACTCCTTGAAACATATAATTGTTATTTTATTAGGAACAGGGAGGTTAAATGGATCACAAGGTGTAGTAAATACATTCTCTTGTGCTTGAAACAGCTCTTGACTCCAACATCATTTGTTATTCCAGTTCCAAGATAGTATATAGCACAAGGAGGATGATTGCAACAGTCTAATATTACCATATTTACTTGAATCCAAGATAAGTTTTTTGGCTCAGGCAACAGGGGGAAAACAATTTTGTCATGGATTTGACTATCAGCAGTCTGGCTCTGCTCTGGCCGTGAGTTCAGCTAGGCCAGAGCTCAAGCTGTCACTTAAATCCATGGAATCAGCAGCAATATTATGAGTGTGGGCTGGGGTCAGGGCTAGGGTCTGGGATTTGGTGGAGTGCAGGTCAGGGATTTGGTGGAGGATTCTGAGGAAAATCAGACTGAGAATGGGTGGCAGCATGTGTCAGGGACTGAATGGTGGAGGATGAGGTGGGTGGGCAGCAGAATCAGTCAGTGATCAGGTGAAGGATTGGGTGAGGGATGGGCAACAACATGGCTGAGTGACTGGACAGAAGATCAGGTGTCAATGGAGGTTGGGGGTCAGGTAGGGATTGGGTAACAGTGCAGGGTCAGCAGCAGCAGCACATGTAGGGAATCAGGCAACAGTGCATATTCAGGGATGCCACAGCAGCACATTTGGGGATGGATGGAACAGCAGCACTTGTTGCTCAGGTGGATGATGGGGAAGGAGTAGGAATAGGGGATCAGGCAGCAGGGCTCAGGGGCGGCAAGTGGCAGCGCAGGTGGGGGACAGGTGGCAGGGGCTCAGGCATGAAAGGATCAAGGGGCAGGGAAGCAAGGTGCGAGGGTCAGGCTACCTGCCTCTCCTGTGTTTGATGACAAGTTTAAGTCAACCCTCCAATAATTAGATTCTATACATGGAGGATTATAACAGATTTATAATTTTCCATGTATAACATCTAATTATTGAGGGGTTGTATTAAACTCCAAGTCATCTTAGATTGAAATAAATACAGTAAGCACTGAAGAGTTTTAGCTCCCCAGCTGCAATACCATCATAGGCCGCAGATGTTGGCTACATTAGGCTAGCGATCCTTGGCAAACTTAGTGGTATGAAAGTTTGGCCATCTTTTGTCCATCTGTTTCCAAGGAAACATCCACTAGTACAAAGTCACCATCCTGTTGAGGACTTGCCCATCTTTCACAGCACATCGTGTAAACTTGCACATATACGTAGGTATTTATGTTTTTATAGCTATTGATGATTTAAAACTTGGGTGATGCCAAAAGTGCTGGACACATGGAAAAGAGTATAGAGAGAAAGAGACATAAAACTTTGGAAACTGTGCTTCTATCACAGCAGGATTTATATTTTATTTGCCAGGGAAGACATAAGCTTTTAGTCAATAATCTGTGTTTCCCTGGCAAGAAGCCTAAAATTATTTTCCCCTCCTTTCTTTCTTGAGTAGTGCTCAGCCAAAATGAGTCCTAATAGAAATTAGGTATAATCAAGATGGACAGTTTCCCATTCAGTCAATGGCAATGTTTATTTCCTGCATTACCCAGAGGTCAAGGCTGCATGCATCCAGACTAAGAAACAAGCCAGAAACTTGTTTCTTCATCCTCTTCATTTTAGACCTCAGTTTAACCTCTGGGGCTCATGCAGACAGCATTCTTTCTGCTTTTTAATATTTGTTTTCCCTGTGGTACAATAAAAGATTGCATAGCTGAGATTCTAGAAAACGCTACTGATGCTAAAGAAAGTAATCCCTTTTTTAAACCTACAGCACTTCTTTCTGTGGGCTGCATTTAAAAAACGTGAGAATGAAACTACTCTTGACTTCAGGTCCAGACCACAGGGCTTCTCACTGGCCAGAAGACCCACCTCCAGTAGTGGGGTGGCAGGGGTTGGTGCAGCTGCCAGAGTCGCAACATTGGTTCAGTTTTGGAATCCAGGGGGAGAAGCTACCATCACCCATTCTCCTTCCCCCCGCTGCCAATTTCAGTCACCAGTGGCAACCAAAGTCCCCAAACTTGGCAATAGGTAAGAGGGTGCAAGAATAAGCTTGGATTCACCCCCTGGGTTCTAGAGCTGCCCCAATGCAGCAGCTCCATCAGCCACACCAACTTCTAGCCTTTTTTTGTGTTGCGTGCAGCTCATAGGCTGCCAATTAGACAAGCTTGCTATAATCCACTGTTTGTGACATCACAATTACATCAGTGTGTAGAAAATGAGCTGAAGATGTTTGGCTAGAAGATGGATATTTTTGACTTGCACACTTTAGCAAACAGCAAAAATAAGTAATATAAAAGGGAAAATGCACACTGTTGCAATGATAATTAGCCCTTCTTGTGTTTTCTTCAAACTCTTGTACAAACGTTAACTAATTAAAAACATATTATAAACTTAAATGAGGTTTTGTTAGCACACATTTTTAGTTACTAATGGCCTAATTTTTTCCGGAGTTGCTGAGCAGCTGCAGCTGCCACTGACTTTAGTACTCAGCACCTCTGAAAATTAGGCCACTATTTTTTCTTTTTTATCAGAGGTAAACAGAATTGATGAAAGCACAAGTTATTTTCTCATGTAAGCAGCAATTGAGCTTGTGTCAAATATGCAAGATAAGAGAACAGAGTAGATTTAAGACAGTGTAATATATGGGTGACAGCAAGTATGTATATTATTGTTATAAAAGTTACTGAAATATTTTGTTTTAATCATGCTATTCCAATAGGTCAATCTTTCCTCAGCATTAGATTGTTAACCTACAATGTATAGAAAACAATTTTGTTTCTCCAGGTTTATTCTTATGAACCATATTTCCAATGTGGACATTTGTCTGTAGCTATACTGATAAAATATATTTACTGGGTGTCACAAAAAGTATTAAACAAATATCTGGCTATTTTTATTTTAGTAAATAAGGATATGCCTCTAACACCACAAATTACAAACACACACACTCTGGCATCCATGTCCAGCAGACTAGAAATTTTTTGATTTGAGACATAACCATCATAAACAGATTTTCCCTCATGGAAATGACAGTGATGAAAAATTTTAAATGATATATAACTAGTTATTCTTACGTATCATCCACACAGAGCAACATAAATATGAAATTCACAAGGCTGTTTGAGCTCGTAAGTTTTCTGGCATTATTTACTATGTGTTTATATGATGCCTAACAAAATAAGACCATGCACAGTTTGAGGCTGGTATGTGCCACTATAGTATCAAATGTTAATAATAGTTAATGCTGAAAAGATAGGTATGATGAAGAGGATATAATGGGATGACCTGATTTTGGTCAAATTTCCTTATGTTCTATGGATTCAATTGGCAAAGCACTGAGCCACATGAATTCTGCCGATTGCACTGTCTCCATGTGTATTGCATTGCTAAAGCATTTGCAAGCCTGTCATGAGACTGTGCTATCACAGTGATTGGCTGAAGAAACGCACAATCTGATGTTGAAGTAATTTAGAGCAATGCACCTTGCAGCTTCTTCTTTCTCATTCTACTCCCTAGTGAGAGACAGATGTGTTGTTTCTAATTATTCACTGATTGGTATCAGGAGATACATTAACATAATTGGCATATTTGTTCTAATTAACAGAGGGAACCTGCCACATGCCACCCAACATGAAATGTGAGACTATCAGCAAGAAAGAAAAACCCAAAATCATCACAATGGCTATTTCTACAAGTCCTAATCTGGTCTATGTCACCATAAGATGTTTTCAGCAGCAACGTAAAATAATGCAATGCACAGAAATGAAAGCATACAAGGCAGGACAAGATTTTAGCACAGACTGAATGGAGAGTACATTAATCAAACAAGTGATTATAGAAATGGGAAAGCTATTATAGGAACCAATTACTGATGCAAACTGAGCCATGTCAAGCTACGAGAATTATTGAGATGCATAAATCCCTTTGCAAGCAATTTTTGACTTGTTTAGAAACTGGTAGAAGTTGGGACATGGGGCATCCAGGACATCAAGATACTCTTCTTCTGCCAGTGTAGAATTGCTCCTTGTGGTGACTTCTCTAGGGACAGCTGGTCAGGGGATAGTATTTTTTGCCCTAAATATATGTACTGGGCAGAGATTTCCTTGAGACACAACTGAGAAAGCACCTGAGGATTTGGCAACATTTGAACTTTGGCTTCTTAGCACTATCAGGATTAACCATAACTGTCTAATTTCTTTGCTAGCATAGGGCTCACATTCCATGACATCACTCATTGATTAAAGTTGCACTGTTCTCCTAATTACCTGCCCTGATACACTTGTATGTTTTCCAGTGCTTATTTTCATCACAGCTTGGCACACACCTATTGAACAGGTCTTCTGAGAAAGTGCTACAATAGCTACAAATTACTACAATAATTGGAATGTACAGAAGTGTCATACTAGATGCCCAAATAAGAGTAAGAAAACCTCTGGTACCTTCTGAATGGCATGCTTTTTTGCATGTTATATGATTTGTTTGCATTTAGTTTCAAATGCAGTCTTTCTTGCAAGTGTTCAAGAAGTGGGGTGCTCTGTCCTTTGCATGCTAGTGGCTGGAAATGAATTTCTATGTCTTTTCTTAAAAAAAAAAGCTAGCCTCCAGCAAGGTTGAAACTATAGCTATGAGGGATTACTAAACACACACTGGGAATGAAACAGCAAGTGGAAACTGATGATGGTGAAAACAGTAACAGCTTGGCCAGGCCTACACATAAAATCTTTATGACCAAGTTGAAATGCAGTGCATCTTGCACAAAAATGCAAGGTGGCAGCTGGGGCCATACAAAATAGAGCAACCTCAACTGGTTTTATTCTCTGTGCTAGATTGTGTCAAATCAAGAAAATTGTTAACAGAGACCTGACACACTCATCACGTGTATATGTAAGAAAGCCAAAAAAAAAGGCTGAGCCAGTGAAGGCAAGTAAACGACATATGCATTTCAATTGAACTAGCAACTAAGAAAAACCTGTAAAAGGTGCACGAAAGATGCCTTGTAGGTGACAAGTGCACCTTGCTCACATTTCTCAAAACAGGCATTCAATGTCTAAGGTATTACAAATGTCTCAAATCATTCCATGTATGTCTGGTGTTTTGTAAATAGACCATCACCATTACAAGCTGTTGCAAATTTACCCCAGTGGTAAATGAATACCCAAAAATAGGTCCACTAACCAATGCCTCTAGGTATCCTGTTTGACCACTCAAAGCCCATCACAATTAATTGCTAAGCTATGAAAATCACAAGTCTTCATACCTGGAGAAATCCAAAAACAAGAGCCAGGCAATTTAACAATTGTAATATGATAGTCACCCTTTTCCTCCCTGTTTTGTTTGGGCTCTAATCGGCCAACTATCAAGGAAAAATACTTTGAAGCTATACAGTTAAACAGTATAAGAACTGAGCAAATTTGCCAGTAAGGTGTACACTCCAGGAGAAAGATCTCTGCAACATTGAACTCAGCTTAAACAGCAAGGGATCCTGTTTGGTGAAGGCTGCAAGGCTGAACCAGCTTCCTCTGCTTGCACTGGTGAGAAAACACTACTGCAGCTAAATATGTACTAGGACTTTGTGGAGTAGCTCATTTTATTGGGAAGAAGTCTTTTTCTCTCACTTAGTTTTATAGCTTGCTTGTGGTACTGTTATTAAAGCCTTTCTGCTATTGATCAACCGGGTGTTGCATCAATTCTTGGGGCACTAGGTTTAAAAACCCACATTCTAAGGGCAACACAAACCACAGTGACAGTTTGCTCAGTTTTTGTTACTTTTGTTTCTGCTGCCAATAAGGGGAATTTGTCTTCATGCTGTGGAAACACTTCCTTAATTGCACATATGTCCAGCTCACTGCTTGAGTGCTAAAATCTATGCCGAGTGTGTTGTGAAAGCTATACAAATGCTAGCTGTCTGAGGATGTTACACCCTTGTGTTTTTTTATACCACTTGGAGGTGAACCTTTATTAAAACCTCATGACTGAAGATGGACTAGAAGGCTCAGGTAATGGGATACCATTAGATTGTTGGATCATGACAGGACTGACCAAAAATAATAACTGTCTGGTGGTTACCAGGTGGCCTATATGAAATATATCAGTTACTTCTGTCCATTTCCTAGTGGAGAATGGTGTCCATAACTATAATCTGTTAGGCATGTGTTTTGGCATTTTCAGTAGAAAGGTAAGTCTTCAAATGAGTATGGAGACTGTGCTACTATTAAACTCAAAGAATTGGTTTCTTCAGAACTGCTTTAGACAGATTGTGAAGGCAGTGAAATCTGTCCATGCTGTAGATGCTGTATGAACACGGTCCTGTCCATGCTCCAGAAGAGTTTGTCCTCCAGAGCGACACATGAGATTGATTTTTCTAATTTCACAGGAAGGATGACATCTACATTTGATCCCTGAGGGTAGTATTTATTCCTTGCCCGAGCTATGTTGCAGCCACCTAATGGTGGCAGCCATGTTGAATTCTCTTCCTTGTATACCACCATTTAAAAAAGTTCTTTTTCAATATAAAACACCTCCTAGGCAGGCCTAGCACCCGCTGCAAAAAAAGAGGACACAGTACAATATAACCAGCAAGCTCACCACCAGCTGCTAATGACTACTCCATGGACTATAGCTTGGGAATTTCAGTGTTAGAATATGAAGTACCATAATTCCCCACCTTGGCTTGAGCACAAAGTGCAAGATCCAGAAAGGTACTATAGAGCCATTGACAGATGTGGAGGAAAAAAAATGCGCTCTACCAGAAGCAGCAGTGCATTACTTCAACTCAGCTCTGCAGTGTCTGTATAGATTAGGTGCTTCAGCGGGGCTTTTTGGTGCTTCTAGTTAATAGCTGATTCAGTCAGCTATTACATAAAAGCGCCAACAAAGCCCTACTAAAGCGCCCAATCTCTAGACACTGGGAAAGCCAGGGAACTGAAAAATAGTCTGTGTTGGAATGTGATACTGAAAGAAAGAGAGAGAGATGTACTTCCATACATGTTCAAATCTACATGATCTTTTCCAGCCACCT
>NW_017728948.1:69359055-69369165 GCF_001723895.1 Crocodylus porosus | reverse complement strand
CCCACCCACTGATACCTCACCAGCAAGTAATTCTAGTACATGTCACAAGGCACCACAAATGACAATGCCATTTCTCAGTTTATTAGTATTCAACTCCTCTGATCTCCTCTTTAAAAGCTTCTTTTCCTGCAGGGAATTTAAAACATTGCCTGGGTGACAATATACCTACATGGAAATGCATACACATGAAGTTCCAATTAAGGGATAACTGCAGCAAAACATAAGCTGCTGTCATGAAACAAAGCAAACAGCAGTCATATTAATAATCAATTAGATGGAGCAGCCACCTGATGCTACCTATTTGGAGAAGTCCCCAGCTGCCACCAGCTTTTTGCCCAGGCTACAGCAACTGAATAAAATCTGTGCTACACTCATCTTGGCAAAACAACTTCTTTCACCATTTGACTCCTTCATGGGTTTTTTCCTCCCTCCTGATTAAAGACAAAAATGTGGATAAATAAAAGGGCATTTTTTAAGCTCAACTGGGTCACTAAGTTGTATGCTCTGCCCTGTTCTCCAATTAAACTCCCATGAGAAACAGCTCAATTATAATTAGAGAAGCAATTATCCCCTTGTTTAAGGTGCAGCAAATCACACATTTCAATGCAAAACTTCATTTAGCTGCTTATGGCATATTAACTAATCTTACATCTCACTGATGTTTTGATCTATAACCTATTGCAAGGAACTAATTTGATGAGGCTGTGTGTCTCTGAGTACATTTCTCACTCACAATATGATGCTGACATCCTTTAAACAACAAATGAAATGAGCAAAGGGATTAATTGCTAATAATTCTGCTGTGTTACCCTGGGAGCATCCCAGCATGTGCCCCTTTTAAGAATATGTTTCTTTCGTGGCTTTCCACCAGGGTTGCATAAAAGATTTCCTGGGTCAGAGGAAAAGGAAATCGCTGCTGAGATTCTGATGGACCCCAGAGAACTGGAGCTGTCTGATCACAGGAATCCTAAGTACCTGCAGCTCTCCCTCTTTTTTGGCTTGGGTTCAGGGGGCTCCGCATCTTTGAAAATTCAAATCTCAGAAGGTTTGGAATTTGACTGATTCAATTAAGGTCCCAGGAATTCAGATACTGCTTATCTGATCAACCTATTTCTTATACAAGGGTGTTTCAGAAACTAAGGGCAGAATGACTGCCTATGGTGTATGTCTGTGACAAAGCAGGAAGCCACAGAGCAGGGAACACTGGTGGTGGTGGCACTGTCAAACACATCTATTGTTTATGATTATGTCAAGCAATAATGTGGCCAGTATATGACTATAACACCCAAAGTGGTTTTATTTCAAAGTTGCCATTATTTTCTGAAAAACCCCATATAACCTGAGAGCCTCCACTGAAGAAATGCAAGAAGTAATATGGCATAAATATGAAGCAAAGCACCTTGCTGTTGCTTTTTTTCATCTAGTCTCCAAATGCTCTGGAAATCTAGGAAGAGCCAAACCTGTAGTGTTTTTGTACTATTGTTGCCATTTCTTTCTCCTTCTCTAACCTTAGATGGTGGTCATGGTACCACAGAGCAGCCAATTTGATTTTCCTAGTGACTGAACATATCATTCGTTGCCTCACCTGGCACGAAGTGAGCAAGCAGGATGAATTGCGATTTGACCCCAGGCCATCAGAGAAACGTGTCATAATATACAGCCTTGTATTTGGATCCTAGACTTTTTAAGTGTCTACAGTTTCAAGTATCCAGGTTGTAGCCACATTGGTTTAGAGGAAAAGGCAATTGGGACTCGTAGTAGAGATGATATCTTTTATTAGACCAACAAGATTTTTGCAAAAAAAATTCTTTAATTGCAAGCTTTCAGGTACAAACACCCTTCATCAGGCATGGGAGAAAAGATTGTAAAAGTTCTCCTGGGTAGAAATGAAAGCTCGTATTTCATAGGATTTCACAGTCAATAGATGGAAAACTCCTCTGGGCCATCAGTTCGTAGCTGGTATGGAGCCTCACCTCCTGGTCTGTGAGGATCTGTGATGATACAAATCAGTTGCAACCTGCTCTACTGCCCATGAAACCAGCAGAGAGCTGAAGCGCTGCTTTAAAAGCTTTGGTTCCCCATCCTTATCTTGGCTTTTCTTCTACTCTGAAGGAAAAAGACCTTATATTGCTACATGATTCACCTACTGAAAATAAAGGGATTTGTCATCCAGGATTCATCCATAGGGGCTCAATGTGGTTAACTGCCATTGACCACACTGGAAGTCATGTGTTTAAATCTTTCTTCATTGACAGGAGTAAATGGAATAGATCCCTAAGTGTGGGTAGTTGCCAGCATTTTGTAAACAAGTTAAAACAAGGGAATAAGCAAAAACAAGGGAGGAAATGCCTGGGTGGGGGAGATTCGCACTTCAGTGTGAATCACATTTTTTCTACAGTATATGAATTTTAATTATTTTATTCACTATTTTGAAAACTGACAACTTGCAAGAAAATGAAGGCCACCAGTCTGTGAGGGCCAGTGGGTTATCTCATCTAGGGCACGGGAGGAATTGCTGCAGTAAGGAATAGTTTGAGATATGTTTGTCTGTGTCGCCAGAGCATCTGATGTATTGCTAGTACCTGCTGTGTTTACATTATCTGCTTGACTCAGGTTATCAGGAATCAAATCAGTTCTTCTGTAATGTGAAAGAGCCTAACAGCTTATTGCCTGCTTTTCTTGTGTCCCTTCTTCCTCAGTTACCTATATCACCATATCAGAAAGTCTTAAACAAAGTACTAATTCATCTCTAAATTAAAACAATCGTGTAATTCTTCAACCCACCAAGTTACCTTTCATCTTTCTATTTTTTAAATTTATCTTACCAGCTTCAGCAAATGGCAGTAATAAAGTGTCATATTAAGGTATTCATATTCATTAGTGTTCAGGCTTTGTTCTTTAAATAGGCTTGTTGAGAGTCTACAAAGAAGCTGTATTAGTCTCCTGTCCAATCTGGGTGTTTGATCTCTCTCTCGACTTCAAAAATGAAAAGAGAATTAAAAAAAAAATTTAAGAATAGTGTCTTCTGAGTGTCAGAAGGGCTGTATGTTTTTTTGAGTCTGCCAAGTATTAATTGGTGTCTGCCCCGACTGTGGTACAAATAAGATTCACAGCCAATTAGCCTGTAGTTATGAATCTTTGAATCTACTTGACAAAATGAACCATTACATTACAGAGCATGAAAGAAATGCCATTATTATTAGGCCAGTGCACAGACAGTCTTTTCAGAGCTCACTTTGTTGGCATATGCTGTACTATAAACTGTTCCTAACAACTGGGGAGTGGGTTTTTTGCTTTCAAAGCAATTCCATAGGAGGAGGACAGATTAAATTAGATTTAAGAAAAAAGAAGTGAATGCACCATTGTTATTATGCATTTAGTGCCTGTAATAACAGCTATTAACTCAATATGCAGTAACTAGCACTACTGCACAGTAGTACCAGCACACGGTTTTTTAGTGAGACTAATGCGCAGTTGAGAAATGCACATTTGTGACATGTGAATGCACAGTAGAATTGGTATACTGTCCAGTTAGCATCTTGTGTAGATGCACCCAGTGTTTATCACAGAGACTTCGCTTTCTAGTTTTGATGCTAAATCTTGCTGTGCATCTTTCCTTCACCTGATCCAGCTTTATCTTTTTTTTTTTTGACAGGGAAGTTGGACTTGTTAAGTCACTGAGAGGTGCAGAGTAGTGTGTAAATGCTGTGCACACACAAACTGCAAGGCATGAGCAATCTCAGTTCCCTGTGAAGGTAATGAAGTCCCCGAGTACCACTGTGCATCTGCGATATGACATGCTCTGTTATAAATACTCTTGTCATGGCACAACAGCAGGTTGAGAGCACACTAAGAAGCAAAAGGAAAAAAAAAAGCTGATAACTTCTCAGAGAAAAACCTTGCTGATAATATCATAGCTGTCACAGAACTGGCTTGCCAGACCCAAACAGTTCTTTGCACATTGGGGGATCTTAATGGGGAAATAAAACAGCCTCACAAGCAAGGCAGAAAGGGAAATCTATTACATTAATTATTCCTTCTGTCTTTTGTGGACACTTTTCTGCAATGCTGATTAAATCCCAGCTCCAGTCTGACAGAGAGGCAACACTTTAAGCATGATCTCCTGAGAAATCAGTCATCAACAGTGAATGACAACCACAATGCTGCTTAACTATGACAGACTAACTTATCCTAATGCAAATTGGCAACAGCTTCTTCTTTGCATGGCAGAGAAAAATGAGCAGAATTCTGATGGGGGAATTACCATCATTAACGATCAATTTTTCTCTTAATCAGCAGAGGTGGATTTTGAATTTCAGAGTCCCCCTGTGATTCAGAAACCTCCCTCCTGTGAGGAATGAGTCTGAAGCCTCATTCAACAGGCACCTCCACCATGCTGAGGTAAGTTCCCTTTCACAGACGAGACTGTCACTGCCTGTGGACGCAGATTTAGCTAAATGAGAAGGTCAGTCCTGCCAGTTAGACAGCACCCTCTCCTGTGTTTTTAATTGCTGTTAAATAAAGAGGATAAGCCATGTTAGAAGCTGGATTATTTCACATCCGCCACCCCTCCTGCATCAACTTTGGGAAGTCCCTTATCAGATCATGGCAGGCCCCTGGTTCTGTGCTACACAGTTTGTCTGTGAGCATGTGCACAAGCCTGTGAGAAAAGTTAAATCCTGCAAATTAAAAATAGATGCTTTAATAACACACTTGAAAGCCAGTTGCCTCAATAGCAACAACTGCCTTCTCTTCAGGGAGAAAAAAAAAAAAAGATAACGGGATTGCATTCATAAATCCCCACAGGTATTTTATCCCATGGATGCCAGATATAAAACTGCTGTGTTTTTTGAAAGGGAACAACAAATAAAACCGAACTGCCGTGGCTCTGTCCAGTGGCGCATTCTAATTGACTCCACCGTCATTAATCAGTTTTCAATCAATCTCTTCTACCAGCAGCAGGCAGTTAGGTCTCCATTACTACCCATTCATCATGCCATGCCCTAATTCACTGCACCATTAGCCATGGATTAGGCTTCAGTTAGGATAACTAAATGTCAGTTGCTAGTGCTGGAATCTGTTGTCACTCACCTCAGCTACCGGGATGCCCTCGGGTGGACGGCACTGGAGCAGGACTTCCTGTTCCAAAGACACTTCTTTCCCCAGGGGTTCCTGTTCAAAAGTCTTCCGAAGATCTAATGAAAAATAAAACCCAAATCAAACTGTTAAATTTTAGGCAGATGGACTGTGGTGGTATGCAAAACACATAAACATCTTTCTAAGCAGAAAGGAAGCCCCCTTTTCCTGCCTTACAAACAACATAGCCTAAAAAAACTGGAACTTATTTTCACTTCTGTTGATTATTCCAGAGAATGTTATTAAAAAATCATTTCTGAGCAGATTTATTATTTGGATGGCAGCACTACTTAGAAACCCTGGCTGAGACTCAGGGCCTTATTCTGCCAGGTACTGTACAAATACAGAGCAAAAAGAAAATTCCTGCCTCAAAAGTACTTACAAAATAGGGCTTTGTACACCTGTAGGCACTCTGGACATGTATGACAAATTAACCAACCATAGATGTAAAATTAATGTACGAGAGTGTCCACACAGAGCTTTAACCTACTTTTAATTTCTGTGCATGAATTTCACAGCTTTAGCTAATTAGTTTTCTCTTTCCTGACTGTCCTGGAGTAGGCAAGTTTTAAGTAGATTTGCAATATCGCCACTTGCATCAGGATTCCTTTTGGCCCCTGAGTGGCTTTGCAACGGAGACGGCAAGAAAGGGCACAAGAAGCCTCTCTCTCAATCCTTAACCTATTAATCACAAAATGAGAGTTCTTGAACTCAAGAAACGTGATAACTCTTTAGGGCCAAGGTCTTGTCTATATTAAGAATGTGTGCTGGTTTAACTAAGTGGATTTAAAAATCAAGTTAAGCTCCTTCAAAGCTTTATTAATGATAAATATAAGCCAGTATAGCTTCAGAGTTTTATCAGTTTAGCTTAAGTTGCTAACCAAGTTGATAACATTTAGTTAAACAGCTATTCAGCAATGTTATCCAACCTCTACTTAGAAGGCTATAAGAAAAGAAAACCAGGCCACAGGCTTCTTCTCTATTCAGCCCAGAGAAGTGTGGCTGAGAAACACTTTCCAGGACATAAAGGACTTTTATATATTCACTGTAACAGATGGCTACAGATAGCACATGGGTGTTCATAGATAGGAGCTAGGCTAATCCAAATGGGAGTGACCACATCAAAAAACAACACTGGAGCTGCACAAACCAGATTAGCAGCACAAAGGATGCTTTTACACATTCATTAATGAACTTTAAGTAATGTGCTTTAAATCTAATATCTTCATTGTGAGATACTAGAAAAATGTGCATGATCCAATTTTAACACGCATTAGCTAAAGGGCACAGGTTTTTTGTGATGCTTTAATGCACATTAAAATAGGCTAATGCATATTAAAGTGCATATGTAGACACGCCCAAAGTGACTGTTTAGCTGTTGGAGAGTTGCTGTGACTCTGAGTTGCTGTGTCCTTGCTGAATTCCTAGCTCCAGTGTCTAGTGTCTGCAGCACTGGAGCTTTATCTCAACCACCCAGAGATTTCTGCCTTTGTATGGGAGTCAGCCTGGGGGCAAAATTCAAGATACTGGTTGAGTTTACAATGCAGCAAGTACATATTCTTAAAGCCCTGGTAGATGCTTCAGTTATTGCATGATTAACATGTGAATTGCATGATAAATTTAGCATGTGAGGGATTCAACCAATTCATCATGCAATACATAGGGCAAACCAACCACAAAGATGTTTCACATTTAGTGTGGCTCAAAATAAAGAGAAAAGGATCATCTATCTCAAAAAGGGTGTGTGAACTTTAATCAGCTCACGTTGTTAAGAAATTTCAAATCCATCAAAGCAAAGGTGCTACAGAAGCACGATGCATTGTCTAATTTTCTCTCGAACAAAAATTAATTTGGAAGGGTAAAAAAAGAAACAATTTTATATCTAATGGATCTATAAAGAAGATTCCAAAGGAGAATCACTGCTGTATAGAAACCATTCTTAATGTGTCAACCTTGCATGTATAAATGACTTTTAGGAACAACTGCCCTAGGTTTAATGTTCCTTAATATTAGGCTGGGAGATAACAGGGAAGATATAATGTAGCATATGGTATATGCTACACCTGAATAGCAGCATATGGTAATAGTAACCAATATTCAGTAGTAATAAACCTCAAGTGCTCAGGTACCAGAGTGATGCGTGCAATACAGCTAGACTAGATAATAATTCTAGATCCTTCCTGGAATATTGTTTTACTTTTTCCCACTCCTCTTCCAAAACCTAAGCATAGATCTGAAGTTAACTTAATACGCATTATATATTTATATAAACAGTCACACTCACAAAATCTTTTGTTACTTTTAAATAACATTTTATTTATACAAAAGGAAATTCTATTAGCTCATAAAAAGCAATAACCTCATGTCCTATACAAATGAGCTTTACTCTCTTCATTAGAACCAGCTGGGACAGATGGGTATGAACAATACATTTTCTCCATCAAACATTTCAGCAGGGTTTTTAACAAGTGGTACTAATGCACGAGACTCTTATTCCCTCCCCCTTCCCTCTCCAATCTCTCAATGACCTGATATGCTGTAACACTTTAAAGGCGCTATTGAATTTTATTGGGTCAATGATCCACAAGCTAAAAATTCTCCAAGTACAGGCCCTGACATAATACATGATAATGTCCTCAAAGGAGCTATTAAAGACTATTTAGTAAATAATAGTAATTTGGGGAAAAAAGTACATAACTGTGTATTTATAAGATAAGGAACCCTTCATCCTGTGTCATTAGAGCATTAAGCAGTCAGAACGTTACACCTCCCTTGAAGCTATATAGCCACCAGATAGCTGCAGAAGCGGGCTCTGCAGTATATTTATCTAGCCAAACAGAAGGTTGGCTTCCTGCAAAATGCAAACAAACAAGCAAAACAAAAGGGTTTTTGGAAATGCAGAACAGGGAGACTGCTTGTTGAAATGGCTCCCCTATATATGTAACTATATCCATCGTTGTAGGGTAGGGATGATAAACCAGTTTTCAAGTAAATTTGTTTTTTGCTGTTGTTTTGATTTCTAATGAAAATGGACTTTGTAAAAGAAAAGTTGCTGTGAGAACATGATCGTTGTTTTGAATGTACCAATTTTCAGATTTGCTATTTATCATTTCCAGTTTGTATATGTTGCTGTACACAAAAATTAATACTCTGGAGGTTTTTATACCCCCCATGGTCAATGCTGATTGGACTTAATATTTATTTTAACCCCCACAAAAAATAACAAGCCTATTTTTTCATTTTAAAAACTAAATTTCCTACCATTTAAAAAGAGGAGCAAAAAGGCAAATACTCTTTGAAAATGTCCTAAATTGAAATCTTTGGTCCATTTCCAAAAGGGAAATGAAATAATCTACAAAGAATGTTGTTATATTAAAAAAAATAGATCTACCCTATTTACAACCTTTTTGCCTGTGAAGAAACTGTAGGCATCATTATAGTTCAAGTTCAGTAATAGCCCCTATATGTAATTTTAAGAGGGTGACAGAAATTGGTTATTGTCTTTTAAAAAATACTGTGTTTGGCCTCTTCTGCCCTGACCCTGGGAATGACAGAATTAAGAGAAAGGGGTAGTAATACCCTACTTTAGTAGTATGGTATTCTCACTTACTGTCAGACAGAAGTAGTGTGGCCACTGACACATCCCCTTGGTGAGAAGTGCAAGGTGGATCCCCATGGTGGGAGGAGGGCCTGCTGACTGGCCAATCAGCAGCAAGGGGCAGGGACACCACAAAAGGGTCACCTCCCTCTCCCCTGGCCACTGTTCCTCTGTGCTCCTCCTGGCTGTGCAACGCCCTACCTCTAGGGATAACTAACAGAATTGCAAGAACAAATAATTGACATGTATCTCCATCAGTGAAGTGAAAACAGGAATTTTGCAATTTAAAAACAAAGGAGAGCCCTGTATAAAATGGGACCAATGGCCACCCTAGACAGAAGGCAGGATAGAGTTGCACCTCAGAGATTAACTGAATTGGAGATGCATAAGCATTTGTGAGCAACAGCTAACTTTGTCTTATTGCTAGAGCTCAGGATAATTTTCATCCAGGGAGAGCCTTCTCAACTAACTGAGCTTAGGTGGCATTCATAGCTACACTCAACAATTTATCTCTGAGCTTTTGGGGGGGTTGGTTTGGTTAATACTAGGGGTTGCAAAGCGGGAAGTATTTGATTCAGATTTGGCGATTTGGGGACGGTGATTTAATTCACTGAATCAGATCACTGTCCTGATCTGATTCTGCTGAATCTGAAGATTCAATACTGATTTGAAGAATCAGCGACTCAGCCATAGACACAGCTTTATGTTTTTTCTACATACTTCGAGGTACCAGGTGTGGCTTGTGAGCGCCGAGATGGTAGGGCAGATGGAGCATCCCACAGGAGCAGTGGACCCCCACCTGCATCCCTCCAGCTAGGCAATTGACTGTGGGGGGACCCGGGGTGCTCCCCCAAACCCAAGAAGCACTAGATGCTGAGTTGGGGTGAGGAGTATCCCACACACTCTGTGGCAGACCCAGAACTGGACCGGAAGTACTTCTGGCCCACTTCTGGGTCTGCTGCTGACCATGTGGGGGATGCTCCATCAGCCCTACCATCTCAGCATTCAGGAGCTGCACCTGGTACCTTGAGGTATGTAGAAAAAACATATCAATCTGTGTCTATGGCTGAATCATTGAATCTCTCTGAATCTCTCCGACTGAAATTGGAGGCTTCTGATTCGATTTGGAGAGATTAATGGGTTTCCTGATTTGATTTGGAGTCAGAGATTCGGCCACCGAATCGGGGCAAATCTCCTCTGAATCGAATCAGCAACTGAAGCTGTAGCGAAACCCCCAGTTTTTCTTTTTTTTTTATAATTGCGTTCACTCCCCTTCCCCAATCATTTCTGACTTTTTCTCTCCCTCTCTATTCATTATAGATAAGTATAAGTAAGCTAAGATGTAGGATAACCTTTAAACATTTTTATTTTGGTAG
>NW_017728948.1:69335422-69358370 GCF_001723895.1 Crocodylus porosus | reverse complement strand
TGCCAGGGGACCAATAAGACATTGTGTCACCATCTCTCCTGTTCAAAACAAAAACACTGTCATTCGCAAACCCAAGTTGGGTCATGTTTTACTAAATCCCAGTCCCTTCCTTATCTTAAATTCCAGCCTCATTCTCTCTATCTCTCTCAGCTCTAGTCCCCACCTTCTCTGCAAGTCTCCCGATCTCCTCCCAATTCCATCTCCCCTTTTCTGCCACCTCTCAGCCTCCCCTGCTCCCACTGCCTTTTCCCTGTGACTTTCTGCTTCCTTTCTCTGCTTTCCTGCTGCCCTGCCATCTGCTGCTTTTTCTGTGATTTTCTTCTGTTTTCAGGCTTCCCCGGCACCTTCTGTAGTCATCCCCCGTGCCCCCCACCACAGCTTCCTAGCTCCTCTTAGCTGTCCTGCAGTTTTCTCCAGCAGTTGGAGCCTTTCTCCAGGTCCCAGCACCTACTGCTGCTCCCTGCAACTTGGCTAGCTATTCCAGAGCCATCCTCTGGCTCCCCACATCCAGAGCCCCTCTTTAACACCCACACTTTCCCTTAGTCCCATTTTCCCCACTCCCTACCTACCTTTTCAGCTCCCCCATAGCTCTGGCCCCAGTCCGGTATTGCTCCCCTGTTCTGCAGGCTTTGGGCATTGTCTTTTAATTAATTAAGATCAATTAACCTAAAGTTACCCCTGAGCCTCAGTTCTTCAGCCCGGGCCCCTGTAGTCTACAGGTTCTAACCCTGGTCCTGGTAACTTTAACTCCCTACACTTCTACTTTCTTACCTTAGCCTTTCCCCAGGTATCCCAAGTATACCAAACACATACATACATACACATCACAACACCCAACTTAGGAACTCATCTGTGTGTATGTGTAGGTGGGTGGTATGTGTGTAAATTAGTGAATATACATATATAGGTATCATTGTGTGTGAATTAGTAATCCACGTATGTATATTGGATTCATAGATGTTAGGTTTGGAAGGGACCTTAATAGATCATTACGTCCAACCCCCTCCATAGACAGGAAAGAGTGCTGGGTTCAGCCAGATACCCATTCAACTTCCTCTTGAAGACCCCCACGGTAGAGGAGAGCACCACCTCTCTTGGGAGCCCATTCCAGATTTTGGCCACTCCAACTGTGAAGAAGTTCCTCCTAATGTCCAATCTAAATCTGCTCTCTGCTAGCTTATGGACATTATTTCTTGTGACCCCCATGGGTGCCTTGGTGAGTAGAGCCTCACCAATTCCCTTCTGTGCCCCCATGATGAATTTATAGGCAGCCACAAGGTCGCCACTCAACCTTCTCTTGCGGAGGCTGAAAAGGTCCAGTTTCTCTAGTCTCTCCTCGTAGGGCTTGGCCTGCAGGCCCTTAACCATACGAGTGGCCCTTCTCTGGACCCTCTCCAGGTTATCCACATCCCTCTTGAAGTGTGGCGCCCAAAACTAGATGCAGTATTCCACCTGCTGTCTGACCTGTGCCCAGTAGAGAGGAAGTATCACCTCTTTGGTGCTGTTTGTCATGCATCTGCTGATGCAGGATAAAGTGCAGTTAGCTTTTCTGATGACTTCGTCACACTGACGACTCATGTTCTAGGCTGGTTTGGATGTGTATATGCCTGAGCTGGTAGATGAGCAGGTGTTGGTAACTAGTAAGTGATTCTATCTAAATTTGGTGTGTGTAGCATATATGGGCTTAAACTGGTGATAGGTGTGCATGAACCTAAACTAGTTATTTTGAACGTGCGTGTATCTGAGTTGGTAGTGTGAGTGGTGTGTGTGTGTGTGTATATATATATGGCATTGTTTGCATGATATATGAATTAGTGATCTGTGTCTAACTTCTGGGGTGTACAGTGTATGTGCTTGAATTGGTAATAGGTATGCATGTGCCTAGGCTGTTTTGGATGTGTATGTGCCTGAGCTGGTAGTGTGTGTGTGTATGTATATGTGCAATTGTGTGTTTGTATATGTGCAGTTGTGTTACACCCTCCTGTCTAACAACGCAATAATGAGATCCTGAGAGTTGGCCTGACCCCACAGGTCAACTAAGCTTCACACAGCCCTAGGTAATACCATCATCAGTATTGCTCCCTTCATCCTATCTCTTCTCAAAGTTATGATTTTATTGAGGAAACAAACAGGGTAAAGCATTAAAATTCTAGGCTGAAAATCTGAACCAAAATTTCTTTTCTATAGTCATATGCAGTGCCAGTGAATTAAAAGGTTTTCTTATGCCAGGCATGGCAAAACACATCCAGAGGAGACATAAGACTGAACATCATTCAGAGACCTGAAAACCTATGAACAATACTTTGCATTATGGGCAGAGAAATCTCATTAAGAACTGCTTTGACATCAGTGGATTTCTAGTGGCATAAAACAGGGACAAATCTTTTAGAGTGAAAGCCAATATATTTAGTTTCACCTTTAAATTTCTTTGCTTTTTTGTAAAACCTTATTTTGATGTATTGTTAAATTATTTAATTTTAAGTTCAAAATTTAATGCATCCTTAGTCTAAAAATAACTCAAATGCTGTATTTGTAATCTATCAGAGCTAATAATTTTTCATGGCATGAGGCCACTTCCTTTTTCAGTTGTCATTTTAAAGTCAGAAAGGAACAGCTTTGTTTCTTTTTTTTCCTATTAATAAAATGTATTTTCTCTCTCCTCTGTTGTTCTGGGTTTTGCTGTGATGGGTGGGTGGGTAAAACTTTGAGGATATCCTTTATCATTTCCAAGCAATGTGATAAGAGGCAGGCAGACACCTTCAAGGCAGTTCTAATGCAAGGGTGACTAATGAATAAGCATGAAAAACGGACACTTGTCAGCCAGGAATTAGATGTAAACCAGAAACGTACAGAACAGTGTAGTATTACTGTCATGAAAAGATGGATTTCTGCCCTTGGTAGACCTTAAAGACTCCTCACTTCTTTTCCAAGCTCTTTCTAGTAACTAACTTGTACTTTCCCTCTAAAACAAACAAAGCAGTGTCCTCAGAAAATGAACAGTGCTTTTTAAAAAATGCATTCGTTTTTCACTCAGCTTTGATTTAGGATGAGCAACTGTTATTTAAGAGAAGCATTTTTTTCTGAGATAGGCATTTGGAGAGATACAGTTTTATAAGCATGTAAATCCTTTACTAAATACTCATCATTTTCTGTAACTGTTGATTTCTACGTAAGACACACAGGGTGCATCTGCATGTGCAATTAATGTGAAGCAATAAATTTCAGAGCAGTTTAAGATGGAGTAAACTGGTTCTGGACAAAGAATTTATACGTGCCCAGTACAGCAGCAATCTGAGCTGGGGTGGAACAGACCTGGACTGGCAGAGAGCACAGGAGTCAGCCCTGGGTTCTGGGTAGTGGCATTGGGTAGCAGAGCGGTTGGCTGGGGCACAAGGGTTCTGAATCTGCAGAGCTGTGTGGTTAAGAGGCAGGCAGGAGTCTGGCCCCTGGCTAGCCGGGCTGACTAGGCACAATTTATGCCTTCAGTCAACATTTACACATGTGTTTCATCCCAGTTAGTTACTCTGCTGTAAGCTAGTACTGTCCCTGACAGCACTGTCTTAGTCAGTTTACTGTGCCCTAATACCAGCACACCTGTAGACAGTGACACTTTACTCTGTTAATTAGTCTATTCCACAGTAAACCACTTATGTAGATGCACCCACAGTGCATGCTGCTTATTAGAAGCCCATCAAACCAAGTACCTATGATTTTAATATCGGGGGATTCCAATACGTGCCTTCAAAGTAAAGAGAAAAAAATAAAAAGCCTGTGAAGACAGAATGATCATGCATGTTCAGTAGCTATGAGCCATCTCACAGCAACCTAGCTCTGTAGTAAACATGCAGATTCAGTTCTTATAGCCAGCAAAAAGATCATACTTATGTGCACAGACTTATGTGCATTCAGATCTTGATGTTAAAAAGTCATAGAACAAAGAAAATTAGAGTTGGAAGGGACCTCAGAAGGTCATCTAGTCCAACCCTCTGCTCAAAGCAGGACCATCCTAAACTGGATCATCCCACCCAAGGCTTTGTCTAGCTGGGTCATAAAAACCTCTAAGGATGGAGATTCTACTACCTCTCTGGGTAACCTGTTCTAGAGCTTTACTGCCCTCCTAGTGAGAAAGGTTTTCCTAATATCTAACCTAAACTTCCCTTGCTGCAACTTGAGACCATTGCTCCTTGTTTCGTCATCTGCCACCACTGAGAACAGTCTAGTTCCATCCTCTTTTGAATCCTGCTTCAGGTGCTGAAGGCTGCTATTTAGTCTTTTATTTAGATTAAATAAACTTTAGTTTTCTCAGCCTCTCCTCAGAAGTCATGGGCCCCAGCCCCCTCAACATTTTTGTTGCCTTCTCCTGGACTCTCTCCAATTTGTCCACATTCTTTCTGTAGCAGGGAGCCCAAAACTGAACACAGTACTCCAGATGTGGCTTCACCAGTGCTGAATGGTTTTGGTATTGGACTTTGGGGGTTTTATGCTAATATGCAGCTGATTCTATTAAGCAAGGTTCTAGTAACTGGCACACACTGTATACTTACACATACCAATAACATTATGTAGAAGTAGCAGCCAAAGACAATGGAAAGCAGGTAATAGTTTTGGTAGTTTTTTACATTTACTATAATGGGGATACATGTAGTCAACAACTTTCTTTTAAATTGGCCCCTGCACTTGGGATGGAATAAACGCATGCACAAACAGAGACTGGGGAATGAGTGTCTAGGCTTCAGTACTGCAAGAAGGATCTGGAGGTTACAATAGACCATAAGCTGAATATGAACAGGGTACTTTTGTGTCATAAAAACCAAAAGCATACTGGGTTGTAATAACAGAAGTATCTCTTGCAAGTCAAGGAAAATTATTTTTCTACTCAATTCAGCATTGTTGAGGCTTGCCTGGAATAGTATGCCTGGCTGTGGGTGTCACACTTCACACTTTGAAAAATGTGGACAGATTAGAAGTCAGCAGACAGTGACAAAGATGATTAGAGGCCTTGGAAGCATGATTTAAGAAGAAAGCCTGAATCAGGGTTATCATATGGCCAGGTTTTCCTGGACATGTCCTCTTTTTGGGTCTTCACATTGCCATCTGGGCAATTTCTTTTAAATATCTGCAAATGTCCAGGATTTTGCTGTGCCTCTGCTTTCCTGGCACTTTCTGGCCTGCCTCAGAAAGGAGATGCTTGGGGCTGGGGAGAGCAAGGGAAGGTGATTGGAGATTGGGGCATCACATGCCTCTGTGTGTGCCCTGGCAGCTGCAGACATGTGCCCTGGCAGCTGCAGACTTCAGGGGGTGGCAGGCGTTGTAGGGCTGGGGACTGTCTAGGGGTGGGTGTGTGCATGCATGCATGCATGTGTATCTGTGGATTGGCATGCAAGGGAGGCAGGTACGTGCCAGCTTTGGGGCTGCAGCAGGGTGGGGAGGTGGGGGAAGGAGGTGGGGAGGTTCTTTGAGGGCAGCAGGGAGCTGCACGGGCAGCAGAGTTGGGGGGGCAGGGCTGCAGTTTGGGAGTAAGGGGCACTGGCAGGGCTGGGGGGAATGTGGCTTGGGAGTGAGGGGCACCAGTGGGGTGGGAGGTTGTGGGTCGGGAGCACGGGGCACAGGCGGGGGGGTGGCTGTAGCTTGGAAGTGAGGGGCAGGGGAAGGACACAGGCATATCACTGCCCCCCCAATCATATACCCCCCAACATATGTCCTCTTTTTTGAAACTGAAAATATAGAAACCCTAGCTGAAGGAACTAGGGTTATTTAATTTGGAGAAAAGAAGACTCAGAGTGGATTTGATAACAGTCTTCAAATACCTGAAGGGTGATTATAGAGAGGATGGAGATAGACTATTCTTTGTGGCTGGTGGGGACAGGACAGGGAGAAATGGCCTCAAACTGTAACAGGAAATTTAGGTTGGCAATTAGGAAGAAATTTCCTAACTGACTGTGTGGGTGGTCAAGCATAGGAACAGACTAGCTAGAATGATTCTAGTGTAGTGATAATTAAAATGTGCAAATTGATAAGGCAAGTTCTAAAATGCCTTCTCTCTGTCTATGACCTGTGATTCTAAAAGCCTGTTTTTGAGCCAAGAGTAATTTCAGTTTAAGACTGAATAGTCATTTCCCCCTCACAGGCTATAAGTGAGTGCCATTACTTAATCTTGGAGCTTGTATGTGGAGAAAAAAACCCCTTCTTTAGAAATACCAAATGCACACTTACCAGATGTAACCAAACCCCTTCATTTTTGTATATTTAACACTACTGTGAATCTTTGACTTCCTGTTAAGTGTTCCAGCCTAGCTGTACTCTTCCCAACATTCTCCTGAATGTCCATTGAATTTCATTGCTGTAATATTTTGGCGGTAGCAGAATATTGCTTTCACAGTGTTGTCTGGATTACAGAACACTGTCATAGAAAAACAAGGTGAAAATATGTATTGGCAACTGAATGTATGAGTACTGGATCTCAACACTAAAAGATTAGCTATGTGAGTGGCAGTAATTAAACAGCAATTACTTTCAGATCTGTTTTTCTGTATGACTGTGTGCCAAATAAGTGGACGGAATCCATCTGGTAAAACAGTTCACTTTTCTGTACTACATTTGTCTCACCTGTATACCAATACTGGACACATGCATATTAACTATGATTTAATGGCCTTCTCAAAAAAAATCTAGAGAAAAGGATTTTAATTAAGTACATGGGAAACTAATATGAAACTATACAAAATTTTAAGAAGCACAATTTTTTATTCAATACTGATTTCTTACTGAAAAAGGGCAATTAAAAAACCATTTGTTTTCAATATACTAGTTAGACACAAAAAAGAAATGTTCAGATTCATTCTCAAAAAAACACTTATTCCTCAGAAATTGGGTAAATCTGTTCACTTCTTCCAGCAATTTTTCAGCAACTCACAAGTTGTCAGTACTGCTAATGAGCCCTACTCTGCTTGTACTTTCTCTGGTGTACATTGGGAGTAACTTATCTAGATTCACTGGATAAATGCCAAAGTAAAAGAAGTGAGAGTGAGAAGAAAATATTAGATCAATTCTAAGTTACATGTTTGGGCTCTTGACTGAGATGATAAGATCCCCAGCTGGGGTAAACTGCCAAAGCTCTACTGAGGTCACTGACAATGTCATGCACTTAGGATCTGACCCATAATTTAGGTCAAGTCTAGCAGCCCTTAATTAGTCCTTATCAGGTGTCACTCCTACTGGGTTTAATTCTACCCCTAGAACAGATCTTTCAACATATATTTTATTCAAGGAGAGGTTGTAGGATTTTAGCAACTTCATTAGATTCACATTTTTCATACAGAAAGTTTTGACTTAAAATGCTGCAATGGATTATTTTTTAAACAACAAAAGAAGCTATCCTAACCCTGCTGCATATTATCAAAAAATGAGCAGCCCCTTCTTTCTGTAAGGAGATGATATATCAGGTTCAGTGTCCAGTAATCTAGCACCTTTTAAGAGTCAGTATGGTCAGGATTTGCTTTATGTCTATAATAATTTTGTTAGCACAAGTAATGTCCTGTTTCCAGAAATAAATAATTATGTTTGCCCTGTTCCACCATTATTTCTCATATTTTTCAATTTTCTGATTTATTAAGATATCAAGGATTTTAAGGTCCAAAAATGATCCCAGGAGACCTGTCAATTAATGGAGGGTGAAAGCCTCCTGAGGAAACCAAACTCTCCATGGAAACTAAGAAGCTGAGAATCACAAAGTTTCCAATCTTTACTTAGGAATAACCTGCAGAGGTCAGAATGAGCCCCTTAATTATTCAGACTGAAAATGCAGGGTTTACACCCTGCCCTCTGTATTCAAGGGAGTTGCCATATTGCATTACAGTTCACTTTACAGTGCCAACTTACACATTCTCTGAAAAACAGCAGGATCTTCACTCCAGATGTAAACATGCCTTCCTTTTTGAGTAAATGATGTTCTCTACCTGGCTGAAGCAATTTTTCAATTGATTTTTTTCAGAAAACTTTCATTGACTATGTTGTTATGTGCTTTCTGACACATGCCTGACCCTGCACTAAACAAATACAAGCTGCTTTTCCAGGATGCACATTTTTCACACGTTCAAATTACTTTTCAGTTAATTCTATTACATGCTCAATGAACAGAAATGTAGAATGCAATTTTTTTTGTTTTAATGGACTTCATAACTGGTCCTCGAGAGGATACAATAATTCTACAAACCCAAAAAGCAATAACACTGGTGGTCAGAAAGAAAAAAATGGATCTATCTTTTGATTGTGCCAGAAAGGGCTAATTATGTCATCATGCTACAGTACAACGTGTTGAAATCACCAGCCATAGCTATTAACATGAAGTAACTGCTTCAAGCACAGCACTTTAGATTTTTTTTCTCTCAGATATATTAGTCTTCAGTTTTTTTGTACTTACTAAAAATGAAAAATAACTGCCCTAGTGTCATAAAGATACAGGCAGCTGTATTGCTATGCTTTCTTCCTTTGATGAAGCTTGGTGTGCTTACTGATAGCTAATTTGGAGGCTGGATTCTGCCAAGATCCTATGCAGGTGCATAATGACTAGGGGTCTACTGGGATCAAGGTGGTTGCTGGCTGATTTTGCACCTGGATTGTGGGCCCATGAACCATTTTCATGGCCCAAGTGTAGTGGGCCCCAATGCCTCTGATTGGTCAAGTGGCCCCAGTGGCCCCACCCCTCACTGCCAATCAGTGGAGAGGGGCAGGGCTGTATGACAGACAGCTCTTGCAGCCAATAAGCAACAAGGTGTGGGGCCGGTAGCCATCTTGACATGCTAGCATTCCTCTCCCCCTTTTCTCCCCCCAGGGAGTCACGAAGACTGCCAGCCCCACTTTATTTTTGGTAATTTTTTTTCCCCAGAGAGTCTGCCATAAGCATGGATCCTGAGCTTTTTCATGGAGCCTACCTGAAATCACGGTTTCCATGAAAATAATGAAATCACAATTTCAGTAGGTCCCTAATGAGACTGAGAAAGAGGCCTGTGATTTATTGCTTCTCCCATATAGTGGTAGAAGACTGCAAGGACTGCTGTCTCCAAAATCAGTCTTGCTCAGCAGTAACCTGCACCCCACATCTCTTTGTGGGTTCCTGTATCAACTCTAGGTAGGGACACTGGACCCTCTGGCTGAATATTTAAAATTGTGGTTAGGAAGTGATAGTCTTCCTGATTTGAAAGCCTCCCTTGACAACACCAGAACACACAGGATTTGAGGTTCCACAGCTATCTCCAGTTAATTTTAATGGGATTTGAAACTATAAGGTTAAACATGAACAGGATCAAATGTTTATGTCCTGGAACAAACATCTGTGTAATGGCTCTATTAAAATTTACAACTGAAGTAAATAATTTTAAGCAAATACAAATACTTCCAGCATATCTTGGTACTAGGTTTTCCAATCATATTAGGCAAGCTATGTTAAACAACTAAAACAAAACAGGAACACATCTGTATCCTTGTGTCGTAGGACTGGAAAAATACCAGAGCAGGCTGCCGCAGAAGTGTGGCTTGGCAAATAGCGACCAAAATAAAGAACTGGTTTGACAAGAAATGCACAAAGGTTTGAGCTGTTGTTCTATGCTTCTTCCCCCAACCCCTCCCTCCTTCCCCGACACAGACTGTTGATTTAAATAGAATTCATATTGGAGTATGTGAGCCAAAAATCAAAGCTTTGGGTCTTATGGCTTGAACATGATCAATAAACGTCCTGTCCTCAAAAATTTTATTGATTCACACAGTTCATACCCAAAGAGGTGTAGCAAAACCCCCAGTTTTTCTTTTTTTTTTTTTTTTTATTGCATTCACTCCCCTTCCTCAAACATTTATGACTTTTTCTCTCCCTCTCTATTCCCTATAGATAAGTAAGCCAAGATGTAGGACAAGTTTTTAACATTTTAATTTTGGTAGCAAGTTTTTGGTTTTGGATATCCACTGTTTTATATTGTATTATTATTAAGTTTGTATTTATCTTTACTGTTGTATATTGTATTATTATCATTTTTGTACTGATTTTTATTGTTTCATATGGATATTGTATGGTTTAGGCCTGTGCTTGCTTGCAAGTGAACCAAAGTCATGTCAAGTTTCCGTTTTATATGTCAAGTCTTCATCTTGTGTCCTCTGCCCGGGGCATCCCCTGTGTGTCACAACTCTACAAGTGATGTAACCCTCCCATGTAAATTGGTTCCCCAATGAATGAGAGTGATTGGGAATGATTGAAATACAATGGTAGCAGGCCTCTACTGAAAGGCCTGTAATGACTGGGCCATCACCTCACATTGATCCATCCAGGAACCACGGACCTCAACCAGGAACAGAGACAAGACCAACATCTGAAAGGCAAAAGACCCTGCAGAACCAGCAACTCTCACCATTACAGACACCCGAAACTGCACATCCCTGCATGGAGCACACATGCTCAGTATACCAGGGGCAGACCCTTGCCTGGGCATGCCTCCTGTCACTAGGGTCACACAAGGTCTGCCCCTATAGGGGCAGTGAAGACAGACACAGTGGGATGCCCTCTTCATCTGGACCAGCACCATGCCACACCACCTATCCACCCAGCGGTCCTGCCAGCAACCCCCGTCTGGACAACATCTACTGGACAAGGACCCCTTTCCAGCCTGGATAGGTAGATATTACCTGCACACCTCCTCATACAATTTCGACTCTGTCTCTCTCTCTCTGTTTCTCTCTCTCTCTTCCTGGACTTCAGTGGACTTCAGCCCCGCACCAAGCCTCTCTAACCCCTGCTGCCATTGTGTGTGAATGTGTGTGTGGGGGTGTGGGTGGGTGCAAGGGAACCAATAAGACATTGTGTCACCATCTCCCCTGTTCAATAAAACCACTGCAATTTGCAACCCTGAGTTGGGTCATGTTTTACTAAATCCCAGTCCCTTCCTTATCTTAAATTCCAGCCTCATTCTCTCTATCTCTCTCAGCTCTAGTCCCCACCTTCTCTGCAAGTTTCCCGATCTCCTCCCAATTCCATCTCTCCTTTTCTACCACCTCTCAGCCTTCTCTGCTCCTACTGCCTTTTCCCTGTGACTTTCTGCTACCTTTCTCTGCTTTCTTGCTACTCTCCCACCTGCTGCTTTTCCTGCAATTTTCTGCTTCCCATCTCTCTGTTTTCAGGCTTTCCCTGCACCTTCTGTAATCCTCCTCCCCCCCCCCACCCCAGCTTCCTGCCCTGCCCTTTTTTCCAGCAGCTGGAACCTTTCTCCAGCTCCCAGCACCTACTTCCGCTCTCTGCAACTTCTCTAGCTGCCCTGGAGCCATCCTCTGGCTACCCACATCCAGAGCCCCTCTTTAACACCCACACTTTCCCTTAGTCCCATTTTTCCCTCTCCCTACCTACTTTTTCAGCTCCCCCGTAGCTCTGGCTCCAGTCTGGCACTGCTTCCCTGTTCTGTAGGCTTTGGGCACTGTCTTTTAATCAATTAAGATCAATTAACCTAAAGTTACCCTTGAGCCTCAGTTCTTCAGCCCAGGCCCCTGTAGTCTACCGGTTCTAAGCCCGGTCCTGGTAATTTTTAACTCCCTACACTTCTACTTTCTTACCTTAACCTTTCCCCAGGTATCCCAAGCACACCAAGCACATACATACATACACATCACAGCACCCAACTTAGGAACTCACCTATGTGTACGTGTAGGTGGGTGGTATGTGTGTTAATTAGTGAATACACATATATATATACATACATATATATATCTATATATATCTATATATATATATATCTATATATATCATTGTGTGTGTGTGAGATATATAAATTAATAGTCTGCGTATGTGTATTGTATGTGCAGGTGTTGGTAACTGGTAACTGATTCTGTCTAAATTTGGTGTGTGTAGTGTGTATGGGCTTAAACTGGTGATAGGTGTGCATGAACCTAGACTAGTTGTTTTGAATGTGTGTGTATCTGAGTTGCTAGTGTGAGTGGGGTGTGTGTGTGTATATATAAATGGCATTCTGTGCATGATATACGAATTAGTGATCTGTGTCTAACTTTTGGGGTGTATAGTGTATGTGCTTGAATTGGTAGTGTGTGTGCGTATGACCCTGATTGATTTGTGTGTTTGTATATGTGCAATTGTGTTACACCCTACTGCCTAACAGCGCAATATTGAGATCCTGAGAGTTGGCCTGACCCCACAGGGCAACAGAGGGAGTAATCTCATTCACTTTAAATGACCTATAAATGAATATGTATTTGTACAACTGGATCCCAAATATGTATTTGAAAATTCGGTGAAACATACATCAAGCCAAATTCTGTTCTCAGGCCTTGAATCAACAAGGTACTTAATCATATTCTCAGTTTTAAATAGAAAATAGTCCAATTTGACCTGCTAACCTATCATACTGAACTGGGGTCACAATTATTATGGGGCTCATTAAGATATAAACTGCTAGTACAGTGTTTCTCAACCCATGGGTCATGACCCAAAAGTGGGTAGGAGGAATATATGAAAGGATTGCAAACAAACTTAAAAAAAATAACAACAAACTTTAAAAATGGATTCTCCTTTAACCGAGTAAAACGTAGGAAACCATGGCTTTTCTCTTGCAGGCTGGCAGAGTTTTAGCCTGCAAGAGGCTACTTGGGCCCCCCCTGCTCCACACACTGGGGACCTCGGGCTTGGGGGTAGGGGCGATTGATTTGGGAGTGAGGGATACTGGGTTGGGGAAAAAATAGTTTTTCTGATCTAACTTAGTTCACCTCTTCAGGTGAACTAAGTTATATTGGGAATAGTTTAGCTTGATCTAAGGACTGTCTGTACATGTTCAGAGTGCAGCCCCAAGTTGAAAAAACCCAGCTCCTCACTCTAGCCCTTTTCCTACCCATTCCAACCCTGACCAACCTATTTTTAGCTCCCCAGTGCTCCCAAAGCCCAGAAGGACAACCCTTCTGGGGACACAACAACACCTCCCCTCACAGATGTGCCAGCCTTCCCAATCGCACCAAATCCTCCCTGAACCTGCCAGTCCTTTTCCCACATGGACCTGCTAGCCTCCTTCATCTTTCCTGCCCCTCCCCCTCACTTAGATTGGGTTCCTTTGCATGCCTACTGGCACCAGATAATGTCTGCACATGTGGGACCTGGTCTATGATCACGTGGCTTAAAGTGAGACACACAATCTTGATTGGTCCTACAAATGTGTACATACCCCTAAAGTATCATGCTGAACTGAGGTCACAATTATTCCAGAGAAAATCCATTAAAAGATCAATTGAGTGATTTTGGTCTGGGGACAGGGAATTAGCTGTGGTAGTCTGAAGTCAAATAGAAGACAGAGTAGATGTGTACTTACCACTGGCATAACTGGGTATGTGTAGATGAAACTGGGGCCCTAAATTGAAGTGGTGGGTTTTTAAAAACACCACTTAAATTTAGGGCCTTTTAAACCTCCGTGTTCATAGTTTCATAGTTTCTAGGGTCGGAAGGGACCTGAGCAGATCATCTAGTCCAACCCCCCGCCATGGCAGGAAAGAGTACTGGGGTCAAACGACCCCAGCAAGATTGCATCTAACCTCCTCTTAAACACCCCCAGGGTAGGAGCCAGCACCACTTCTCTTGGACGTTGGTTCCAGACCCTAGCCGCCCTGACCGTGAAGTAGCGCCTCCTGGTATCTAGCCTAAACCTACCCTCTGCCAGCTTGTGACCGTTATTCCTGGTCACTCCTGGCGGTGCTCGGGGGAACAGTGACTTCCCCAATGCCTGCTGATCCCCCCTGACTAGTTTATAACAGGCCACAAGATCCCCCCTCAGCCTTCTCTTTTGGAGGCTGAACAGGTTCAGGTCCTGAAGCCTCTCCTCATAGGGCCTGCCCTGCTGTCCCCATGTCATACGAGTGGCCCTCCTCTGGACTTATCAAGCCTGATGGATGTCATCCTTGATTTCGAGGGACTGCCACCGCTGCTGACTATAGCTTCTATGCTTGTGAGATAAGGCTGCTGGCCTGGTCCATTTTTGTACAAGAAACCCAAAATCAAGGAAAATAATTTGTATATTTCATTTAAGAAAGCTTTTTTGAATTATGGGAATATTATAAATGCTATCCGAAGTTATATGGAGCTTTTTTAAAGTGTGGTAGGTGCCTGCAAACCTGCTGCAGGGTTTCTGCAGATTCTCTGCAGGGACTAGGAGGATTTTTTCGTCTCATGAATGGTTTATTGGCTTCTACTCCTGTTCTCCCCTTTCCCTGAACATTACTCTGTAGCACTAGACATTGCCCACAGCTAAGGCTGGGGGCTTTGACTGGGGAGCACCACTGCTCTTCTTGTTACTTATAAACCTTTCAAGTACCTTGCTAAATGGCTTTGTTTTCCTGCTCAGAATCTAAATGTTCACCAAATTTAGGATCAGGAAGGAATCTGTACTCAACAGATTGATAAGGAGGTGCGGGGGAAGGCAGCAGGGCAGAAATGTTGCCTTCTTCTGTAATGTGGAGCACAGTCCTTTACCTAGGATCCTCTGAACATATGTTATCAACATAATACTTTTCTGCCATTGCATTGGCAGGGCATTGGTACAGCCCTTGTCCCTTCTGCGTGTTTACTTGTAGTATGTAGTAAGTTATCTCAGTGTTTCTAACTTTGTGTCTTGTGATTGTGGTGTGTCAAAACTGGAAGTGAATGATCTTTAGGAATCTTAGAGCAAATGGTTGCCTGTGAACACAGAGGACTAGAATAAAATACCTGAGAGACCCCTTCCAATCTTACAGTCCTACTACTCCACTATTTAACATACCCCCATGCTCTCCATGAAACAATTATTATCCTTGCTCTTTCTCCCTCTTGCCTACCCTTTTAGTAATATAGTAAAAATGGAGTAAAATAATATAACACATGAACAAAGAGTTTTTAAACTAAGTTAGAAACCTCTGAAAATAGAAGTTCATCAGAGCTTTCATCCCTGATAGACTCTGAACTAAAGAAATGCATTTGATATCATATATCAATATATGAGATTTTATGGACTGGGGAGAGGTCCACAGATCACATATTTCATTCAATATATAATATTTACAAAGTACTTATATATATATCTTTCATGAAAAGTAATTTCACATACAATTTTGCCCCTTACTTTTCATCTGAGATACATATTTTGGACTCTGTACATTATAGGTCTTGTGAAATTAACTGTTTAACTTTGCCATTATCTAGAGAGCTGTTACACACACAAAGTAGCTATCATGTCAAAAAAAGCTTCAACCAGCTATAAAGTTAGACCTCAAAAACGTGTACTAACTTTAGCTGGTTGCTATCAAGCTTTAATTTGCACACGTAGCAGAATCTCCCCAGTGGTTAGGAGCCCATTAGCTGATACTCAGTGTAAAACCCCTCAGCTTTAGGAATCACAGCAGCCATGATCCCCAGAGTCCAGGGGTGTGGGAAACACCTGGACCCTGGGGATCATGGCTGCCATGATCCCTAGGGCTCAGGAATGCATGAAATCCCTGGGGCAAGGATCCTGGCTGCCATAATCCTTAGGGCTTGGGCTGTGTGAAACCACTGGGGCCAAAGGATCCCTGCAGTGGCAGGGAGATCACCACAGTGGGATCCTCCACCCTTAGGGACACATTGGGTGCCTCTGCAACTGGGAACTCCTTAACTGAGGGGGGCTCTCAGCTGTGGGAGCTTGTTTCTTGCTGGTACAGGGTTAGCCTGGGATCAGGCTCCTCCTGCACCAGCAATAAGGTGTGATGGGAGCTAATGCAGGATACCATAATTGCGCCTCTTGTCATGCAATGGGCAAGACACCAAAATCTATGTAGTAATTTAACATCAGTCATGTAGTTTTAAAAAGACTGAACACTGCTAAGGCTCTGGGAAGAACTAACCCTTGTGAAAAATTACAGAAGGCTTTATTTTGTTTCCTGATAGAAAATGTGAAAAATTTTGACACCTGAAAAAGTTTTACAGGATGGGAAAAAAATATCTTTCATTTAGAACAGTAGTTTCCAACCTTTCTGGGTAGGAGATCACTTTTTGAATTAAAAAGCAACCCAAGATCTACCCAATGCTGCTGCTCACTCCCCTCCCTCCCCGCCCTGTAGGTCAGTCTGCGGGCAGGGAAGGGGGCATATTGAGGTGAATGGAGAAAACATTTTGGGGGGGTTTCCCCTTCCCCCAGCAGGGGAAGCGGTGGGGGAAGGGGAAAGGGCTGGGGGGGGGCGCAGATCTAGGCCCCAGCATTGAGGAAGGGAGCAGGGCACAGACAGGAGCAGGGGCTGGGGGGAGTGGGCCTGGCTGGACCGGGTGGTGGGACACATGCCCCCCAGACCTCTGTTTGTCACCTGCTCACCCCAGGACCTGCTCTTACCTGTGCCCTGCTCCTTCCCTCACTACTGGGGCTTTGATCTGCCCCCTGGCCCCCTACCCCACCACAGCAGTGAGTGAGGGAGTGGAGCAGGGGCAGGCCCTGCACAGCTAGGCAGTCCAGGAGGGCATGGGGGATCTCAGCCCCCGCAGACTGAGATCAACGGTCAGAGGCTCCACTATTGACCAGTCAACTGGGATTGACCAGTTGGTGACCACTGATTTAGAGCCTACCTGATATCTATTTGACGCAGTTCTGAACTTTTGAATTTATATAAGCTTGATGGACTAAACAAAACCCTGCATCTAAATACTGAACGTGGAGAAAATTTTTTCCAGATCCAATTCAATATTCAAAATATATGGTTAAATTCATTTGTAAGAAATCAATTAGGCCACAGTGTTCAAACTGGGTACTTACATTTAGTCTTCTAAATCCATATTTAGATACTTATAGAAAAGTGACCTGATTTTTAGAGACGATGAATACTTTCAACTCCCAGTGATTTCCATGAAAGCAGGAATCCTAAGGAGACATCTAGTAGTGGCTTAGATAGCATGTTTTTCACTTTAAAATGATGAGCAAATTGTGTGTCCTTAGTCTCCTTTCTTCATGGGAGAAAACATCTATTTTACTGGGAAAAAATTTTCTTATTCTAAACTGGTTGGCTTTATATGCAAACCAGCTGAATATCCACTTTCTAGTGAGCATTCACCAAAATATGGTTCTTTGCTTTTCCAAAGCCACTGGAAATACAATTTTGGATTTGCTTCCATTGCACAAAATAAAATTTCATCTACAATAATGTGAATATTCTCTTACACAGACAAACCTGTCTTGAAAATTTCTAATCATTAAAAATTTGTATGGTTAATTGCTAGAAGATTTTTTTTTATTGTTGTTGTTTTAGTTCTTAAACCCTGAAATAGGAGGCAAGTTTTGCTTATCTGCCTCAGCAACTACAGGTGCTTCCAGGCCTTGTGAAAATATGTAGACAAAAACTAAATCTTTCATTCAAACAAATGCAGAAACATTCCACCTCTAAACAACAGCTACTCACATGCAATGCGAACATAGGCCTTTCGGCTTTTGGTAGTGCCCGCAGAGCTCCAAGCAACACATTGGCACCAGTAATCTTCAGGTCCAAAGAGTTCCTCCACCTGCTGACGGGAAATCTCAATGCTGACTTCTCGAACAATCAAACCTGTTGGGATATAATTAATAACCCCAAGTGCATTAGAGTTGGTGAAGCTATTATTCAAAGCATTTTATAAATGTAATTTATTTATTTTATTATTGTTTTAATTTATTTTTATTCTCTTTCTCTGTTTATGTATATAATTCAGCATTTCAAATTGTTATGAAATTTTACTAGCAGCCTCACATCATATGACAATTTATATCAAAGTACAATACAGCTTACACTTTTGAAAATGAAGCATGGTTCCTTATCACACCATAAGGACTGTCTAAGAGTATAAGGCTCCTCTTTTAAAAACATTTTTTTATGTTCCAAAACACACATTTTGGAATTTGGATGGTTGGTCTGGAACGTTGATGGGACAATTCTTGTTCACAGTGCAGTAGTTTCTTTCATTGGAAAAGAACAGCTGTTTTCTTCTGTTTCAGTCTTCAAGATTGCTGTATATTCATTACAAGCTGTAGTATTTTGGACCATTACTGTGGAGTGCTAGTGTTTCTTTCAGAAGTGCCTACAGTACTATATGGTACAGCTCTGACCTCTAAATTACCGCCAAACATGGCCTGTCACAGACCCTCCATACAATTTTTAAATGCGCCTCTCACACATCCACCATGATGATAACATAGTCACCATCATTACAAGGCCAATGATTACCCACAGTTACCCCATGATGCTATCTGACAGGCAGCACTATTCCCTAATCTACCTACAAAGAAATATTGTGGTATCTCAGATGCCACTGTGATAAATGTTGGTAAGATCCTGATTATTTCATAGCAATGATAATAGGCGGTGTTTTGAAAGACCCCATCCCCAGGCTCAGAATTCACAGCCTCCATGAAAATGGTCTTCATTTTTAAAGGGACAGACAAGGTAGAGGGGAAATATGCACATACCAGTTGTTAAGGCATCTACACTGCATTGCTGATGCCAGTCTCAAAAAACTTGTAGCAAAGGTACATCCACAGAAAATGCTATCACTATTTCAAAAACTCTGTCCAACAAAGAGCCTTAAGTATATAAACCCCACACATAAATACTCTTTGTAGTGTGACTGATTTTCTTCTTCCTTGCAGTCATGCCAGGAAACTTAATTAAAAGATACTTAGATTTCAGCATGCACAGTTTGTCCCCATCATGAACACTAACACTCGGTTCTGAGTCTTTCAACTGAACACAAAATTAAGCACTTTCAAGCCAGCTACTTCTAGCCTCCTGCCACATGGATTACAAGGTGATATTCATAACGTGAATGTTCCCAATTGTACAGCACGAAGTGCCTTGCAAGCTCTGGAAACCAAGCAGGCCCTTTGATTTTGCCTTCAGTTCACAGCATCTCCATTCAGGAAGCCAACGATTAATTACTGTTTGTGCACAGTTGTATACTGTCATTTATGCTGCATGCTGTTTGCATTCAAAACTTGGTTAACAACGTAACGACAAAAAGGAATCGAAGCATGTAAAATATCAGAGGGATTTCTGGTGAGAACACTTTATAATGAGATGCATTTTCTTGCTAAAGGCTGGATAGCCTATCACGTTTTTGGTTTCATTATCGTTGACATCTTTGCCCATCAAATTATTAGCTACTTTGGAGAAAACACATACTAGCATTTGTCTTTGAAATTAAATACTCAAACTACATGTACTGTACTCCAAAGAACTAAAATCAAAAGATAGTATAGATATATGAAAATGTAGCGATCGCCAGCTCTTAACTCTGCTCTGCTTTTGAGAAGGTAATTTTGTTCCAAAAGTGGTTTCAGGGTTGCTCTTTGTCCTCTGCGAAGTAGGAGGAGAAAACATGCTTATCTGAACAGACTATGCTCAAGAATGATCATGTTTTTGTACGGCAACTGCTGCTAAACATCTTCCTTCAGCTCAATCCCATTCTTTGTAGCACTGGCCCTGGGAATCGAACAGTTTGAAGGGTACAGTATTATGTTTTCATAATAAAGCTGATTATAAAATAATTTAATGGAGCAGCAAACTTTTTTATTTACTCAAAACCAAGACTTGTCCCCCTATCCTGAATTTAACATGGGGAAAAAAGCCCCTTGTCTTGGATTCAAGTATGAGGTGGGGATGGGGACAGAGAAGGGTAGGGCTCAAGGCTGAAGTCATGGCCACAGCTGTTGCCTGCCCTCCCACTGCCTCTGCCCTTCCCATCCAAGCTGCCTATTCTTGCTCTGGTTTTAGCTCTGGCCCCACTGAAGCCTGGCTTCAGTATTTGCTCTGATCCAAGCTCTCCTGGAAGCAATAGAAGTGTTAGACAGGAGCAAACACATGGTTTTTGCCCAAGGCTGGAGCAGGGCTGGAGCCTGCTGGAGCTTGAGCAAGGGTGACCAGCAGCAGGTGGGCCAATGTGTGTGTGGGGGGCAAAGGCAAGGGGGTCCTGAGGATGAGGGGTAGCAGGCACAAAGGGGGTGGAGAGGTGGCAGGGGCAAGGTGTGGAGGGACAAGGAGCAGAGGTCAAGCTCCTGAACGCCCCTCACCTTCCCCAACACTGTTCCCTTAAAATCTGCCTCTCTACCCACTACCACTGCCTGTCCCCCCACACTGTCTGTTCCAGGGGCGACGGGTAGGGGGTGCATGTGGGTGCACATGCACCCCCTGAGTGTGGTAGTGCATCCCCTACAAAAAGGCACTTTCAACACTGTCAATGGCACCTGTGGTTGGTTGCCACTCGCTACCCCATTGCCACCACCAGCAGCAGCATCTGTGGGCAGTCTGTGATCTCCGCTGGCCACCACCAATGCTGCTGGTAGTGCCTGTGGGTGGTCGCTGACCCCTGGTCAGTGCTCACCACTCCCCCCCCGCTCCGCCAATAGCTCCCCCACTTACTGCTACCATGCTCCTGCTGCTGCCGCCATGCCCCCCCCCAGCCGCAGGGGGCACGCATCATTCATGGCCTGTCCTCTACTGCCTTCCTTCCTGGTGGCTCCCCCACCTTCCCCACCTTGTTGTACCACAGTGGTAGAGGAGCAGGGGGGATGAACTTAAGACATCTCTCTAATAATTGCATACAATACATGGAATATTATAACAAATTTATAAGTTTGTAATTTTATAAATTTATATTTTTATAACAAATTATTGGGGGGGTGTCTTAACTTCATGGCTGTTTTAGTTTCAGGTAAGTACAGTATGGTACTAAAGGACTAACGCAAGCAGATGTATAATGAGAGCTCTTTATGATTATGAAACAGACTTTAAATTCTAGGTACAGATACAGTTTTCTGATTGTCTTTTGAAGATACAAGTATGCCAACAGCATTCACCAGTTGCTCCAGGAAACCTTTATCTCTGGGTTCCTAAAACATAAGAACATAAGAAGTACCATAATGGGCAGTGGCAGGGAGCCCTGGGAGCCAAAGTGAAGGGGCATCAAAAGGTGCTGTCCAGCCGGGGCAAGGCACGTGACAGAGCTGCGAGCAGCTCATTGGAGGGGATGGGGGATGGGGGAAGGGCAACTCCCCCCATTGCATGCATTCCTGGGCAAGCATGGGGGGCATGTGTCCTCCAGATCTGTGCGTGGGGGTGAGGGCAGGCTGCCGCAGCAGGTTTTGCCTCAAGTGTCAATCTTCATTGCTATGGCACTAATAATGGGTCAGACCACATGTCCACCTACTCCAGTACCTTGTCTCTGACAGTGGCAGGAGAGGATACTTTAGAGGAAGAGCTTTTAACTAGATATATTTAGAGTGTTCCCTGGGCAGATCCACCATTATTGGTTTAGAGATGCCAGAGAAAACATCTCCATTCTGTTCAACAGCTATCAATAAATCTATAATCCATTAATTTATCCAGTACCTTTTTGAACCTGGCAATGCTGTCTGCCTCCTCCACCTCCTATGGCAATAAATTCCACAAGATAATTATACTTTACATTTAAAAGTATTTTCTCTGGTTAGTTTTAAAACTGTGACCTATTAATTTCAGTGGGTTCCCCCTAGTTCTAGTATTCTGGGACTTGATGAGCAACTGTTTCCTGTTCATTTTGTCCACACCCATGATGATTTTATAGACTCCCCCCAGCTTTCTCCTTTCCAAACTAAAGAGTCATAGCCTTTTTTGTCTCTCTTGGTATGGCAACTGCTCCATACCCGTGATCATGTTCTGTACCTTTTCTAATTCTACTATATTCTTCTTGCGATGTGGAGACCAGAACCACTCACAGTATTCAAGACATGGGTGTACAAAAGAACCTTTCTCCCAATCCTGTGATGACTTAGTTTTCTACTTCAATATGCTTCCTATTTCATAATAACAAGCTGGTCTAAGTTCTGTTTTTCTATGGCATAATGAAATGCTCACAGGTTTCAGGTTTCTTTAAGTCATTTGGCCTTTGGTCTTAGGATAAAAGGAACAAATTGTTCAATAGTCATCTTGCAACATACCTTCTGCTCTCGTGCCTTATTGCTTAAAAGCAATATGATTATATGTACAGTATCACCATATGGCTATCTTTTTCTCTAGGCTAAACATTTTTTTCTAGAACACACAATATATCACATCTGTTGCTGCTGGTAAAAGGTCATCTGAGAAAAAAAGATCTATGAGGAAGGTTTAAGATGACAAATACAGACATTTATGAGCCAGATTTTGACACCTTTACATTTGTTCAACAATAACTTACCCTATAAAGGACTGCAGTGATTATGTATGGAAAAAAATCTCATTTAGTATTACTAAGGATAGAAAAAGCTGACCATTCACAGTTCTTCCCTGCACATAAAGGAACCCTACAGAGCTAATTCTGCAATCTCACTCAGGTTCTCTCAGGACTACCTCATACACAAGCAGTCCCATTGCTTTAAAAAGATTCTCTCTTCAAGAGAATGGAATGGGCTAATTTTCCTCCAAGTTATAGCAGGTCAAAATCCTACTAGTGTTCAATAACACTAAAAATATTCATAATATCATTGGGCATGTCCAGACGAGCCTGCATGTGCCTCTTGCAGCGTCTTAAACTCCTTTGAGATGTTGCAAGAGGCACGTGTAGGAATGAGAAAATGTTCCCCGTGCTGCAAATTTGCAGTGCAGGGGCAAAATTAGGCCCCTGGATATCTAGGGGTCAAAAAAACTGAAGAGAAAAAAAGTGGGCTGTACCCTGAGGCTACCTGAGGCTGGATCCTCCACAGAGACACTCTGGTAGCAGCCAGAGCATCTCTGTGGTTGGCCCACACCCTGGTGCTGAAGCACGCTGCCTTCCCGTGCAAGGCAGGCAACATGCCAGGTGCAGGGAGCTGGACCCAGGCTCTACTGCAGGTAAGTAAGGGGTGGGGAGGCTAGAAGAGGGGGGATGGGACCATGGGAGAGACTCCCACTGGCCCTACCCATTCCCCCAGCCCCCTGGATCCCTGCACTACCCAGCCCCAACCCT
>NW_017728948.1:69329527-69334907 GCF_001723895.1 Crocodylus porosus | reverse complement strand
CCAGGCAGGGCAGCAATCTGGGGGGCTGGGGTAGCAAGTGGGGATGGGGCATAATGGTCCTGTGGGGGGTAGCTCCTGCAGGGGCCATTTGGCCCCTGTTGGGGGGGCTGTAACCCCTATTGGGGGGGTGGCTGTTGCCCCTGAGGGAGGCAGCAAAACATATAGGTATTTAGAATTTACTTCATTATGATAATAGAGACACTGGTAGGCTTCCAAATTGCTTTAACACTGTACGTATATCAATAAAATATTGCCCAACTGATTGCTCTCTCTCTCTCTATATATATAGATATAGATATCTATCTATATATATAGTGGTTTTTTGTTTTAATTGTGGAGGAACATGAATTTCGGGGTGTTTTACACAGTGACTTTGGGATTTTTTTTTTATCAGGGATTTTTCAGTGTTCAAATAGGGAACACCAGAATTCCTGCTAGGGAGGCAAATGGTAGGACTGTGTCTGCTTAGAGCCGGTACCTTGGACCCAGCTAGAGATGGCTGATCTCCTGGCCAGGAGGACATGCTTTGACAGTGCAAAGAAGGCCAGCACACCTGGAACATCTTCCAGGCGATAGCTGCCCAGATGGCCAGGCAGAGGGCACACATATCAATAGTGCCACACAAAGGCCAGCTTTGCAGCTACTGTCTACTAGCAGCTGGCTCAGAGGGGTAGATGTCTCTACTGGCTGTGCAGTCCCCATCTGGGTCTGGCAGGTTCACAGCAGGTTACAGCCAGACTGCTGCAGTGAGTAAAGGGTGCAGGGAACTCTCAGGGCTGCTTCAGCAGTACAGCTGGCACAAGGGGTCATGTCCCCATGTACCCAGTGGCTGGGCCCCAGAAGCTCCTGAAAGTGAGTAGCCCTGAGCTACTTGACAGGGCTGCTGGGAACAGCACAGGTGTTGCTGTTATGCTGCTGGGAACAGCACAGGTGCTCTAGCTCCCCCCTGGCTGCAGATCTGGGAGGAGTCAGGCAGGGTTATTTTGCCCCAGGTAGCACAATTTGCCCCACACCAAAGTGCATGTCCAGGCACATGTGCTGAGGCAAAAAGGCCCAGCTCAAATTTGCACCACTTCTATTTGAGCTACTACAAATGCAGGTGCTTGCATGTATGAATGTGCCCACAAGGTCTATCCCAACCATACAGTCAGTCTAATAAAAGAGATTACCCACAGAAATCCTTGCCTTTTACATATATCCTGAATCATCACAGCTCCAGCATTAGGCTCCAACACTGCCTAATATCACAACACTTTCTAGGTGTCTTAGGAAAAAAAAAAATTGCTGAGATACTGTCTGAGAACAACTAGCCTGTTATCAGCTGATATAATGCAGTACAATAGATTCACAGAAGAGCTGATACAGGTTCTCTGGATTTATCCAGTACTATACTGCTTATAAACCTCACATGGGGAATAACAGCAGGATAACCTTGAAAGAATTATTTCTAAGAGAGATCTTGATCTTAACACTTCTGAAGCTGCTTTTGCTACTCTATCAAAGAACCCTGGCTGCATTAATATCTTAGTGTTCCTTATTAGCCACTTTTACATTAAGAGCTTAAAACTTTCAGTTGATTTGCACAGTAATTTTTAAGGTAAGTAAACACATGGGTCTTAAACCCTGAAATTTTTACATAGAATGCAGTCTGAGAGTAAGAGCCTGAACAAAATCACTGAATAACTTTTTCCTCTTATCTTCTCACTATGCTTCAGTACTTTGGGCTGACAGAACTACACATGGCCAGGTTTAAACTCCTAAACTCAAAACTTGCATCAGACAAGCTCCAGCACTGACATGCAATCCCTACTGAGTTCATGGACTATAAGACAGTATAGAATTTCTTCTGTTATAGTCCAGAGGGTTTTTTCTTTCTTTTTAAATACGCCTCTATGTTTTCATACAAAGATTGAGAGTGTGCCTGCTCAGCCATATAGTTCAGGCTATTGTTCATTTAACTGTTCGATGGATGGATAAACTCATGAGTGAAAAATTAGAAACCGCTTCTTAAAAGGTGCCCCTGTGCTTTTGTATGTGTATGGAGACAGAGAGAGAGAGATAGAAAAGAAGGAGGAGAAGGACGGTGAAATAGGTTGGTAATATGTTATAGAGCACGTAACCTATAGAGCACCAGTGCAAATCCACCCTGCATTAGTTATAACTGAAAGATGTTACCATCTCACAGATGTTTCATTTCAACTGTGAAATGAGTTGATAGTTTCATTCTAGTTCCACATGTACAGATATCCGTATCATAGAAATAAAACCCCATTCATAACTGTATACCACTCAACAGCCTCTGACAGAAATCCAGTAAATTGCAAATTTGCATGAATTAATATATTTGCATAATTTCAGACACAAACTGTAAGAAGCGAACGTCTTTCAATTTTAAAGTTATGCCGTAACAAACCCAATTGCAGGGAGATAATTGAACAGATTTGTAGACAGCCTGAATGCTTGATAGGTGCCCTATATTTCGGGTAACCATATTCTTTTAAAGGAAATCTGGGACACTGTCTCCCTCCATACCCCAAGTCAGCAGCGCTGCTGCAGGCAGAGGCAGGCGGGCAGGGGTGTGGGATGCAGTCTGGCAGGGAGGCGGAGTGGCATGGTGCATGCCTGACCTGGATCCTCCTGAGCAGTGGCTGGAGGCAGGGGGAGGGCTGGGCTGGGTACTGCTCCAGTCTGCCCACCTTGCTCACACAAAGCAGCAGCAGTGCCTGTTTGCCCATCTGTCAGGGATACCATGCTGCTCCACCTCCCTCCTGAACTGTACCCTGTAACCCTGCCCCGTGCCTGGTTCTGGGATTTTTCACTAACCAGCCAGGACCAACCTAAGACATCCAGGACAGTCCAGGCCATACTGGGATGTATGGTCACCCTACATATACTTCTACATATAAATCCAGTAAGATACCTTATTTATTAAAAAGCTCTGTGTTGTGGTTACTATATAGCTATTACTCTCTTTCACAATGACATATAGTAAGAATACGATGGGGGAAGGGCATTTGCCTGAACTAAGGCTAGCTTGGGACTTGTCCTATGACTTGTATGCTGCACATGAGGTGGTGGTACCTCTTATACACCCACACAAATGTTACAGATCTTTGGGGTAGGCACACAGCATTCAGTGAGAACCATGGCCATTATTCCTAGGCCATCCCATTCCATTATTTACAGCAGATGACTGGGTGGAAGGTAAAGCTTTAATGTGAACAGGGAGTACAGAAAAAAAACCCAAATAATTTGAAGCAACTCCCTATAAGATTTGATAACGATATTTTAAAATTGTACACTAGAAAGACAGGGATCTATAAAAAAAATACAGTCCTGTTTTTTTGTCCTACCAAGTGTTTGCTTTCTCCCTTAACATCTTCAAGGTTTCACCAAGAATTTCTCATACTAAGTTTTAAAAGTTGAGTAAAATATAGTAAGAAAGCTCAGAAGTATGGACACTGGAAAGAAAAAGACAAAAATGCTTTCTTAGTATTCTGTCTTGTGAGAGTCTGGGGTATGCATATTTGGATCATAAATTATAAAAAAAAGTCAGGGGGGCTGTTCTGTGCCAAAGCTATTTACACATACCAATCAGTCTAGTTTCATTTTTAAGATCTCCCAACACACAATGCTAAGCCTGCCATAGGAATGCTGCTGGAGCTTCCCTGTAGAAAGATCCAAAAACCCGTAGCCTGCAGTGAAAAAATGTGCACTTGGCAAATAGGGAGCTTTTGGGCACTTTCATCGGAGAGTCCCTCTATGTAAGGACTGTGACATACTGGGCGTGTCTACATGTGCGTTACAGTGTTTTCCCTAATGTGCATTAAATTTAGTGCCTCCAGTGTGAGGTACTAAACAAGGAAGATGAGTATTAGGCTGCCTTGATGTGCAGTAATGAATGCACATGGTTTTTAAGTGATGCTTAATGCGCAGTAGCCCATTTTACTGCGCATAAGCATAATAGCACATTTTTTTACATGACACTTTAATGGACAGTAAAATAGGCTACTGTGCATTAAAACACACATGTAGACATAGACTCATAGAATTATAGAAAATTAGGGTTGGAAAGGACCTCAGGAGGTCATCTAGTCCAACCTCTTGCTCAAAGCAGGACCATTCCCAACTACAGCATCCCAGCCAAGGCTTTGTCTAGCCGGGTCTTAAAAACCTCCAAAGATGGAGATTCCACAACCTCTCTGGGTAACGTGTTCTAGTGTTTTACTACCCACGTAGTAAGAAAAATCTTCTTTATATCTAACCTAAACTTCCCTTGCTGCAACTTGAGACCACTGTTCCTTGTTCTGTCATCTGCCACCACTGAGAACAGTCTAGTTCCATCCTTTTTTGAATCCTGCTTCAGGTAGCTGAAGGCTGCTATTAGATCCCCTCTCAGTCTTTTATTTAGATTAAATAAACTTTAGTTCTCTCAGCCTCTCCTCATAAGTCATGGGCCCCAGCCCCCTAACCATTTTTGTTACCCTCCACTGGACTCTCTCCAATTTGATCACATCCTTCATGTAGTGGGGGACCCAAAACTCAACACAGTACTCCAGATGTGGCCTCACCAGTACTGAATAGAAGGGAATAATCACTTCCCTTGACCTACTGGCAATACTCCTACAAATGCAGCCTAGTATGCCATTAGCCTTCTTGGCAACAAGGGCACACTGCTGGCTCATATTCAGCTTATTATCCACTCTAACCCCCAGGTCCTTTTCTGCCAAGCTGCTGCAGTCAGCCCCCAGCCTGTACCGGTGCACAGGATTGTTCCATCCTAAGTGCAGGACATTGCAGTTATCCTTGTTGAACCTCATGCGATTTATTTTGGCCCAGCCCTCCAATTTGTCTAGGTCGCTCTGAATCCTAGCACTACTCTTCAGCGTATCTACCACTCCCCCCAGCTTGGTGTCATCAGCTAACTGAGGGTTACTCTATGCCATCTTCCAGGTCATTCATGAAGACATTGAACAAATTTGGCCTCACAACCAACCTCTTCACTTCACATGATACCTGCTGCCAACTAGACATCAAACTATTGTTTACTACCCTCTGAGCTCGATGCTCCAGCCAGTTTTCTATTCACTGTTCATTCATCCAGCCCATACTTCCTTATCTTGCCTGTGAGAATGTTGTGGGAGACTACCAAAAGCCTTGCTAAAATTGAGGTATACTACATTCACTGGTCTCCCCATGTCCACAGAACCAGTCATCTCATCGTAGAAGGCAACCAGGCTGGCCAGGCATGACATAGATTTCATAGATTTCATAGACATCAGGGCTGGAAGGGACCTTGGGAGATCATCGAGTCCAGCCCCCTGCCCAAAGGGCAGGAAGTCAGCTGGGGTCATAGGATCCCAGCAAGATAAGCATCCAA
>NW_017728948.1:69327739-69329516 GCF_001723895.1 Crocodylus porosus | reverse complement strand
TATACCCGTGGTCCAGTCATGGGTGGAGTCCCACCAGGTCTCCGTTATCCCAATGATGTCATAATTCTTTGCACTGAGCAGGAGGATGAGCTCCTGACATGCCCACCACCAGGGAGCTTCAGGGAAACTTACTCGGAGTTTCTCTGTGACACACCATTTCTGTTGATATACGGCCTCAATCTCTACAACTGTCAATCTAGTACCACTTACTAGCACTGTTTACATCTTAATTCATTTTTCACAGAAAATTGCATTTCCTTTGTACTACACTTGAGTGCAAGGAAGCAATATGGAATTAGAACTCCCTCTAATTCCCTGTGCTTGTTACCTGGATATTTGTGGCTAAGTGGGGACTGAATAGGGAGAAGCAAGGATGGACTGGCCTTGACCCAGTCTGACAACTTAGGGTATCTACAGACATTTAAGGAAGGCACTCTAACTCATGGCACTTTAAAGAAGTGCCATGAGTTTGACCTCCCGCCTACCTCCTGACCCAACAGACATTTGCCTGTTGGGTCGGGGGGCTCAAGCCTCCCCAAAACCTGCCAAACCGACCCTCTACCCAGACCCACGCCCCCCTCCATAGCTCCAGCCATGGCAAAGCCAAGCTGGCAGTTATGTGCTGCCCCTGTCAAAAGGCTTGGGCAGGGGGCAAGGGAAAGGGGGCTTCCTTTCCCCACCCCCAACCCAAACCTCTTAACAGTGGCAGCATGCAACTGCCAGCTCAGAGCTTTGTCACAGCCAGAGCTGGGGGGGATGGCAGGGTAGAACAGAGTCCCCTTGCCCCATGGGCCTGCTCTGGCTTCCTATACCCCATCCAGGGTAGCTGGGGGGTGGGGAGGCATGAGGTGAGGGGGCTCCATTCCAGCCCAGCCCCACCCCTCGCTCTGGCCATGGCAAAGCTTAGCTGGCAGCTACATCCTGCCCCTTCTTCATCTTGCTCCTTGCCCCACTGCACAGGGAAGCCTTGTGCATGTGAAAAATTAACACTCAAGGGAATCTGAAGCTGAAGAATTTCTCTAAGTCACTCTGCTTTAGAGTGCCTTCAGCTAATAGCTGATGTATTGAGGGTTAATTTTTTGTGTGATTAGCAATTTTAAAAGCACCCTGCAGCCATGAATGTGTGTTATATCACAGCTGTAGAGTGCTTTCAGGGGCCAGATCACACAAAATTGTAGCTTGTGTAAGCACCTTTAAAAACTGATGCAGCTTAGTGAGCATGTTATATGAAATGGAAGTCAGTTACTGCTGATTATTACTACCACCCTACTGACAGAGGAAAATCATACACAGACAGAACTTCTCTATGAGCTGTATCCTAGGTAAGAAACAGACATTGTTTTCATCACCTTTATGCCACCATAACAGTTTTTGTGGTGACACAAAGCAACAGCAAATAGGTGTCTATACCTTTTGTCACATCACAATGTAACCATGACAAAAGGTAGTAATATATTGTGCCTCCTTATTGTGGCGGATGTATATTTGCTTTATCATGGCAGGAGAGTATGGGTAGCCTGGAGCTGTCCACACTCTCCTGCTGTGCCACATGGTCTCGAGTGGCCTCGAGTATGCCCTGGGCCCCTCAACAACTGAACTCCAACTAGCTTCAAGCAACAAGGACAACAAAAAGTCCTTTTTCAGATATGTGGGGAGCCAGAGGAAAAGCAAGGGCAATGCTGAACCCCTGCTAAACCAGACGGGGCAACTGACAACTGACGCCCAGGAAAAAGCCAACCTATTAAATAGGTACTTTGCGTCAGTCTTTCATCAGTCC
>NW_017728948.1:69278079-69325294 GCF_001723895.1 Crocodylus porosus | reverse complement strand
AAGAGTAAATTGGATGCTTATCTTGCTGGGATCCTATGACCCCAGCTGACTTCCTGCCCTTTGGGCAGGGGGCTGGACTCGATGATCTCCTGAGGTCCCTTCCAGCCCTAATGTCTACGAAATCTATGAAATAAGCCTGCCTGGCTTTCCCTGCTTCCAGAGATGTGGTCCCAGAAATCTCCCTGGCACAACTCTGGAAGCAGGGAAAGTCAGGGTTCCCTGTTTCCAGACACATAACCCAGTGATTCCAGGTGGGAGTCTCTGAAAGTAGGGAAAGCTGGGACACCCAGCCCTGGGGCTGGACTGGAGTCCTGAATTGGCTCCAATGTGCTGATCCTGGGCCAGCTGACTGACATCCCCACCTCTGGGACCATGTACTACATTGGAGAGTCCCAGCTTTCCTCACTTGGAGAGATGCACTTTCAGCATCCCTGGGGTGTGCCAGTGGTAGTGGGGAAAGTCCGAGTTGCCTGCTTGCAGAGATTGCTGGAGAGCCATTTTTGCTAAGGGTAACATATCACCCGTTTTCCCACCAGATCAATAGGAAGGACAACAGGTGATGTTTCATCTAACAAAGCGCATCACCTGAGCTGGGCCATACCCCAGAAGAGCTGATTTACTTCATTTGGTGATGTTTATTCCTACCCCTAAAGACAAAACTGAGCAGAGACACAATGCACTCATATGATCCAAAAGTATTAGCTATGCATATAACATATTAGTTATGCACTAGTCAGAGATTGAAATTTTCTCTTTTTTTCAAATGCATGTAAATGCTGTATAACTATATAATATTACTGCATATTACTAGCAGATGCAACAATAATTAATGGAATCTGTCTTGCTGGCAATGAAGTTCATGACAAAACTCACATGCTTTCACATATGAGTAGACAGCCAAACAGACTCATAGGTACACATGCACACACATTCACACACACAGTATATCACCTTACCCACCAAATTCACTCCCTTTTGAATTAAAACCCAACCACTGTTTTATTGGGCACTGCAGCCTTACACAACAGCTTAGCACAGGAAATATACAGTATTCATTTAAAAGTATAAAAAGCCCTCATTTAGTAGAATTTAATTATCCAGCTTGGAATGTGTCCTGATCAGGAGGATTAATATCTACACTCCACTGGGCCTCTTTGTGCCAAAAAATATTTTGATGGTATTTAGGCTACCATAAACGTTGAAAATTTGATATTTATAGTCAGCATGTGTGAATGTTCCTTAGGCCTTTAATAGACCAATTTTGGGAAAACATTACATGAGTATGTGCTTGATTATCTGGCAGAGAACAAAACAGAAACTAGTTAGCTACAAGTATGAACCAAGGTTCCAAATTCTGAGAATTTGGATATGTAATTTCTTTGTTATTTCCTCTGTAAATGAGGGCTCAAAGTATATTTTTGAGCTCTCATTTGCCAAGAGATATTTTCTAACAAGTACACACATATGCCAGAGAACGTATTTCCCAAGAAAAATAAACCTTTGGCCCTTCCCAGTCTGAAACAAAGAAATGTTGTGATATGCATATAAGGAATGCTTGCAAGTCTCATTTACTGTAAATAACTCTGGTAATAAAACCCTGCACTTACACAATGCCTTCCTTCCAAAGATTTAAATCATATTACCAAGGTGGGAAAGCATTCACACCCCTATTTCACAAATGGAGAGAATAAGACAGAGAGAGGTGAAGTGACTTGTCCCTGGTCACAAAATAAATCAGGGTCAGAGCCTGAAATCAAACTGATTCCTTAATCCCTTTCCCAATAAAAAGGACATGAAGTCTGAGATGGGTTGAAATCCTGACTCTGCTGAAGTCAATGGCAATTGGGCCAGGTTTTCAGACAAGGTATCTGTCTAGGGCCCCTGGCAAACATACATTTAAGATATGATTAATCTGTAAATCATGTCTTAAATAGTAACCTAGCCCCACACTCAAGTCTGTTTAAGGTGAATGGTAAATAAGTCACAAAGTTATTCCACATGTGATGTGTAACAACTTTGTGGCTCGTTTGTATCATGCCTTAAATTGAATGTGTGCCCAGTTGGGGATGGGCTATGGCAGATGCCAATGCTTAGCTGCATGTCAGGATCTAGCATGGGGCAGCCTTACTGTCTGGGACACTAGTGTCCCTTACCTAATCAGGATGGAGGCAGAACTAGTTCCTGAATCCTGCATTCACCCCCACACAAAATGATGTGTGCAGCTGACCTGAACACATGGTTTTATGACATCCCCAGTACTCAGAGTCTCCAAGATCAAGGGCACTTTCCCCAATCCTGTGGTCTCTGTGCACCAGGGATGCCAGAAAACTGCATGTGCAACCCAGCTGCACACACAGTTTTTAAAGGTCCTACCATGACAAGACCCTGGGATCATGGAGAGCCTTCCCAATCCAGAGATCCCCATGGACTGGGACCTACCTATAAAATACACATATGAAGCCCAGATGGGCTGCAGAAGTGGCTTTCACTCACCACAACACATAGTGACCTTGGCATCAGACTGAGACAGCCCAATAGTAGGGTCCTTGTGCTCCAGGACCTATAAGACCACATGTGCTGCTCAGCTAGGTAGCACTGCATTTTTTCTCATTCTGGCACAAAGAGAGCCTGGGATCAGGCTTTAGCAGCCCAAACTTGGGCCCCCCATGTTTCAGGATGAATAAAACCCCAAGTGTGCCACCCATCTCAGGGGTTTTGACAATTAGCTGATTGTTGGTTGGGCCTGGGGATCTCATTGAGGCCGATTCCAGATGCTGATTCAGCCCCCAGCCCCATCTGGCAATCATCTGACTGTGGGCATTTGCTTGCTAGTACAGGATCATGATCCCAGGCTCCCCCTGCATTGGCAAATAAGGTGTGACGGGGATCTAATCCCAAAATCACACATCCTACCCTGCACATATCAGGCATAATTCAGATTCCATTATGCCTTTAAATGAATGTCTCAGTAGTCTAAGCTGAAATAAAAGCCCGTTAGCATTTTTAATTGCCATGGTGAATTAGACTCTACTTTACACTTCACTTAAAACAAAATATAAGTTTCCCCTATTCTTATGAAACTGGCCAATATCACATCACATATAAAAATGGTCTGACTGCAGATACACTTGATAAAAGTATCACATAGCTCTTTTCATTATATTTTGTCTTTGATGGCAAAACTTAGTGACTCAAGCACAGAACAGAATATTTTAAGTTAAAGGTGACCCCAAATACCCACCTAATTTACTATTCAGTAAGTGTAAGGAACTGCTCAGTCAGAGGCCTTGTAAACAATCTCCCTCTGGGGTGATGAAAGTGGGTTGAATACTTTTTTCAATGAAACATTCTTTTTACAAAGGTAATAGTTAAATCAGTGCTATGTCAGTGTGGAAATTTGTTTACCATCTTTCAGAGATGGATCTCTTACAGCCTTAGAATAATTCTGTACAAATATTTCAAGGCACTTATGATATGGTGTTTCAAAAACTAATAAATAGGTTTGAGCACAAGCAGGTCTACTTCAAATATTAAAGTTCTTGCTGAGAAAAATGTTCACTCTGCATCCCAAAGGGACAGAGATGATAGCATAATGGCACACCTCATGTGCATTTCATTTTGTATACACAACTGTAATCCCAATAAAAAAAAATCATTGGAAAGAAAGAAATTGAAAAAAACAGCAAAGTGACTTAAAAATGCAGCACACTCTGATTAGAGGCATATGTTGCTCTTGTTTCATTGTGGCTTCCCATTAATTTCTGCTTGGCTCACGACACATGGAAGGATTGGATGAAAATTACTAACAATTTTCCACAATTATTATCTCAGATATTTAAATGAAAGTCTTCCAGCTATTTTTGTTCCCTTTATAGGCAATGAACTGAGTTTTTACCTCAGGGTAATGAGTATGAGGTAAAATCCTCATGAAGTCAACATGGTTTGTAGTTTTCACACAAATCAGCAGGTTGATACAAGCTGTAGGCTCCTCCACTATTTTTTCATTGACTTAGTAAGTCACAAGAAAACTATGATCTGTCTTGTCTTTATGAGGATTTTACCCTACTTTAGCCAATTCAACTAAGGAACACATTTTTTTTTCTTGTGATGTCTTTTATGATCTCTTTCCAACAGAAGGATCAAGTTGTAGGGAACATTTGGGGAAAGGTTTCCAAACTATGTGAATATTCCCTGAAATCAAGGATTCATATTTACACCAAGACCACGATTTTCCAACAATGGGCTCCTAAAGCTGAGCCCACTGATGCCTATTTAGGCTTTGAGGTAAAGTCCCGATCTGCAAGTTGTTCCATGCAGATTGACCCCTACCCCTATGCTGAATAAGTGGAAGGACTGATTTTCCAAAGTGCAGAGCACTCGGCTGCTCATGATGAAGCTGACTGCTTGGAAGAGTCTGAATTCTGATTTCCCTTGGAGGAGGTATCGGGTATTTCCTGCTTGGCCTCTGCTTTTCCACATCACCATATGTCTCTCTTTTCTCTTTTTATCCCCTAGGGACTCATTTTTAACTGGAGTACCCTGAAAATTCCAGGTCCTGGAATAGAAGTGGTCCTCATCTGATTTTCATGGAAGGTGGGAGACTCCCAAAAGAAAGCGACTTGTCTTTGTTCTTTTCTTAACCTTGCTCCTTCCTTTTTGAACACTTTGGCTGCCGATATATGTGCTTGTTGCTGTTCTAATTATAACATGGTGGAGCAGATTCGATCAACAGAGTCTGCTCCGCATTCTAATTAGAGCACTGCAGCATCGCCACAGTGTCACATGTCAGTCCCCATTTGTTTTAAAATGGCCATGGGGTCACTTTAACTAAACCTTGTTAAATGAGACTTAGTTAAAGCATCCCATGGCCATTTTTAAATGTGTGGGGGCTTAATACATGTAACAGTGAGGCATTTTAGTGTGGCTGCCTGGGAACCACTATCATTAAAAAGCCCTCTCCACATCCAAGCACATGTATAGTCAGCCTTTGTTTAAAAGCCCACAAAATCTGAAGCAGGGCTTAGTCCAAAATCCCTCTGGAGGATCTTGGAAAGCAACTGGTTGTCTGTGCAGTCTTTCCCCTGTCATATAATTGGGAGGAGCATTAGAAAGGAATGCTTCTAATGCCAGGGGCATGGGTGGTTGAAAAAAGAGGCAGCATGCATTTTGTTTTGTGTACAAAGTCTGCTAGTGCTCCAGGTGTTGAGGTGGTAGTGGCTGAAAGCCAGGTTAGGAGTAGAAAACCTACTAGAGCTATGCCACATTTTTTTTCTAGCCTTTCCTTCACCTAAACATGTAGTGAGGTGCCACATGAGACAAGAGGACTGAGGCCCAGGAAGCCTTTGTGTGATAGGAATGCTATTTCCAAAGATCCTTTGTTATCTTCATCTGCTGGCAGCTCAGATTATAATCATAAATCTGGACTGCCACAAGATCAGGGAGAGGAGTGGATTATTCCTTATGATGTTAATGCAGACATATGTTGGTGATGCGTAGGGGGGGAAATCCTGAAGGAAGTGCTGTTGGCACTTCTGGTTTCACTGCTGGCAGCTCTGGGCTTGGCGATTGGCCACTGGGGGACCCCCGCCCCAGTCGGCTATCAGCCACTGGAGCACTCCCCAGAATAAGGAGGCACCTGTTGTACAAAGGGGCAAACTCCAAGCTCCATGCAGAGTCCAACTGCCTGGGGCGTGGGTTCTGGACACGTGGGCAGAGAGTAATCTTATCACCTTAAACCACAGTGGGCAGATGTAATACAGGGATCACCAACCCATGGTAAATGGGTCATGAGTGCCACATGGAGTTGCTGTGTGCCCGCAATCCCTGGGTGCTCAGTAAAGTGAGGCACCAAAATGGTGGTGGGGGGAAGGAGAGGTGGGGCAGGGCCCAGTGGGGACTCCAGCCTCCAACCCACAAAGACTGGAGCAGGGGCAGGATGCTGTTGGGAAGGGAGGTGGTAAGTGTCACCATCAAGAGATGTGTTAACCCTTCCCTGGCTCTGCAGCTGCTGCATAATACAGGGCTTTGGATTCTTGCTCACTATGTAAAACTGCAGTGGTTGTGTCGCCAGGACGGGGTTAACCTGGTTCATGGCAGTGGCATCTCTTCTTGCAGCAGCCTTATGCCACTGCTTCACTTGTGCTTTGGTTCTACTTGAGGCCCTTGCCTCCATTTCTGTGCTGCCAGGTGCTAGCTATCAGGTGGGGATCAGAGTAGCACTTGGGGAGTGGGTATAGCTTAACTTTGTGGCATGCTAGCCAAAAGAGTTGGCCACCACTGGTCTAATAGTTTTTCTACCCCTACCCTGACATTTAGCTACTTCCACATCATCACATGAAGCACAGGAAGACTTTGCATACAGATCAATATGTATATATCCTCCTCTTTCTGCTATAGAAACTCCAGGCACATGGGCATACTCAGCAGCCTACTGTAAACAGCCACCACCACTGGAGATCATAGTAACAGATTCTCAGGCTCTTGCTTATATGGATTAGTAGGTGTCTCCCTTTTTTGTTTGTGCCATCCCTTCCAAATGCACCAGATGAGCAGCTAGGGGACTGCCAAGGCAGGCAGAGGTAGGATTTTTGAAGGGTTGGGTTTTACTGAGTATTTCCAAATGTGGCATCTGCAGAAGTGTCACAGGAAAATACCTTCTCTTTGAATTCAAATACCTTTACAGCAATATGGAAATTATTATTTTTGTTGTAAAAATACATGCACAGACAAAGGAACTATAGAACAGAGATATTTTTATGAAGATGGTGTTTAGATTGTTTTGATAAATGTACAGAAATTGCACTAAATTTAGTGATTTATACTGACACATTTGGTGCTACCTGCTTTTACCTTGCTAGAAATAATAAGCCTAGTGCAGCCTATGCTTCTAGAAGCCCCAGTAGAAGAATGAGTATCTACTTACCACTGGAGTTTCTCATTCCTGAAACAATATCAGCTCAGGTCCATGAACATATCTGTATTTGTGTGGAGCCGTCTCAAGGCTTTCTGTCATACAGCAGTCTTTGCAGTCACATTTGGTGGTCCGTTGGCAGTACTTTGAAGGACTGGGACCATGAAAAGGGAGTGGGAGGGAAAGGAGTGTCCAAATAGAGAAACATGACAAAGAGTGAGTGCATGTGTTACTCTCACTCTTGACAGGAAGCCCAGAGCTTTTTCTTTGATTGAGCTACATGTGACCGAATAAGGAAGAAATCTTTTTCTTTCTTTTTTTTAAATAAAGAGGCCTGAAAAAACCTGCCAGACATTCATGTTTTACATAAACCTGCAGTTGAGACTTCACAATGAAAAGCTGTGCACTTTTTATTTCTGGTTCAGAGAATTTACATGCTCTTTCGAATGATCTGAGCCTTCAGCACTGGGTTATGCTTCCCAGTCCCCAGCTTAGTGCTCATGTAAAATTGAAGCACTTTGGAAGCAGTTTAAAGCTTGCAGATGAATCTCAATGTAAAGACAAAAGGAAAACAACTATTTAGCACTCTGCTAAATGAAGCTGCGCACATTATAAATAATAGTAATAATAATAATACCACTACCACACCTATTGAATGTTATCAGTGTGGAAACCCAAAAGACAATATCTACATTGGGAACATTAAGTTTACATTTCCTTTGTGTGACCAAGGGTGGAAAAGTTAAAATAGATTCATATTTTTTTAAAAAGGTATATATATATTGAAAGTTTCTTTCAATTTGGGTTTTGGTGTGTGTGCAAGCACGTGTGCATTATTTAAGCTAAGTGCTATTGAGAATTGAGACAATGTAAAAATATCTTATTTCCATGTTCTTAATTCAGTGTCACAGATCAGTGGATGATACAGATATTGTTGGAATAAGGACAATCAAGAAAGTGACACAAGGGGTCACTAGGGAGCCTTGCTGAGTAGTTGTTTTCCTTTTTCTTAATCCATGATGTGCTGGATGGCAGGGAGAAGTGCAAACCCCCCACCTTTTCCTTTTGACCTGGTAGGTATTACATTTCACAGGCGACTTAGATATTTTGACAATTTTTTAAAAAAAGAGACAAGACAGGCAGCTGCTTTCAAAGGTTCTTTTGTCCACTGCACTGTCAAGTTAAGTGACTTTCACCAGATAGATATGTAGTGGCTCTGGGAATTTACTGTCTGTTCCCACATCCTGTGTGTTCTCAGGTTTCTGCTAGGCCAACAGTTAGGACACCAGCTCTGAACACCCAGACATATTTCTTAGATTGTAGTACATAAACGAATTATAACAGTTAGGGTATGAAAAAACAGCATAGTGGTTCCAGAAGTCATTTGTGTGTATGTGTGTCTAGATATTGGTCACAATCCCTGCTCATTTTACTGGAATTCCATGGGATGTAAGGGCAGAATTTAGTTCACCTGAACATAGCACTTTGATTTTGAAAAAGGTCATTTTGGTTTTGGGGGGGAAATGCTCAAAAGCATGCAGTGAATTTGGTTACTGCATTTTTTTTTGGATGCCCAGATTGAAACCCAGTCTACCAGTTGTAGCTTTCCATTTTAGTTAAAACAATACATCTTCCCTTTATCTCAAAGCTCTGGAAGATCAAAAAATAAATCCAAATGAAAACATGATCCACTTCTTAACATCATTGCTCCTTGAGCCTAACAACTCAGTGCTCTAGACCAGGGGTGGGCAAAATACGTCCCTTGGTCTAGATCCGGCTTGCGAGGCCATTCTATCCAGCCTGCAGGGCCCCTAAAAAATTTAGAAAATTAATATTTCTCTGCCCTGGGTTCCTGTCAAAAATGACAAGAACCAAGGGCAGCAGGACCCAAGGGAAGAGCAGGGCCCACAAGAGCAGGGCCCACCCAGCCCCAGCCCCAGCTCTGCCCCCCCAGCCGGAAGCCCCAGCTGGGGCTTCTGGCCTGGGAGCACGTGGCTGCCCTGGCACAGAAAGCTCAGGTAAGGGGGGTGGGGTGGACAGGGGAGGACCCAGGACAGGGAAGGAGCCCGGGGAAAAGCTAAGTGCAGGGTGGGAGGAAGCGGCTCCTTGCCTGCCACGTGTCCGGCGCCCTGTGCTATAGCTGCTTGCTGTCTGCCTGGGTGGCTGCAGCAGGAAGTGCTTGCTGGCCACAGGGCAGGGGAGGGGCCACTGCCCCCCCCCCCGCTCAGCTTTACCTGGGCTCCTTTGCTGCTCCTTCCTGGTGTCGAGGAAAGCGGCACTTCCCCGCCCCGTGGCCGGCACTCCCTGATGCAGCCACTCGCAGCCCGCACGGGGCTGTCTGGAGCAGGCACAGGCAACCCCAGGTGGGCTGGAAGTGACTGCAGTGTGGGGCACTGGCCACTGGGTGTGTGAGGGGCCACTTTTCCACCCCCACACTCAGCACCACCTTGTATCCCAGCCCCACTGCCAGACTGCACACTGTGCAGCTCCGGGCTTGCCCGTCAGGGCTGCCCATAACAACAGTAGCTGCAGCCCCCCCTGCTTGCTGCGCTGGGCAGTGCCACTGTTGCCTCTGGGCTGCCCAGCACACAAGCTCCGGGTGGGCAGCAGCAGCTAACATTGCCCAGTCTGGCAGGCAGGGGGCCCACGGCTGCTGCTGCTGCACACAGTCCTGACAGGTGAGCCCAGAGCCATCACAGAGCCTAGGTTGGCAGTGGGGCCAGGTTACAAGCTGGTGCTGAGCATGGGGAAAAGCGGCCCCCCACTCATTCTGTGGCTGGCGCCCCATGCTGTAGCCACTTGCAGCCTGAGTGGGGCTGCTTGTGCCTTCTCCAGACAGCCCTGCGTGGGCTGTGAGTGACTGCAGCAGGGAGCGCTGGCCATGGGGCAGGTGAGGGGCTGCTTTTCCCCATGCTCAGCACCAGCTTCTTCCCTGCCGGTGAGCAGGGGTTCGGGGCAGTGCATTTCTCCCCAGCTGTACTGCAGGGCTGGGGGGCACTGGGAGTGAGTAGGTTGGGAGCCAGCAGGAGCATAGGGCCCACACCAGTGTCCAAGGGCCAGTGGCAGTGGGGGCCAGGGCAGGGTGGCAGGAGTTCAGGGTCTCAGATGGCAGGGGCTCTATGGAGCTGGGCTAGCTCCCCCCCCCCGCTGGTGCAGCCCAGCCTGGCTCTATAGACCCTTGCCAGCCTGTGCCCTGCTTTGGGCCCCACTGGTGCTGGCCCTGGGACATGGGACCAATGTTCCCAAGATGATGACCACAGGGTGGGGCACCTGTCAAGGAGAGGGGCACCTGTCAAGGGGTGGTGCTACCCATGCGGCCCTCGACAGCCTGTCAAAACTGGGTAAGCGGCCCTCTGCCCAAAATTATTGTCTGCCCCTGCTCTAGACACTACCCCACTTACCCCACAGACACATTCAAGATACTAAATCAGCACTTAAAAACACCACTACTCAAACCAGTAGCAAAAATAAGCCAAAAGCACCAATCAGATAGACAACTGTAGCACACCACCTAGCACCATGTTTCCACATCACGAATGAATAATGACAAATGGACAAAGAACAGCCCATATTCTTATTTTTTTGTGGGTTATTTCTGCATTTGACAGGTGTCTGGAAAGCTTGTTTTATTTCTTCTTTACAATTTGGCACTGCCCCCTCCTGCACCTTTACACTGAAATTAGTCTTTGGGGGGCCTGGCACTACCTCCTCCTGCTCCCATATATCAAGATTTGGACTAGGGGGTGTGATTTCTCCCTCTTCTACTTAGTGCACCAGGATTGGGTCCCAAGGCCTGGTGCTGCCCCCCCCTCCAAACCCGTTCACACTGGGATTGGGCCCAGATCCAACACCACTCCCTCTCAGCCAACTCTGTCCCAACTGTGTCCTAACACTGTCCCTGCTTGAGCCCTTTTCCACCCCAGAAATGAACACACTTCTTTCTTGGAGAATTTTCAGAGAAGCTTATTTGTGACATTCTTCCACAGGAGAAGAACATCATCTACCCAATGTTCTTCATCTGCATTAATAAGAACAGCAACAAAAATAATTTAGCACTGTGGCTCCTAAAGGTCTTTGGCTACCTCCACTAATCTACGTTCATTCCCATCTGTTGTGTGCCTTCATCCTCCAGTTGTCCATGTTTAATTTCTGTTAGTCTGATACTATGTCATGTAGCCATCTTCATCTTTGTTGTCCAGGAGTCGTCCTCCCCTCTGGTACCCAAATGAGCACTCTCTTTGGTGTCCAGATGGCTTCCATTCTTTCAAAGTGGCCCGCTGTAGTTGTGCTCTGATTTCCTGCATCAGGGTTGGGTCTTTGTACAATGGATATAACTCATTATTGTTTTCAGTGTGCCATTCTTATGTTACAGTATCATCCTGTGCATCAAAGATTTCACGTAAAATCTCGCTTTCAAAATGATTTAGTAGCATCTTGTGACAGAACCTAGGTGTGACTACCATATAGCTTGACTATAGGTATCTGTATAGGAGTTGGGAGGCTGCTCTGATGCACTGTAATTACAGTGCATTAGTAATTACCACAATGTGGTAATTACAGACAGCCTCCATGTCTCATGTATCAGCATACCTGAACTTCAAAACTGTGGCAGGGTTGCCATTTTGAAGCATGGGGATGCTAGTACACAAGACGCTCTAGCCGTTTTAATTAGGGTGACTCTTGGATCCGCTCTAATTAAAGCACCCTCCACTCCATTGCCCACATCCCTGGAGAACATGTAAAAATTCCGTATGGGTTTATAAACCTGAAGCCTAGTTTTCCTTGAGGGGAGATTGGATGACAGGAGCTTGTATAATGCAAAGCAGGCTATATTTCCTGTTTTGCATTCTTCTTTAAATTTCTTCCATTATATTAGTATCCTGTGCTATGATTGAACCTAAATACTTAAATTGGGTCACTTGCTTGAAATCGGTGTTGTTTATTATGTGAGGTCCCAAATTTACTGTTGTCCTATTTAACGGTAGATACCGTATTTTATCCAAGTATACTTGTAGTCCGATTTTTATTTATTTCTTTATTTTGCTTCATCTGTTAGATATACAGAGCTTCTGTATCATTCATATTTTCACTTACGAGAGCTTGTAACAAAGTGTTCATCCCAGGCGGTAGCTGCAACAGCACTAATGGGAACTCCAAGAAACCCATCTCTCACAGTCTCTAACACAACCATTAGTACAAACTGTAACCAAAAGGATAAGCTCCCTAGCTATAACACAAATTAGCTCAACTGGGTTCAAACCTTGGCCTAGCAGCACACCTTGCCAGCTCTTCATCCAGGTAGCTCTGCTGTCAGCCAGGTTCTCCTCTGCAGCTCTCAGGTCAGGAGCTCTTCCCTCTGCAGCTTCCAGGGCCAGCCCAATCTCCTCTTGCTAAGGCCCTGGCTTATATTTCTCCCAGATCTGGTCCTTTTCTGGTCAGGTGACTCCACAGGGTTGGCTGCAGGCGCCCCCTGTTTACCTTCACTGCCTGGTCACCATGGCAGCCTATCTGTAGCAGTTCCTTATCTTTCCTGCAGGGCTCCAGCCTGCAGCCCTACTGTGGAGCAACTAGCACAGCATTAGGCTTCCTCCCTGCAGTCTCTCCCCCACCTGGGGTTTCTCTTTAAAGTAGCAGAGAGTTCCTGGCTCTCTGTTACAGAGTAATATCATTGACAGGTACAAAGACTTTATGCTCTCCGTTCAGTTGAATTCCTCACCCTCTTGTTATTTATGCTCCTGTTTACTTTTTCCACTCCTAAGTTGAATAGGATCACAAGCAGACCATCTGCCTGCTTCAGTGCAGTTCTAGTAGGGGTGGAGTCCAATTTACTTCTATAGGCACTAATTCTTTTTCTTCATTCATTTATGCAAACTTTAATGAGTTCAACTGGTTTGTTGGGGATTCCTAATTCAACTAATGTAGCCCACAGACTTTCTCCATGCATACTATCATAGGCTTTCTGGAAGTCAATGAACAGAATGTGTATGCTTTAAATTATATGCACATTTTCTCTCAACCACATTTTACTTCATCTAAACTAATACAATCTTATCTGATATCATCAGTGAAGTGATTTATTAGGATATTTTTCACATTTGGACAGCATTAGCAGGTTTTTTCCGCCAACTTAAATCTGCAAAAACAGCTACCACCTTGATTTTGTGTATCCAAATATATCAGTTCTTTACACTCTACTGTGTAGGTTTAAAGATTTATTTTTCTGTAAACTGGCAATAGTTCGTTGTGTGCAAATAAAAAGGAAAGGGTTTTTTTCATCTTTAAAAATAACTGCAGGATTTTGCTGTTGGCTGTTCTCTTGGTCTTGACCAGTTCAGGATCGAGATTCCCTGGTTTAGAAATTGTAATAGCTGTAAGCAGAAAGAGCTTTAGTGATGCTTATGGGGTTCTTATCCTCATGGGAGGTTCCTATATGGCCACTGGGAGTGATGAGCAGGAAGAGGAAGATATGAGTGACAGCAGTCTAGATATGAACTAACAAAAAAGAATTGAGTAACTTCACACATGTCTTTTCACGTTCTAAGAAGAAACTGAAATAAACACTGTGTATCTTATTTGAGAGTTATAGTCCTATACAGAAATAAAATCATTGAAGGGTTTTTTTTAAATCACTCATAGGCAGTGTTTTGGGCCATGTATGTTTGTTTACATTTTAAATAGAATTCAATTATAACAGCCTCCATTTAGACTGCAATCTGGATAGAATTTTGAATTACTACTGAAGTGCCATAAACAGTTTGCACATAATATTCATACTTGCCAACATTTGAAAACTATTAATAAGAACATTTGGGAAGAAATATAAGGACACATTTTTAAACTGCTTTGAGATGACTTGGGCTAGGAAAGTTTATTGGAGGAACTGGCAATGAGAACTAGCAATATTTTGCTGGAAAAAAGTTAAATATGGAAAAGTAGTGTTTCCAGTGCTTTTGATTTGACACTATATCAAAAGTAAATCAACTTATGTATGGAATTAATGGAATCTAAAGGAACAAATATAATTTTTTTAATAATCTGTGGCAAACCTTACTAAAACAATCCAACAGTATTCTATCCTAATGATCCAAACAATTACTAGCCAAAACAACAGTAATCTCTCATTTAGGACCATCCTTGTAAAAGAACATTTTAATATTTAGTACAAGAAAATGAATTTGCTTCAGACACCTAACTAAAACTAAAATGAATTGAGATGTGATGCAAGAACAAGAGCAGATAAAAAAGACTGAAGAGGGAAGAGAAGCTTGAAATGATATGCGGGTGGTGATAGGGAAATGACAGAAAAGTGACATCTGTGTATCATGAGTGATAAGCAAACTGTTATATAAGTTTGTTTTGGGCCTGTATTATGACAAACCACTTTAAGTGGTGTTCTTAGAGATGATAATGTTGCAATGGAATTACACCCTTGTACTCTTATATACTCTCTTATGTACTCTCATTTTCTATTTATAGTTACTCCACCTTAGAGCTATTTTCACACTGGAAACAGGGTTATGAAGCTGGTTATATTTCCAGAATGGAATTAATCTAAATGATTTATTTCAAATCTAGGAAGAATTGTCCTTATTTATGAAATATGTTAAAGGTCAAGAGCATATGTGACAGGTTATCCTTCTCCTATATTCAAAATTCATGACCAGTCTTAAAGCAAGCAAACGAAGGTGCCAAAAGGTAGTTGTGTTAGCCTAACTGAAAGGCATTGTGCCTTTAAGGCAATGACAAAGATTTCCCCAATCTCCCCAAATGCTGGGGTATGAACAGCCAAATAAACAGTTACAACTAGTGCTTATGAAAAGTAAGCCCTGAAGGTTTCCTGTTTTTACCTGTGGAATGGGAACAGCACACCCAGCAGGTGTGCATGTTGGCCTGGCAGTGTACCACCACAAGGACTAGTAAAGACCTGTTCTAGAGCAGTGGTGCTCAACCTTTGGCCCACAAGCCAAATTGGCCTCATAGATCTATATCATCCTGCCAAAGGGGCTCCCCACAGGTCTGGAAATTTATCACTGGGGAAGTGGTGGCAGTATTAATTGGCATGGCTTCTGCAGCAATTAATACCACCACCTCTCCCCTGCCTCGAGGTTTCTGGATCTGTGAGAAGCCCTCTAGGTTCAATGACAGGGGCCCACATGCTAGATTACACCAGCATGTAGGGTTGCTCTACCTCCAGATGCAGCAGGTGGATCATCCCCGACTAATCTGATTTCTTTTTATGACCAGGTCACAAAATGCTTAGACACAGGAGTAGAGGTGGATGTCGTAGACTTGGATTTTAGGAAGGACTTTGTTATGGTATCTCATCCCATTCTCATAAATAAATTAAGAAGCTATGACATAGATGTTTACATGGTCTGGTGGCTGGCAAATTGGTTTAGTGGTTGCACCCAGAGAGTGGTAGTAGATGGATTGATATCGAACTGGAAGGATGTGGGTAGTGGAGTCCTGCAGGGTTTGGGCCTTGGACCTGTACACTTCAATATCTTCATCAGTGACTTGGATGTGGGTGTGAAGTGTACTCTGTCCAAGTCTGCGGATGATACTAAATTGTGGGGTGAAGTGCACACTGCACAGGGTAGGGAACGATTGCAGGCAGAACTGGACAGGTTAGAAAAGTGGGCAGTACACAATAGGATGCAGTACAACAAGGACAAGTGCGGAGTGCTGCACCTAGGGCGCAAAAATATCCAGCACATTTACTGGCTGGGAAGTGACCCTCTTCAGCAGCACAGAATCGGAAAGGGATCTTGGAGTCATAGAGGACTCCAAGATGAACATGAGTCATCAGTGTGACGAAATCATCAGCAAAGCTAACCGCACTTTATCATGCATCAGCAGATGCATGACAAATAGAACCAAGGAGGTGATACTTCCCCTCTATGCGGCATTGGTCAGACCGCAGCTGGAGTACTGTGTCCAGTTTTGGGTGCCGTACTTCAAGAAGGATGTTGATAGACTCAAGAGGGCCCAGAGGAGGGCCACTTGTATGGTTACAGCCCTATGAGGACAGCCTGAGGGACCTGGACCTCTTCAGTCTCCTCGACAGAAGGATGAGAGGTGATTTTGTGGCCACTTACAAATTTATTAGGGGGACACAGCAAAGGATCAGAGATGCTCTGTTCAACAGGGTGCCTCTTGGGGTAACAAGGAACAATAGTCACAAACTGACAGAGAGCAGATTTAGGCTAGACCTCAGGAAGAACTTCTTCCTGGTAAGGGTGGCCTCAATTTCAAACAAGCTTCCAAAGGAGGTGGTACTCTTCCCTACCTTGGGGGTCTGTAACAGGGAACCCTAGCCCTCTTACTAAGAGACAGGGTGGTCCCTTTAAATCCAGAACCTTCCAGTCATGGCTGGCTGGTCAAGTAGGGGTTAACGCTCAAGCCCTGTCAGCCAGTCAGGTGACAGGAAGAGGAAGGCCAGGATCCTACAAATGGTGAGTGGAGAAAGCCAGAGGGGCAGCAGAGAGGGCGCACAGTCACCGCCAGCATGGAGCTGATGCTGGAGCTGCGGATCCGGCGCAGCTGTTTGCAGCCTGCAAGGTGTTTGCTGCAGCTGCCAAAAGCCCAGGCTGGCTACAAACAGCTGCGCCAGGCTCTGGAGCCCAGTCACCAGCTCTGTGCCAGGAGCAGGGGAGAGACTGGGGCTGTGCAGCCTCAGGTTCCTCCCACACTGCTGGCTCTGAGGCATGGGTGCACACACCGGTACAGAGCTGATGCCTGGGCTCCAGTGCCTGGCACAGCTGTTTGGAGCCTCCCGGATGCAGCCGGCCCCAGCTCTGGGTAGCTGCTGCCAGCTGGGAGCCTGGGCTGCTCCCAGCAGGCAGCTGGGACTCCGCAAGCTACCCAGAGTCGTGGCTGGCTGTGGCATGCTGAGCAAAATGGCCTCGTGTGCCATGCTCAGCATGTGTGCCGGGGGTTGCCGACCCCTGCCTCAGACCCTCTAGCCTGCCTCATGCCTTTGTTCATTCAATCCTCTGCATACACATTTTCTGCTAATAAATACAGAGAGGAGGTAAGCAGATTTCTTATGGCCTCTTCTCCTTGAACAGGAGGACCCAGAAATTTTAGGCAAACAACAGTATTGGCTAAATTGACTAATACATCTATTTAATAATCTATTTAATAAGATATCTTGTTTTTTTAGTTCTCTGGGGAAACCATTCAAAAACACATCAGATATGAAAGGGCAGAAATAGGTTCCCTGATTCTTCTGATTTTCTCATTCTTTGACTTACACTACTGCAAAGTCCTTTCTGATTCAGAAGTGCTCCTGTGTATGTCTTTCTGATCACAGGACAAGGCAGTGGAAACATGTATATATCTAGAACACTATCAGTATTGCAATCGGGCTATTTGGGAAATGTTTTTTGCTTAAGAACATATATACAAGGAAAGCCCTTTTCCACAACCATTTTCAGAGGCCTGGTAATTTGAAAAATGTGCACAAATTGCACTTATAATTATTGATGCTCTTAAGCTTCCTGCTCTGTGTCAATGAAATTCTCTTGGCTGAAAAAGCATTAGTCTTGCAGTTTTGTTTCCTTTCTTTGCTGTTATCTTTTATGATAGTCACTCATAAAATCAAATATGTTCCCTTATAAGTACTTTCATCTTCTCTCTTTAAAACAAAATATTGCCAATCCTCACATTCTTTATATATATTTTTCCTGCGTTAATGTCAAAATACTTTAGTAAGAACATAAAAAGGACCACATTCTGGCTTGCCATTCTATTTGTGCAGGAAATGAGGCAGCCAGAGGTGCTGTGCCTTGAAGAGTAACAAAGCCCCCATTTAGACTTCCTTAAGAAAGCACTTACAGTTGTTTTTTTTAATAAAGAAAATTCCAAAGAGTTTGAAGATCAAAAACAGAGTTTAATAATCTTCCAGATAGATGCTTCTGCCTTCTAATTTTGACTCTAAGCTTTTTCGTAAGGTTCTCTTTTCACGTCAACTTAGTTTAATAAAAGGTTAGACTGGACCACTTAGTCACCTTTTACTATTTGCAGCTCCTTTAAATAGTGGTCAATAACTCCCATGGAATTTGCTTTCACATAATCTGAGGCCTAAAACAATGCTTTATATACTCTTTAAATATTCTACTGTGCAAAGCACAAAGATAGAACACCCTAATTCATAACCATAACTTCCACATTAAGCTGAAGAGAGATACTTTTTCCCCTTCTTATAAAATTAGTCCCGCTAAACATTAATATTTCTTTCCAACAAGCATCTTAATGGGAGCAGGACTGCATCCTTATGGGCGATCCAGGCGAGCATGCACATGCCTCTTGCAGCATCTCAAACCCCTTTGGGACGCTGCAAGAGGCATGTGCGGAAACAAAAAGACATTCCCCATGCTGCAAATTTGCCCCGCCCAGCCCCAGCCCCAGCCCCAGCCACCATTCATTTTCCTAACTCCCCTATTTGTTCACCCCCAATTAACTTCCCCGGCTCCCTGTTCATTCCCCTCACCCCCGTTCATTCTCTCCACCCCCTGTTCATTCCTCCAGCTCCCCACTTGCTCTCCCAACCCCACCATTCTCACTGGCAGTAGCAGTAGTGATTGGGGTGGCTTGGGGCTTCATGGCACACCCCCCATGTGGGGGGTAGCGGGGCTCGTCCCAAGCTACCTGGCACCCCTGCTAACACGTTGCACAGGTCGCTCAGCAGGACACCACACTGTCTCAGAGCTCCAGCTGGTCAGGCTGAGTGGTGCTGAGCCCCAGGTGACAGTCTCAGCACCCCCGAGCTTCTAGACAGAGGGCTGTGCCATGAGGCCCCGAGTGGCCCCCACCACTGTTGCTGGTAAGCTGCGTGCAGTGTGGGAGGCTGGAACCAGGTAGGGAAGTGATTAGGAGCCTGGAGTTCACTGGGGAATCACCAAATTATCTTCAGCCTCCTGACTGCGCTCCTACTCATCTCCAGCCTCCTGCTCACTCTTCTGCTTGTCTTCAGCCTCCAGAGGACTGGAGGCACAGAAGAAGAATGAGCAGTGGGCTGAAGATGAGTAGGGGGATGGAGACAAGCCCCTGGAGATTACCTGGAGAAGTTCCCCGAGCCTGGAGATGAGCAGGAGGCTGGAGACAGCAGGGGAATGTCTCTAGCTTATCTCTAGGGGCTTGTCTCCAGCCTCCTGCTCACTCCCCTGCTCATCTCCAGACTCCTTCTCATTCTCTTGCTCATCTCCAGCCTTCCAAGGCAAGGGAATAAGCAGGGGATTGGAGATGAGAAGGAAAATGAGCAGGGGGCTGGAGATGAGCAGGAGGCTGGAGACAAGCCCCTGGAGATGAGCTTGAGACCCCTGCTGTCTCCAGCCCCCTACTCATTCTCCTGCTCATTTCTAGCCTCTGGAGACGGGAGAAGAGCAGGGAAATGAGCAGGGGGCTGTAGACCAGTGGGAGGGCTGGGGGGGAGCTGTAGCCTCTGGGGGTCCAGGACCCTGAAGGCAGGGTAGTCTGTGTGCTGTGTTGGGGGGCTCTGCCCTGTGGGGGGCAGGGGACCCACCCCTCCTAAGCAGCCTCCACACCCACAGTCCCTCCCCACACCTACCCACACACTGACTCGCATCACCCCACATCCCTCTACACGCACCCACTTGCCCCCACCTTACTTTCCACCCCCTCCTGCAAACCCCACATCCCCCCATCACACACCCACCATGTGATAAGGAAACCAAAAGCAAACATTAAAATATATAGATATTCAAGATTTATTTATTGTGATGCTAGACAGACTGGTAGGCTTCCAAATTACTTTAACATTGTAAATATAGCAATAAAACATTGCCCATCTGATCAATCCCTCTCTCTCTCTTTTGTTCTAATTGTGGAAGAATGTGGATTTTAGTGTATTTTAAAAAGTGAATTTGGGATGCTGCTTAAGCAGTTTAGCTAACACAAGGGGTAGTGTCCCCAGATACTAATTACCTAGGCCCTAGAAGCTCCTGAGGACTAATAGCCCTGAGCTGCTGGCCAGGGCAGGTTTTTATACTGCTGGGGCCAGCACAGATGCCCCCCTGGCTGCAGATCTGGGAGGAGCCAGGCAGGGTTATTTTGCCCCAAGTGCCATTATTTGCTCCACAACAAAGTGCATGCCTGGGCACTTGCACTGAGGCAAAAAGCCCCAGCTCTAATTTGCACTGCTTCTATTTGAGCTGCTACAAGCACATGTGCTTGCATGTGTGCACACACCCTTATTCTCTATCTTGTATCACAACTGACATGCCGCCTGTGTAGTCTCAGTATTTATCAATGGTGGAAACACATTTACCTTATTAGAGAGAGAGACAACTGTTTCTGCACAAGTTGTTTGCACTCTGTGCTTCCAAAAGTTCAGAGTTCATGGACACATAATCCTTGACAGCCCCAAATTTATTCCACCCTTTCACACTCCTTCACTTTACCTGGTACAATTACAAGATGAGTTACAGTACCAAATGCCCTTAGCATCAGATCTTTGTTTCATAGTTTTTCCCCTTCCCTGTAATCTCTATCACCTATGTTTTAGGAAAGAATGCTTGATCAGATTTTACTATTTTTCTTTTACATTTTATTACCTGTCTTGTTTTCCTTGTCCTTGCTTTGTTCATGAGTATGCACCGTTTATGAGTAGTTGCATACACAGTAGTGTCCCTGATCAGCTTTTTGGTGATGCTGACTACACAGTTGCTAGCCTGTTACTACTGCACAGTAGCATCGCATCTTGCTTCATGCCATGCAATGCTACTGCACAGCAGTAACAAGCTACTGCAGTAATAATAAGCTACTGCACAGTCAGCATCTTGTTTAGACATGGCTGATGTGAACATCCTCCTGTACCAAAAGTTACAGAATGTTTTCATTCAAGATATTTCAGAGCCTTGTTTTTCTGTCTGGTCATATTTGTTTTAATTAAAGTTTTGAGAGTGAAGGGGTCAGGCTATTTTTCACCATCTGGCACTTACTTGTAGCTGATATGATTGTCCTTGATCAGGAATCAGGTTGACATGAGTCCCCCCTGCTAATTATATAAGGGATTTTTTTATTAATACCTTGAATATTCTTACCAATTTGGGAGGGGGATTTTCATATCCATTTTCTTTTCTTCTGGGTTGTGTAACAGATCAACATATACCTAGAACTTTTCAGATAACAGTGACTTCTTTGCCTGTTTAAGTAACCAGTTTCATATCTCATTTTAAATTCAGGTAGACAGTGATATCCTAAAGGGGGCATAACTCAAATAGTTAAAGCAGGGGTGTCAAAGATGCAGCCCACAGAGCTCTATCATCTGACCCCTGGTACTGCCTGAGGGTCTTGAAAGGACCCACATGCAGCATGTAGCACGTGCTTGATGGCCTTGTGAGCCATATGCAATACCTGCTCCGGCTGCTCTGGGACCATACTGCATAAAACATGCACTCCAATACACATCTGCTCCACACCAGATCCAGCACGCATCCTGGAGTGACCAGACCAAGCCTTATGACTTCCATGTACAGCACAGTCCCAGACCTGCTGCTTTGGGGCATGAGCTGGATTTGCCATGGAGTGGACAGGAATTGGAGCAGGCACTGCACGCAGGACAGTCCTGGAGCAGCCAGAGAGGGCACAATGTTCAGTGTAGTCCTAGAGTGGCTGGGCCAGGACCATGCCGCATGCAGCACCTGCTCCAGCTGCTCTGGGGCCATGCTGCATGTGGTACCTGCTCTGGCCATTCCTTGACATGCACTGGATCCATCACTGAGTGGATGTGGGTGCCACATGCAGCACGGTTCCCAAGCAGTTAGTCCAGGACACACACTGCATGCGGCACCTGCTCCAATCACTCCAGAACATCCTCTGGATGTGGTATGCAGGTCTGGCTTGTGGTCCCTGTTTGCTCTGCAGACTGGCCCCATGGGGCCAGGTGAGTTTGACACTGGATTAAAAGATATCCTCCATTTTTTTGTCATGACTTAAGAGACCAAGCTAGTACAAGCAGATGTTATTTCTACCTTTATATGCTGTGCCAACGCTAAATCTGGAGCCTTGAGTAATAGAGTCCTCAGAAAAATGTATTCTGACACCGCTAACTGGGGTGGTTTATTGAGTAAGCACAAATGAATGTTGGTTACTCTTTTGTGCTCTTCCATACCATGCCTTGCAATCAAGGTAAGGAAATAATTTGTCACCAAGGTTTTATCTTCTGAGGTAGACGATTGATGGCTGTTTTCCTCAAGGCTACACTGAGATAGCAAATCCAGGTTTTCTAGTATATTTATGTGGAATGGCCTTCCTCCTTCGCAAGTGAAAAATGAATAAGAGCAGGAATTAACTGAAAAAAGAATTAGGCCCATAATTTTAAATGGTGATTTTTGGCTGTGAGTAGTAGCCAGTTTAGGCATCAATCAGCTCCTGAACAGTAATGCTGAGAGAAGAATGAATGCATGGGTAACCAATCCCCTGCCACAGGCAAGGGGAAGTTTATTCTGGTGAGGTGCCACTCTTTTATAATAATGATGAAAATAGGAGGTGTGCTAACAGAATAATTTCCCTCACCCGTCTTCTTTCTATTACAGACACTTTCAAACATGCCGGAAAATCCTATCACTGGCATTTAAACAGATCCGAGGTTTCCTTCAGATTCTTCTTTCTGTAGTCATTCTTCTCCACACCCCCCCATGAGTCTCTCCCTCAAGCTGAGAGCACCACAGTACTGTTAAAAGCGTATGCTTTTGATCTCTGTGCAAATAAATGAGCTGAAACAAATAAAACTCAGTTCACAAGAGACTTCCAAGACATCTGGTGGAGTTATTTTTCTGAGTAATTAGACCAAGTGGTGGTGCAATTCCCAAATGAAAACTACCTTCTTGCTTGATATCCAGTTATTTTTCATAGCCGTCAAGATGGCAATAAGTCCCACTTCTCTCCCCTGCACGTGACTCAAACTCTATTGATTACCAGTCTTTCTAAACTGGAACAATCAGACCTTCAAGATAGGCTTGTTTGCAGCTCAAGTCTCTTTATTTTCCTTACACTTTGAGGGCCCTATTCATCTTCTGTGGAAGTTAGCACATTCTGGCATTGATTAGAGTAAGACTTGGCTCTTATCCTCTTTCTTTTTCTTCCTAGTAACTTACTGTAGGTCTCCTCAATATGACCTCTATGAAGCAGGCAGCAGAGTATAAAGGAATAGGAGTCAGTTGCTTGCTCTGAAGTCAATACAGTGTTCCTGATTGAAGGAATATTATATCGAGGACTAAAAACTATCCAAAAGCTCATCAGAACTTAGCACTGATAATTTGTTCCCACAGCATTATTACTATGATTACATTGAAAGTAGCTTGGAATACATGGCAGGAAAGAACCAAGTAGGAAACAGATGTGGATGAAAGCAGGATTTCACAGGAAATTTTTCTCTTTTAAAACTATTTTGCTTCAGATTGACATTCTTGTCAGTTTCATCACAAATGCCATTGAATGTCAAATTCTACTGAGCAGCAGCAGGGGACTGTCCGCATCCCTGGCCTGGGAAACACTGATTAAGAATCCAACCTTGCCTTAGATTCAGTGAAAATTCATTAGACCTGAGATGTCTTAAGCAAAACATAGGCACAGACAGAAGTTACATTTGTTGCATGATCGGTCCCCTTAAAGCATTCTATAGCTGTGCCATGACACATGTACATGGCTGCAGAGTGCTTTAAAAGCAGCCAATCACGCAAGAAATTAACTCTGTTTAAATGAGGGATCAGATGAAAGTGCTCCATTTTGGAGTGCCTTAGGGCAGTGTTTCTCAACCTGTAGGTCACAACTCAAAAGTGGGTTGCAAGTATATTTCTAAGAGTTGTGAGCCTGTGCCACAGAAACACATGAAAGCATGGGCTTCCCCTTACAGACTGGAAGCAGTCCAGCCTGTAAGGGGAAACCCACATTTCTGCAGTGTTCCAGCCTGCAAGCGGCTGCTGGGAGTTTGGCCAGCACACAGCCAGGCAGGGCTGTGGGAGCAGCCCCAGCAGCCGGATGAAGGTAAGTGTATGAGGAGCAGGGGTGTTAGAGGGTCAGGGCCTGGAGACTGTGGGGGTGGGGGAGGATGCATGAGTCATGCATATGTGGTGGGGGGGAGAGGGAAGGCAAGTGCCTGCTAGCATTGGGGAAAAAGTGGTCGGGCACCTAGGCTGCAGCAGGGCAGGGGGCAGCAGGACTGTGGGTCGTGCACCAGCATGGCCGGGGGTGTGGTTTGGGACAAGCCACTTATCTTGGCAAATGGGCCCCAGTAGGAAGAATGTTGAGAACCACTGTCCTAGGGAATTTCTGTTCCCTGGGATTAATTGGTCATGCAATCAGTGCTGTCTGCAGGAAAGGACAGGGGAGAGACGAAGAGGACCAGGCTGAAGGCTAGGGTTTTCCCAGCTTGAGCTAGGTGGGGGGTGGAGAAGGCGGGGACTGGAGCCTCTTACCCTCTAGCTCAGGTGAGGCAAACCACAGCCTACAGCTTGCTCCGCTCCTCTCCCCTCCCCAACCCCCCCTTCGTGCAGACAGCACCAGGGCTGGGTGGGGTGGGGCTGGGTTCCTTGGATGCAGCCAGGCTCTATCTTCCTCCCCACAACTCCCCCCTCAACCCAACAGGTGACTGTGTGCTGGGTTGGGGGTGGGGAGGGAGGTGTGCTCTAATTCATGGCTAGATAGACACCTTGCCGGGGTCGTTTGACCCCAGCATCGTTTCCTGCCCATGGCAGGGGGTCGGAATTGATGATCTGCTCAGGTCCCCTCCAACCCTACCAACCAACTACAATGCAATACGTAAAGCACCATTAGTTAGAGCAGGGGCCTGCACATCTGTCAGAGCCTATATTGGCAAAAGAGAAAACAGCAGCTGCAACAAAAACAACAAAATCTCACCAGAAGTTTCATCTACTCTCTCATCCACCACATGGTCCTTCTGATGAACCCATTCACTGTTGCACTTGAAATAGATCTGGGTGGCAGGGCTGGCCTTGCAATACAGATTCACAGGCTTGTTCTTTACAATGTAGGCTTCTTCAGGTTCAATAAGAAAATGGGGTAAAGGCTCTGGAGGATCAGATGGAAAGGTTTCTGGAAGTTCATGGAAAAAATCATCATCTGTAACACAGAAACATAAGGGGGAAAGAAAAAGGTCAGCAAATCACAGCAACTGAAATTCTGGTTGTCAGAGACTGGGTGTTTCTACAAAGCTCAAGAAAGAAGGTGAGTTTTTTTCAAATGAAAAGTTACAACAGAAACATCATTGGTTTGGAGCTTAAATACGTAGTTGTTTTTGATTTAGAAGGTGTTTCAAGCCTTAAACAAGTATTTATACTTACTCATGTGCAAGGTATAAGTTTATAAATGCTTTCTTATCAGTGGCAAGCATAATGATAAAAAACAATATTAATGCATGGAGGTGTCACTTTTTGAATCTCAGTATAAAATTATGTTACATTTGAGACTTCAAGGTTAAAATTTTCAAAAGACAAACTGCAAGATCTTTCCTATACAGTTTTGCAGCTAAATCAAGTTTATGCACATAGCTTAAAAAGCTACTTGGTGGATATAGAGCCTTTTATCTCTCAGTCATCAGTTTGAGACTGACTCAGATTAATTAAGTCTCCTGTCCACACCTCTTCCATTCAGCTTTTCATTTCTCTGGGAACTTTAACAAGGATGCCAATACTCTCTCATATCCAAAAGCAGACATACACATGGTGCTCAAAAAGTAAGTGAATTGATACCACAAATGCATTTCACAGATCACACAATACCTATGAAATGTCAAACACTTCTGGTGAATACTTTTATGGATTAAGAAAAGAGGTTTAGTTTTCTCCAGTCCTGTCAAGACTTTTTACCAGGCCTAAATTCACTAAAACACCTCTATTAAAACAAAACATAAAATAAAACAGGAAAAAACAGTCCAATTAACTGGTAGCTTCCTCCATAAAGCCCCTTTTGATGGGCTTCATTCCTCTTCCCCTCTTACAGTAGAAATTAAGACTGGAAAATGCCAGTTCCCAGGAGAACAGTCTTCTTCCCATCAACTGTGACTACTCCTGTCCACATGCAGGACTATTCAAGATGCTCACAGTGACAAAGGAATGAGGGAGCAGTAACTATTGACAAATTCATCAGCAAGAAGCTGACAGTCCTGAAGGCCTTATTCAACCTCCTCTTTTCTGCCTCTGAAGCAGTTATCATTATACACCGTGACGGACGTTGGTGATGATCAATAAAGAACCATGGAATATCAAACTAAAAATACTGTGGAAGGCTAGCTATCTTCTCTTTGTCAGTCTTCATGAAGATTAAATGTCAGACAGCTCCCCACCTATACTCTAGGTATACCTATATTTTCTATGTCCAGAATTACAAAGGGTTTAAAAGCCTTTCCTTCTTGCCGATGCTGCCACAGCAAGAGAAGAAAAAACAATGAAAGATGAAAGAAACTGGAGAAATGGATAATGTGGTACCTATCTACATAGCCATAGAGTTGCACTATACATTTTTATTAGGGATGAGAACACCTGTCAGAATGCAAAGTTCTGTGAACCTCTTGAACTTTTTATGAACATCACAAACATAGCATGAGTTTGCAAAACTTTTTTTCTTAATTCTAAATCCATTTTTTCCCTGTAACAATGTTTCAGTTTAAAAACAAAAATGTCTCTGATTCACCACTGCATTACTCCATTACTGTTAATGTAGTTGGACATACATAACAGTGGTATAATGCCCCAGTGTTTTTCTAGCAAAAGGAAAGGCTGATATTTAAAAACAAGGACAGAAGAACTCCATTCCCTTCCTGAACCAATCAGCAAAAACAAATATTCTGGACACAGTATGAAAACCAGATTTAGTTTTCATTAGACTTTTTTTTCATCTTTCATCTTCCATTTTTCTTGGTTCTTCTGTATTTGTTTTCACTGTAATCACCTTGTACTTAATTTTTAATGCTCTTTCCATCTTCCACATTAGATTTTCTTCTGTTTCCCTTTTTCCCCAAGGTGCGATGTGAAACTTTGAGTCAAAGTTTGGAATTCACAGTGACCAAGTGTATTTAAGCCAAGAGTAATTTGTCTACCCCTAATATTCATCTACCCATAATACACAAGCCCTGTCTCCACATATATATACGTAGAACAGAGACATTAGAGATGAATCATTTCCCCAGAATTGCCATAGGATGTATCTTTTTCTTCTGGTCATTTAATTGTAAATCAGCAAGCAGACAGATGGAAACTAACAACACACACATGTTTCATAATTAAACAAGTATTGCTTCACTAATTTCTGGTGACTGGAAGAACAAATGTATTTATTTTCACTGATGCATCTCAGAACATTATTGAAAACAATGTTTATACTGTTTGAACAATTTGCTAAATCTTATCAAAGTTATAACTCCAAAAGACAGGGGAGTCAGAAAACTTGGGTGGAAGAAAAAATATTTCCTTCATTATTGCCTAAAGTCTGATTGATCAGTCTCAAGAACATGTTTTGGATTCTCTACTGAGTGTAAACAATTATAATGTATGAGTATTATCTTTATTTTCAAGCGCATTTTGTAATACAGTTTTTGGGTTTTTTTTTTTACAAGCACAGCCTCTATCTTTGATCCTTTGAAAATGGGGAAGGGCTTGCTATGCACACCCATTTAGAAGCCTTACATGCTGCAGTTTTCTTATTTAGCCATATTAAATGATAGAATTCCTTTCTACTGTTATATGTTAAAGAAAGGTGCATCAAATCCAATTTTATTTTCTCATTATGCTTCCTGCATTTTATACATAAGCAGATAAAGGATTCCTATAGCAGCTCCAGTATATACTAAGATTCTGGCTTTTTCTAAAATATCTGTATCTTTAGGGAAAAAAAGAAAAGACAGATATGAGCTGGCTTTCTATATAAGAGCATCTTTATTCACTTCCTGGTCTCAATGTTTTGTTATTATCATCATCATTGAGTAAGTTAATATTCTAGGGAACAAAAACTTAAGAGGAACATCTACAATACAAGCATGATTGGATTCTCCTATATTTGACGAAGGTAAATAATGATATTGCAAAGCCAGCCTCATCTCCATCAACATTCAGGTCTCTAATCCATGCATCTGCTACACACTGCTAAAAAGTAATAGGTAGCCTTATCAGGCTGTCTGAATCAGAGCTGGAATTCAGTTAATGCTTCCTGGGTTCCAACAGTGATTAGATCTGGTGCTGCATGAAAACAAACCATTGTTCCGCTCTTTCCCAGACAGACAAATTAAGACAAGCCCTACATAGATACATGGGAAAAACTACTCAGGTTACAATATGGCAGTCCATAACACAGTTAAAGCACAGTCTGGTCTTGCAGGATATTGTGGACCAAATTTCCAAGATACTGCAGAATCATGCCACAGCTCCCCTAAAATCCTAGAGATTTGGCAGCTCTGTTCCCTGAACAGCAATGGTGTAAAGAGCAGGACTGGCTGTTGTGTTATTGGTGGTGGCAAAGAGCAAAATGCCAGCTGAAATGGTGCTATTTTTGTGTACTCTTCAGCCCCAAAGGTGGTGCCCAAGGCTGCCGCTTTTGTTGCTTCCCCTCAGCTATGCTACTGTTTTGACACCACTTTATGTTGGGATCTGATGCAAACTTGGAAAAGTAATTATCTGGTTCACAAAATCTGTAAGTTTGAGCCACCACAAGTTGACACTTAAGAGTAGCTCTACTCACTCTCCAAGCTATGGCTGGCAGTTGTACTGGGCTCCTAGCAAGTAAACAGACATTCACTTTTGATTCTAGAAATGCAGCCACGTGCCTGCAGTGGAACAGACCAGAAGCTGGAGGATGCTAAAGCATGTTTCCCTGCTCAGCTACAGTAGATAGCTTGAGCCAAGGTTAGCCTGCCCACTCTGCAAGGGGAGGTTTGCAGTGGAGGTGCAAAGCATCCTGGGATGCTCAGGGACTGTGAGTTCATTTTAATCTGGAGAGGATCTGGGACAGGTCAATGGATTTAACCTAAATAAGTTAATTCTGATACTACATCCATCCAGGTTTATCTTAAAGTGGTTTCAATCTTTTTGAAAGTGGTTTATGTGCACTGAACTTCTGTTGTGTCACAGATTTGAACCAGTTTCTGATCACTCATACTGGTTTCTGTGTAATTTTTGTTCCTAGCCTTAAGGTTAGGAAGGAGGAGAAAAGGAGCTCAAAGCAGGAGGAGAAAAACTCCTTTGAGGCAGATGCAATGTGGACCCAAATAAATAAAAGTCTGATGAGGCTGCATCTGTGGAAAAATAGGAATATTCAAAAAGAAAATTAAAACAAAAAATTTAAAATATGTATTTTGGTAAAAGTTTCATTTCCATTTTGAGTGTTTTTCATTCACTTATAAAAATAAAGATTCAAAGCAAAAAAGTTACCTCAAAGCAGGTAATTTTGGCAAAATAGACAATTTTCTGAAATATTTTCACACTGATGGAATTGTTTTTTTTAATTTGAATTTTTCTGAAAGAAAGTTGTTTCCAACACAGTTTTTATGAATGGGCCTAGTCAGAACACAGTTCACCCCTAAATCTACAATAAGACAAAACTGTTTTAATCATCTTGGAGACTACTTTGGCTCCAGGTCTTCCGATATGGTTGTTGTTATCATTTGAATATTCTATAAAACACTGTGTGCATCTCTGAGGGTGCACACAGACACTGGGGAGGTTAGATTACATTCAAAATAGCCACTCAATCTAACTTACTTCACACCTTACATTAGTTAAGTTAATCTAAGTGCAAACTATACAGAAATTTAGGCCAGTTAGAATGGTCTAAAAATGGCTGACTCAATCTAAGTTAACCCTACCTATGAGATACACCTAACTTAGGTCAGGTCGGCCAATTTTTAGACTGATATAACTGTCCTGAACTTCTGCATAGTTCCCAGTGCAATCCCAGGGTGGGGAAACCCAACTGCTGGCCCCAGCTCCTAGGCTGTGCTTTTCTTACCCTCTCCCTGGCACACAGCTAATTTTAGCCCCTCACTACAAGATGGACCATCCTTCCCAACAACTGGCAATGCATTAGGGGTGTATGCGGGTGCATGTGCACTCCCTGAGATTAGTGGTGCAGCCCCTGAGAAAAGTGCTGCCAATGCCTATGGGCAGTTGCCACTCACCACCCTCCCCTCCCCACCACCACCGACACTGGCATGGCTACCTGCAGGAACTCCCTGTTCAGCCCACTCCTGCCATCACCACTGACATGGCTGCCTGTGGGAGCTCCTCCCTGGCCACCACTACACCCCCTACTACTGTTTGTGGGTGGTTGCCATGCTCCCCCAGCCTCTGGAAGAACGTGTCATTCATGCTCCCGACCGTGGACCAGCCAGCTCCCCCCCGCCCAGTCTGCCAACCTCCACCCATCCTATAAGCTACTCCTGGTGTGACATTTACTGGCTTTTGTGGGATAAGGGGGTTATTTGGCTGGGAGAGGGTGGCTAAAAATAGCCTCTGATCCCTTGGGGTAAGGAGACAGCCCCCCACCCCCCAGGTGAGCCTCAAAGACCCCACTGGCTGTGCCTGCCCCACAGTCCTTCTCACAGACCCTGCCTGCTACCTTATCCCATGATTCTGCTCCCCACCCCCTCTCTAGCTTGCTTGCTGCCAAACCCACCCCTATCACCTGCTGGGAGGCTGCTTGTCCCCCGATTCCTCCCTTCCTGATTCACCTTAGACCAGGTAGCCTTAGATGAATTTAACATTCCCCTGACCTCCCTGAATGTCTGTACATACCCTGAAGGTATGAAGGGCTGTAAACTTTGCCTAGTGCTTTGACTTGAACCTTCCAAAAGTCCACCACTGACTTTTTGAAAACTTGTACCTCATGAAAATGCAAAGAAGAAGCAAGCTTTGTATAATCTCTTATTTTACTTCAATGCCAGGAAAATTAAACATTTGACAATAGTATATAAAAATATATCCCTTAAAAATGTATATTCTTGACTTTCCCTTATGGTCTCAGTCTCCCATGTAATCATAGAATAGAAAATGAGGGTTGGAAGAGACCTCAGAAGGTCATCCAATCCAACCCTCTGCTCAATGCAAGACCATCCCCAACTACAGCATCCCAGCCAAGGCTTAAGACCCTAGCTGGGTCTTAAAAACCCCCAAGGATGGAGATTCCACAACCTCTCTGGGTAACCTATTCCAGTGTTTTACTACCCTCCTAGGGAGAAAGTTCTTTGTAATATCCTAAACTTCCCTTGCTCCTATTTGAGACCATTGTTCTGTCATCTGCCACCATTGAGAACAGTCTAGCTCCATCCTGTTTTGTACCCCACTGTTAGGTAGTTTGAAGGCTGCTATTAAGTCTCTTCTCAGCTTTCTCTTCTCTATACTATGTAAACTCCAGTTTCCTCAGCCTCTCCTCAGAAGTCATGGGCCCCAGCCCTCTCACCATTTTCATTGCCCTCTGCTGGACTCTCTTCAATTTGTCTACATCCTTTTTGGAGTGGGGGGCCCAAACTCAGCACAGTACTCCAGATGTGGCTTCATCAGTGCTAAATAGAGGAGAATAATCACTTCCCTTGACCTGCTGGCACCACTCCTACCAATGCAACCCAGTATGCCGGTAGCCTTCTTGGCAGCAAGGGCACGCTGTTGGCTCATATTCAGCTTATTGTCCACTGTAACCCCCAGGTTCTTTTTTGCAGAGCTGCTGTCCAGCCAGTCAGCCCCCAGTCTGTACTGGTGTATGGGATTGTTTTGCCCTAAGTGCTGGACCTTTGCACTTGTTCTTATTGAAATTCATGACAGTTTTTTGGTCCAATCCTTCAACTTGTCTAGGTCTCTCTGTATCCTAACCCTACCCTCCAGCATATCTTTCACTTCCCCCAGCTGCAGACTTTTTGAGGCTACACTCTATGCCTTCTTCCATGTCGTTGATGAAGATATAGAACAAAACCTGCCCCAGGAACAACCATGGGGTACTCCATTTGATACCAGCTGCCAACTAGTAATGTGTCCCGCACTGATAGAAACTCAAATATATAGAGACCCAAGTGCTCTCCCATACAATAACTAACTCTCATTGGAATGCAATATCATCAGGCTGTAAGTTTATTTTTGTAAAATGTCACATTCATTTTTATTTTAATATAATAAAATGCATATCCCAGCTGTTGTTATTGACTGCTCTGTACTACCAAGACAAAGGAACTTCTTAATGAAACCACTAAACTGGTTTTACAAATGCAATTCATTCATGTTAAGAAAGTAAATTTACCAAAGCAATTTTCATCTATAATCTTTAATTCTGAATGCATTCTTTAATAGCTTGAATTTAGAAGTGCTATTTTACCTCCTGCATTCAAGATCCTACAATAGTGCTTTTAAACACTTTGGTCATATCAAAAGCTAATACAAATGAGTGAAACTCAGTCAAAGTCAACAGGGCTGCATTAGTTTACACCAGTTGACAACTTGGCACAGAATGTGTCTGTGTGAATTACATTTTAATCTTTCTTTTCAGTAAAATACCCTTGTTCTAGTCAAGACTTGCTTGCTTTTTAAGAAGTGCTTGTATGCTTTATACCAGGGGTGTCCAACCTCTGGCCCACCAGCCAAATGTAGCTGGGGGAGCCAAGAAATCTGGCCCTCAGGGCTCCGCAGGGGTTGGGAAAATTAGTGGCAGAACTGCCATCTCTCCCTGCTGCCAGAATTCCAAGCCCCATGGGGAGGGACAGAGCTGGACCAGTACCCTTCCCCTGCACAGCCAGATCAGAGCCAGACTACACCACTTTTCCTCCAGGTGGCTAGTTTGGGGCTGGTCTGCACCCCTTTCTGCTCTCTACAGGGCCAGGCCATGCCTCCTTCCCCTGTGTGGCTGGTTTGGAGTCTACTAGCTACCCGTTCTTGCCCTGCCTGCTGGGCTAGGCCATGCCCCCTTCCTCCCGTGAGGCCAAACTGTGATCCTTCCCCCTATGGGAGGGCCAGGCCACACCCCTCCTCCTTCTTCCATCCACCCATGAGGCCAGGCTCTGCCCCTTTCCTTCCACCCGGCCAGGTTGGGGCTGGACCATGCCATGCCCCCTTCCTTTTACAGGGCCAGGACATACCCCCTCCCTCATGTGCCTGGATCAGGGCTGGGCCACACCCACTCCTCCCCAGAAGGGTCGGCCCGAGACCCTTCTACTGCATGGCTGGATTGGGGCCCCACTGGATCCGGCCCATGGAGGAAATGGGCACTGCCCATCTGGCCTGCCAGCCTGAAAGGTTGAGCACTACTGCTTTTATGTTTGTTTGTGAAACTATACATGCTGCAGTAAGAAGTAAGAAAGGAAGATTTTATAATATCTTTTACTTTTTATGGACTAGTATCCCAGCTTTAAGTTATGGCAGGAAAATATTGTACTCTGCACACCAATCTATTCATCCTTAGATCACTAGTTTTATTGCTATATAGCAAACTTTAATTCTCATCAGCACAACATATAACTCACTACATTTCTGAACTGCAAGATTTAAACTATTATTGCTCATATCATAATATATAGGAAAATTATCTCTTTGTCTGAGACCTGAAGCAAGTTCTTCTCAAATGGAATTTACTTCAGAATGATTCAAGAGCAATTTAAAATGAATGGCTGCAAAAGCTAATTCCATTTGCATTTGGATGCCCATCACTCAGTCAGATCATTCATGATGCATTACAACAAAGGCAACTGGAGTTAACGGTATGTATGGGATTTCTGTTTAGTTTATAATATTATGATTAAAAAGCTTTCTAGAGCAACAAGTCTTATTTACTGTGAAATTAACAGCAGGTGTTTGCTCCATAAGATAACTTTATCAGGGTGGGGGGTAATGGTTTGTTTTACAGTGTGTACATTTTCTGCAAGGGAAAATTACTCACTTGCAATTCCTTTGGTTGTAGTCCTTTCTTCCAGCTTATCAAGGACAATATAATATTATGGTGCCACCAAATGGGAAGCAAAGAGGCAAAGAATTTGTCTATCAATTAGTGTACACACAATGTAATTTGCACCCACTGCAGTGCCCCTTTACATTGAAGAACAGAGTCAGTTTCTGTATAGATGAGAATTAGGCCTTACAAAGTGAGAAAGGAATGCAGCAGAAGTGCAGAAAGAGAGATGTCTTCCCAGAAGGAATCAGGTGAGGAGAGGACTTTGCTAAAGGAAATACCAGTGAGAAATGTTCCTTTTGTTTCTTAGTGTTCTCCCATCCTACCCTTTGGGACACATCATGGGCAAAAAGTGGATACACTGAGCTGTGCTGTGACTAACATAGGATGTTGCCTCTTGACAGCATGGTGATCATGTGCTGAGAAAGTACACAGTGGCCTTTCATGCCTTGGAAGTCAAAGTTACCACCCAAGGAACCCAGGAATTTATTAAATCTATAACAGCAATATTTATGTCATCTAGGTGGAGTAGGCAGGAGAGGGGGCTGCTATCTGATTCCTAGAGGACGGGTATAATGCAGTCTATTACTTGTCATGATGTGACAGTTGTCTGGCAGCTCATAAAACAGACACTTACTGAAACTTTCTAAACTCTTGAAACCAAGGCAGTAAAATTTTAAACTCACATTCATTCGAACATGCAGGAAACTAAGTTTCCTTTCCTATAGTCAATATCCTGAATTCTTTCATCTCTCAGGCAGATGTCAGTAAAAGAATGCCCTTAAAATATAGCAGTTTGAGGGGAGTTCCCTAGAGATCTATGAAGGGGACCTGTGAACGCCTAGAAAATGAGGGACAAAGCCACTGAATAAGCAATGATATGGTTCAGGGGTCTCTTTAGCCAAAACTAACTAAAAAACTCAGCACAAGACTGGGAACCAATGCATCCCTTCCACATGACCTCTTGGTAGCTGAAGGGCAATGACCTGGATACCTCTGAAAACTCCTGAAGGCAATCTAAGGTATCAGGCATCAGACACATTCTGGCATTGATAACTCTCATAGAGTCTCACCAAGCAACAGGGTTGTCAATCTGCCAGAAAAATGCAGACTTATGTAGTTACAAGGGCTACACTTGAAAGCAGAGGTCCTCATGCAGACACCTTCAGAATGCTTTAAGTGGAAGATGCGTATTGGGAGCTAGGTCAACAAGCGTGTAAGGGGAAGCAGTTTCCAGGGATGACCCAGTGACAGGGTTGTTAATACCAAAGTCTAAGGGCATCCAAGGAAACACTATACTTGCTCCTGCAGTAGCTCCACAACATTACATAGGACTGAGAGCCTGAGCTCAAAAGTAAGACTTACAACTTGCAGAAGCAAAACTTGGTGGTCCCAGTTTTCAGCAGATCTGCTTCCATGCTGGGAAAATGAGGCTCCATTCTCCAGGCATTATATTTCACACGCATTTCACACTGTATAAGATTCAAGGTGATAGATGATTGGACTTACTGCTTCATTTCAATAACTCAAAGAGCCAGATCACATTCTCACCTGTACCAGTTACTATTGGCATAGCTCTGATTTGACTCTTCAGTTTTTTATGCCTGATTTATATCAGTATAAGAGAGAGGATAAACAGTTCTAGATGAAGAAGAAAAAAGTCTTTAGAAATTATTTTATACAACCTAATTGTATAGGGCAAAAAAAAGCAATATAGGTTTTATTAATGCTCAGAGACCATGTAATATTGCCATACTTAATTAATAAGTAGGAATAAAGGCAAGATTTTTCTCCCACTGTGGCCAAATGGAGTTGTCATTAGTGAGATCAGGAACAAAAGCAGAAACAACAGTAACCTTTCTAAAAGATCCTCACAGACATCTGAGAGGGAGAGATTTCTCAGCCTAAGCTAATGGTAATGCAAGACAGATTTGCTGTCATACATGTGGAAACAAATATGTAAATTAAGCAGATGTGCTGACAGATTTAACTGCTGGCTTAAGACAAATTACACGAGACATGATGCTGTGGCCCACACAAACAAGAGATGGAACGGACAGGCCTAACTCTACATGTTAGTACTTTATTCAGCTTAGGTAAATACTAACATGTAATGCAGCTGCATATGAAGGAAGGAAAATCTATTCTGTACTACAGTAGGGGAATCAGCTGCTCATTTAGGCAGTGGATGAAGAATAGTTTTTAATCTTTGTGGGGCATCTAAAGGAGTTAACCGAAACTTTTCTTTTTGGTATAGTTGCCTTACAAATATCAAACAGTGGAGTCAGATCACTAATGAATCTAAGGGAGAGGCTGGCAACCTATAGTTCACAGACCAGATCCAGCTCACAGAGAGCTTGGATCTGCCCTACAAAGGCCCGAGTTGGGCAAGGAATAAAGAAGCTGCATTAAAAGTAGTCACTTAAAAGCCTCCTGTTCTACATGCTTGACACAGAATTTGCCATTCCTTGTTAACGCTTGACATGACTTTTGGCAGCACTTGGAAGCAGAGTAGGGCACTAACAAAGAAGGGACTGGAGCAACAGAGGACTGGCAGCAGGGGTAGGGAATTGGTAGCTAGCAGGGGCTGAGTCCCCTGGGGTAGCAGGGGTGGGTGATTGGCAGCTAGCAAATGCCCAGCCCACTGATCTAAAATGTTGCCTACCCCTGATCTGCGTGATTTACACCAGCTGATCCCAGGTATCTGAGGATTTCAATATCCAAAATATTTTGGGGTGTTCTGTTTTTTAAAATATAAATGGGATGACTTCCAAGACACAATGTATATTCTGATTTTTCACTGTATTCCATTCTCTGTAGTTATTTATCAGAAGAGGAGGAAGTAAGTATAAAATAATGCTGAACAGAATTCTCTGCTTACTCACATCTTAAGTCATATTTTCTTCCACTTTTCATAAGTATAAAAGGACTAATCAAGTTGTAAGGCAGTAGGTTATAGTCACAATTAAACTTTTAACTCAGGATTATGTGTTGAACGTGTGATTGACTTGCTCTGAATAGAACTTAACTGGAGTCTACCTTCACAGAGCTGCTGTGTAGGTTAACACTGAGTAAGGTTATCAAAAGTACAGTATGTGGAAAAAAGCAACAAAGCTCGAGCTAACTAGAACAAATTGTGGTGAAATTCTCTTCTAATTATTACAGTGCTATAGATTACTTTCCATTGACCTGTCACCTCTTTGTCCTTCTTTAGCACTAATAAAATATTTAAGTTTGGAAAGAAAAAAGAGAAAGTGGGTCACAAATTGTGTCTGAAACTTTATCTCCCTTGTTGTCTCATGCACAAAACACATAAAACAACATACAAGTATTTAGTTTACGAGACACACGCACACCCTTCCATTAGAAAACTGACACCATTCAAGTTAGATGCAGTTGTGCCAGAACTATTTAGTTCTATTTCATTAATATTTTTGTTCTTTCCCCTTAAAAATACTGCATATCTGATTAGGAGGAAAGAATACATACAATAAAGTGTATGAACAGTAATAGGATTTTAGGGTCCCAGCATGGGATTTCCACCTTTATGGGAAGCTTTTAAAACTTAGTTGTATTTTTCCACTGAAGACCTTGAAGAAGCTACAGGATGGCATGGGATTCATTCTTTACCACCTGCAAAGCAAAGTTTAATTTGAAACATTTCTGCCCCAGTTGCCATTAGCAGTCATAATGGTTGACACAGGGTCAAAAAATTATTAAACCTCCAAGGAGCATCATTTCCTTTCCAGTGTTAGGCGTCACTTTTCTTTGACACATTAGTCCTGAAGCAGCTTCAGGCTCTTGACCCTTCCTTTAACCCTGATAACTAATTAAAGATGGACAAGGCTTAAGCTAAAATAGTTTTTGTTAAACCTATTCATTCTAAAGTCCCCTTCAGGCACACTTTGTCACTTAGAATGCAGACTCCCATATTTACATGAAGAAGAAAGTAGGTGCCTGTTATTATAAATACAAAAAATCTCTTTTAACAAGACCTATCTTAACCTTTGGGGTTAGAAGGTAGGATGCATTTTATAACATACAAAATATACTCTCAACATGCACTGGAAACAGATTTCTTAGGCATATTCCAAAGAAAACAACTCAGGCAGAACTTGAGGACAATTAACTCAGTCTGTACTTTTAAAAATTCAGATCCATGTTTTTCATCTCAGTGCTGTATCAACAAAACAAATGTGTTACACTGAGTAACACCAGAAAACAAAGGAGTGATCTTGGCCTTTTACACAATTTTCCAAGGCACACCCACAGAGTAGAAGCAGTGCAGAAGTTTGAACTATATTCTTCATGTAGTCTGGGTGCACCCAGGGGTGTGCTCTGTCTGCCAGTGGAAGGGATGGGGTGGTCAGGCAAGAGTGCTGTGAGGGGGGCCTGCCAGCTCAGAGCAGCCCTCTTTCTTCTCTATAGAGCTCAGGCCAAGACAAAGAGCTTAACTATATACAAACGGATTGCTACAATAAATAAATATGAATAAGAAACATTACATTTTATAGTAAAATTAGTCTGCAACACTATATACAATAACCTGCAATCAATAATATATTGCACCACTTCGAGGGACTGCAAAAACATAAACCAGGTGATTCACAGCATATGCAGTAATTAACCCCCCTGCACAGAATAAACATTAACACTTTGGAACAGGTAAGTCAAGGCATCAACACAATAAACACATATGAGCATCAACTTAAATAAAACCAGGGAAGTTGAGGTAGCAATACCATAGACATATACAGGCAACAATACAGGTAAGTTCTGATAATAGGCAATAAACATATATAGGCAATAAAGACAGCTAAACCCATAAAAACTCCCTTAAGGAGTATCCATAACTATATTACCTTCTACAGTACAAAACAACAACAATCACAAAATATGGGGGTGCACTGGGCACCCTACAGGGTGTTCCCTGGAGCCCCTCTCCTTTGAGGACAATGGAGGAGGGTGGAGGCTGCAGACCCTCCTCCCCCAAGCCCATCTCCCCTGCAGGACCCACTTCCCCAGCAACTCATGCTTCTGCTCTGAAGCAGCCAAGGCTTATTCCCAGGTGGCCAGTTTTATGAGGGCCTCTCTCCAGCAGTGCCTCTGGCTCCTCTCAATGGCCTGGTGCCCCACACTGGGCACCCAGGGCGCTCCCATGGGAGCCGAGCCCTTAGTGGCTCTGGTTCCCCAGCCACACACTAGGGGTCCTTCCCTTTCCCGGGCCCCGCTCTGGACACGGGGACTCTTTTAGTTTAATGTGGAGCCATACTGCGGGTCTCTGGCTATTCAGCCTAGAGACGGGGCTAATTTGAGCAGCCTCGAGCTGCTCCCATTGCCAGCTCTCTGTGCACCAACCTGCGCACTGAGTGGAAACTGAGCAGCCTTGAGCTGCTCCCAGGGCCAACTCTCCGTGTGCCAACCTGTGCACTGTGTGGGGGCTGAGCAGCCTCGAGCTGCTCCCAGGGCCAGCAATCTGTGCACTGATCCATGCATGGCTTCCCGCTTGCTGGGTTCACAGGCTTAAGCCACCTCGAGTGGCCTGATCACTATGTGCCGCTCCACGCGCCATTGAGGCTCAGGCAGGGTCCCAAGGATGGTCGTCTCTACAGCTCCTCTCTCCTCACCGTGGCTCTCTCCTCCCAGTGTGCCAAGCATGCGCTCCTTTTATACGCTTCAGGGGCTCCACCCCCTGGCAGGGCGCAGTCTTGGACCAGATGCAGACTGCTCCTTGCCCCCTCCCTATGGGAAAAGAGCGTGACCTTGCTTACTCTGGCTTGCTTCTAATTGGTGGATGGGCTCTACCAATCAGAATTGCAGAATCTCAAGCCTAGAACTCATCCAGAGCTCAAAAGGTAAGTCTGCTACACTTCACATCTGTGCACATGTGGACTTCTGGCACAGTGGTAAAATCATGCCTCACAGCAGAACGTAGTTTGGCATCTCACTATATGGAAGTGCCTGTGGTCAAGAGAAACTGCACACTAAATGAAGTTCCATATTATCCTCCAAGCCAGAGGACGCTTAAATTTATTTGTGTAAATTTAGACACTTTTTTGCTTATGTCTAATTCCATGAGTTTTGTTGCTGTTGATCTGCCAGCATCAACAGCAACAAAACAGTATTAATATTTCAACTAATGGATAGAGTACAGCTTTTAGAGGTATATGTTTTGTCATCTTACTCTGCCAAAAATAAAGATATTTCACCCTGACCCTTAAAAATTCTTCACAGATTCATCAATATATTTCCACTCAGAAAGTTTCTGCAACCCTCAATCTCTGTATTTTTCTGTGTGCAGCCTCATGATAATTTTTTTCCTCATTAATAAAACTGAAGTCTGGAGTGACAGTGTAGATCTTGCTTTTATCTGCTATTTGCAGTGGATAGTGATCTACTTAGGGGAAAAATCAATCAATCCCAGAAAAACTTGGGACACTTCCCTGTGCCCAGAATGCTGTGTCAATGAGACTAGTCTCATAAGACTGAACTTGGATTCATGATCAACGTTCCCTCTAAGAAGCAGTGGTCTGTGAGTGCGCTGCATCGGTCTGTGAGTGCGCTGTGGCGGTCCGGTGTAGGACACTTACTGAAGGGGGCTGAGGGCTGGGGGCTGGAGGCTGGGGGCCAAGAGGCTGGAGCTGGGGGCTGAGGGCCGGAGGCTGGAGCTTGGGGCTGGAGCCAGGAGGCTGGGAGCCAGAAGCTGGGGCTGGAGCCAAGAGGCTGGGGCTGAGAGGCTGGGGGCTGGACCCGGAGACTGGGCACCAAAGGCTGGAGCTGGGGGCTGGTGCAGGCTCCGGCAGCTCCAGGGAACTGCTCCGCTCCCCCGCTTCCCCTATGTCTTCAGGGCCGGGGAATGAAGCAGTTGCTCGGAGCTAGCGGAGCCCATGCCAGCCCACCACCCCAGCCTCCATCCCTGCCTTGCCACATCTCAGGGAGGAGCCACTGTCTGCCCCAAGTGAGGCTCTGCCAGCTCTGGGACACTCCTCCGCTCCCCCACATTGCCTCGGGGAGTGAGGAGTCAGGGTCAGGGAGCAGAGTAGTGTCCTGGACCCAGCGGAGCCTCACTTGGGGCAGGCAGTGGCTCTTCACTGAGATGTGGCAAGGCAGGGATGGAGGCTGGGGTGGGGGGATGGTGCAGTATCCACTGGCTTCAGGACAGTGCTCCACTCCTCAGCCCTGATGCCACGTGCCTCCTCACTCCCCGTGGTGAAGTGGAGGAGTGGAGCAGTTTCCCGGAGCTGGTGGAGCCTGCGCCAGACTCCTGCCCTCACCTCCCCTTGGAGCTTACCTTCAGTTCCTCTCCCGATGAGTGGCCTTGAAAAGGCTGTGCGCAGCCAATCTTTTAGTTGTGTGCGGCTGTGCACACGCACACCTTAGAGGGAACCTTGTTTATGATATCTTTTTATGTATCTTGATATTAGGGAAATCATAATTCAGGAGCCCCTGTACAAAGTGAAGATATGTCTTTACTGGGCAGGGGTCATGTGAAGCCATCAGATACTATGGTGGCTGGGGCTATGTAAATAATGTGATAAATAATCCTCAAACCTATTCTAAATGTGAAAAAGTAAACTAACTCTTGAATTTAGACCCTTCAATATGCAGAAGGCTTAACAAAGAAATCAAGACAAAAAACTGAAGAAATTATTAAGGACACAAAAATCCTGGCCATTTTCTGGCCAATGGGAATATCGCTATTGGACTTCAGTGACATCAGGATTTCAGTCCTAGTACCCAAGTGCACTGTAGACAGCTGCTAATACCACAGGTCAAAATGGTGGATATACAGTTATGCCTTTCCTATGAACAAGTATTATATGGAGACACTAATTCATTATTTTCTTCCTGGGATTTTAATGGCCACCATTATTTGCCCTGCATTGGTTATCTGATCATCCACAGCCAGTTTTTTAAGAACCATAAATTCTTTTGTGATTGATTTATCCTAGAAGTTCAAATTGCATTAGAAATCCATTAGCTAAATTCTAAACAGAATGAGGGGGAATAGTTTCTGCCTGCCAGACTCGTTGGTGGGGGGAGGAATCTTAAAAAATGATAAGTATTTCTTTATTGAATTAGACATCGAGGCACTTAGGCAACTAGATCGAAAGTATGGACTACAGCCTTGAATCAGAAATATGGTTAAGTTATTCTTTATTTAGTTTTACTACCAATTGATTTTGCAACTACAGAAGACCTTTAGGCAGACTTGGAATCAGCCTGTGGCTTTCATTGCAAAAAGGAAGGAGGAGAAGAATGCATCCAACATTTTCATATAAAAACTCCCCAAATCCATAGGGGGAAATGGAAGAAGTGAATGGTGAGAATACATACAATGATCTAAATGACTAACCCAACTTGTGTATTTGAGGAGACATAAATAACTCACCCATTATGCTAATTTGCAGGAGGCATATTCTTTTCTCTCCCAATCCGTTTATATGTTTGAAGAATACAGCTAGTCCATTGATATCAAGACCCTCTCATTTTCCAAAGCTGGAAACAGCAATGGATTGATTTCAGGACTCTCAGTGGGATAGTGCAGTACAATATAGCTCACATGACTTTCAGAAACAATATACATTCATGGAGATATTTCAGAAGTTCATAAAAAGCCTGACATGTAACAGTATTTGGTTACAGATCAAAATTTTCCCCCTACAGTGACTAATGTCATCCACTCCCCCTTGCTAAGTTTTGCTGATTTGTTACACTCAAACTCCATTAAAAAGACTTAAAACTAGGAGAGCAACTTCTGCCAGTGGACTTCTGATTCATGTTTACCCCTCACCCCATGCAAGGGTTCAACTAGAGTTCTTGTACAGCATTCTCTTTTTTATCTCATGTGGGTCTTACATGTAAGCTGGCTCAAAAAGAAGTTGTTGGCATTGATAGGATACAGCCCTGGAAAGAGATGGATTCACGGAATAGTGATATTGTATTTATTTACAAACAGCTCTTCCAATCAATGCAAAATGGCTGCTGACTCCAAATGTAAAACTAAAATAAACAAATTAGAGAGCATATCCTAAGAGCAGAGCTCAAGCAGCTGAGAAAAGCCCCAGCACTTCTGTGTTGAGGAAAGAGAGATGGTATGTACACAATACCTAGTTACTGTAAGGTAAAAAAGGAGGTGTGAATTTACAGTAAGCTTCTTTAGGGTAACTACCAGTGTGTATGCTTTTACTTTCAGATACTAGGTATTTGTGCACATATCATCTTTTCTTCCTAACCATCTTTAACTGAGGAATAAGTCACCATATTTTAGTTTTCATTTATGGTGAGGTAAGAGCAGTTACTCTCTGGCAGCCCCCTTTTTTCTTCATGGTAGGTCATATGTGTGTCCACATTCAGAAACTAAGTCTGGGTTCAGTTCCTGGCTTTGAAACCCACTTAACTGGTCCTTCAGTTCCTCATCCAAACTGGAGTTAAAAATCTTTCCTGTGTCTCCCCTGTTTATTTTTAATTTAAGCTCCTTAGAGTGAGACCATCTGTTGTTATATCTATTGACAATGATGCTGATGACAGAGCCCCAATCTTAGTCAGGGCCTCCAGGCACTGCTTAAACAAAATGCTGCAGCAACAATGCAGTATTAGTACTGTCACATTTACAACATTTGTAACTGCTAGAACTTCAAAGAAAGGGATAAATGAATAAAAAATACTATATTTTATATAGCAGTTTTCATCCAAAAACCTCAACATTCTATAGATGATGGAATGTTGAGACAGAAGTCTGCTTGCACTGAACAAGCTGTAGGAAAAGGTCCCCATACTTTGGATATGTTCATGAACAAATTCATTACCATGAGGTAAAAGAGGGCAAGGATTTACTGTGCATCTGTTCCTCCATAGAAACTACCTATGTACTCATACTTGCCTAATGGCATATAAACATGAAAAAACTTCAGCCCTTAACATGGGGCAGAGCAGGGTGTGGATGGTAGGGTGCTGAAATGGGCCATGCTAAATTCAGATTTGGCCCGAGCTGGAGACAGTGATTCAATTTGTTGATTTGGATCACTGTCCCAATTTGATTCAGCCGAATCTGAAGATTTGACACTGATTCAGAGTGTCAGTGATTGAGACATAGACATGGCTTTAAATGTTTTTTCTATATACCTCGAGGTACCAGGCATGGTTTGTGAACGCTGCAATGGTGGGGCAGATGGAGCATGCCACAGGAGCATTGGGGAGGGGGGGGGGGGTCAGAAGTGGACTGGAAGTACTTTTAGGTCTGCCACTGAGCATATAGGGGTCCCCCCAACACACATCAGTGATCAGTCACAGGGGGACCCTGGGTGCCCCCCCAGATGCAGGAGGCACCAGTTGCTGTGCTGGAAGTGGACTGGAAGTGCTTCTAGTCCGCTTCTGGGTCTGATGCCACGCATGCTGGGGAGCCCCCATGCTCCTGTGGGATGCTTCATCTGCCCCAGCACTGCAGCATTCATGAGCTGCCTGGTGCCTTGAGGTACACAGAAAAAACATTTAAAGCTGTGTCTATGTCCAAGTCATTGAATCTTTCCAAATCTTTCTGAATTGATTTAAAGGGTTCTGATTCAATTCAGAGAGATTAAAGGGTCTCCTGATTAGATTCAGATTTGGAGATTCGGCCACCGAATTGGGCCGAATCTCTGCCGAATTGAATCAGCAACCAAAGCTTTTCACAGCCCTAGTGGACTGTGTGTTCCAACTTGACCTCAGATGTTGCAGATCTGGAGAGCAGAGCTAAGAAGCAGCATTAGGAATAAAGCCAAGAGTCCAGAGCCAGGCACCAGAGTCAAAATACTATGCTAGGAGCCAGAAGGCAGAAGGTCCAAGGCAATGGACAGGGAAGATGGCTAGGCTAGAAACTGGACAGGACACAAGGCTATGGTACAGTGCAGGATAGGACCTGGGGAACAAGCTACAGCAGGTTGTAGGGCAGGAGCTGAAAGTCCAGGATAGAAGCAAGAGCCAGGGCAAAACAGGGAGGCAAGGCCAGAAGTCAATCGTCAGCAGGAGTAGCTGTCCCTTAATGTGAAGATGTCTGTTGGCAATCAGAGACCAAGGAGAGCTGTAAGCTCATGAAGCATAGAGCAGATAATATTTCTGTGGGAATACCTGGTTACATCTTGAAGCTGGGCAATCAGGCACAGCTGGACCAAATCTGGAACCAGGCCAATGCTTAAGCTTAATGCAGACACTTATCACAAACACAGTAGTACAGGATTTTATGTTTTGGGCTCTAATCACTAGGTGAGAGAACCCCCATGTAATCAAAACCAGAGGCAACCCTAAACTCAATGAAAACATGTTTCAGGTTTAGACAATGGCAACAACATAGAGATATTTTATGTCCATTTCACTAGTTGCAACTGAATGCAAGCATGTTAAATGAGAGAGACGGGCTGCTTGAGGAACTTCTAGCAAGACTGTATCTAGCAGCAGGACTCCAGAAAGTCAATCTTATTTGTGCCGAGCTCAGATACTTAGAAAGCATTTGTAGAAGTGTCCAGGGACATATTTCTTATCCAGCTGTAAACTTGCCTCTGCAGATGCATGCATAAATTGTATGCACATACCCAGTTATGCCTCTAGTTGTCTCCACTGTGTCTGCAAATGAGCAATTGTTCACTACTGCATGCCTGAAAATTATAGCCCACATTTTGAAAACACAGTGCTTAGACAAGACAAATTGCCTCGCTTGAGTCTTGATCTGATCCAAACTTCCAGCATAACAATATGCAGAAAGGAATGGGTTACCCTTGTTTTTCTGAACTGTGGACTGGCATGAGAAAAGGCAATGCAGGGACTTAAATGATAAGAAAATAAAAGAAAAATAAATGTAGAAGAGGAATGACAGAGATCTAATTAATTCAAGGATTTGATTAGACTAGTTCTGAAGTGCTCGGTCCTTGTTCATTTTTTTCTTGCTTCCCACTAGGTCAGAGCTAAGCTGCTGCATTACATAAGTACTGAGACAATTTTGTCTTGCTGATTTAAGAATAAATCATGGATATTTTTCTATTATCTCATCAGCAAATTTGATCCAAACTGGTGAGTGAAATCTTACCTGACACATAAAGACTGGATAAATATGCCTGATAAGCAAGAAAAACTCTTTATTTAAAACAATCCACTCGGAGCTAGCCAGCCTGACAGGCTTCTCTCATTTCTTTCCCCTCTTGTTTTCCCATCTTTCTTTTATTCTCCTCTTACTGCCTGTCTTTCTTTACTCAATTCTATTTCCTTTCTCTTCTAGGCTTGTTCTCTTATCTCTTCCTGTTTTTTCTACTTTCTGATTATTTTTACTATCCCCAATTCTCCCCCCCTTTTTTTTTAATTTGTTCTCTTTTGTGCCATCCTCTCCATTCCTTATCATTTGTCTCACAAAAATCTACCTCTGTTTTCCCTTTTCCCTTTGATTTCAGGCATATGCTACTTATTTAGAAATCTTCCTACATTGTGGAAGTGGAATGAAGATATACAACCTATAAAAAGAAAAAGGTAATGATTAGGGATGTGCCCCTACTGCAGTAGCCAACAACTAATATCCTGATTTGCTCTATATGGTTCTGTGACTTTCAAAAATATCAAACAAAAGTCTAATTCTAATCTTACCAGCCACAGCTGCACCAACATAAAATGTTACTGATTCACATAGACTTGATGCTGATTTATACTCAATCCTTTTGGGCAGCTTTTCTGCCAGGTCTTTGGCAAAAACAGCCTTAAACAGCACAGACCTAATGTGAGCTTAGCTGGTCGCATTCAGCAGATACAGGGTAGCAGTGTATAGTAGTATTAAATTGAACATTTGTAAAAGCTCACATGCTTGTGACTGTATAAGTGCTGGACCAGAACTGGCACAACATGGATAACATTAATTATTATCCACTGAAAGTTTTACACCAAAAAAGGTCACTGACAACAGTTTGATTTTACACTCTGAACCACACTTCGCTTTTAAGTGGCAAAAATCACAGCGTACAAGCAAATTAATATCTAAATTAAAACAGCAGCTGTGCATTTGATTTAGTAATTAGCATACACTGTATGCAAGAAACCGCACATGCTTGCTGTTAATACTTAAGGCAAAGGGAGTATTTTTGTTCAATTCCCACCGTACTCTAAGTTGCTGCCAAGACACGTTATAGTGCAGCTGGAACCAGGTACAGTAAGAGCAGAGTGCTCAGTATTTTGCCTCAGGAAGTTGAGCTGTAGCATTCCTATTAATAAACAATCTCTCTGTCAGTTGGGTATGCCCTTTCCCAGTGCATCACTTAATAAAGTATAATATATATTAACAGAACCCTGTCCACACTGAAAGGCACATAGCCAAGTATATAGTTTCATAGTTTCATAGTAGCTAGAGTCGGAAGGGACCTAGGAAGATCATCTAGTCCGACCCCCTGCCTTGGCAGG
>NW_017728948.1:69263628-69277979 GCF_001723895.1 Crocodylus porosus | reverse complement strand
AGGCTAGGAGCCTGCACCACTTCCCCTGGAAGCCGGTTCCAGGACCTAGCCGCCCTGACTGTGACGTAGCACCTCCTAATATCTAATCTAAACCTACCCTCTGCCAGCTTGTGACCGTTATTCCTGGTCACATATTGTTTTCTTATTATTAGGGACCTCTCAAATTCAGGGCGATCTCTCACTGATTTTGTGGGCAGAACATGGGGCCCACAGCCATTTCATGGCTGGAGTGTGGTGGGCCCCCCACATCTCTGATTGGCTGAGGGGCTCCAGTGGCCCTGCCCTTCATCACTGATTGGCTTCAAGGGTTGCCTGTCATATGCCCCTGCACCCTCTTGCCACTGATTGCCTACACATTGTTATGTGGCAGCTCTCACAGCCAACCAGAACCAAGGGGCAGGGGGTGGTGGTGGTAGCAGCCATCTTGTTGGCAGCCCCCCCTGCCTCTAAGGAGCCATCATTTTATTTTCAGTAAATTTTCTCTCCTCCCACCCCCCCAGCATATTTATTTTGCAGCTTTTGTGGGTTATGCCAGATTTCACAAAATCTCTGGAATCATGATTTGGGTAGGGCCCTATTTACAATGCTATGGCATTATACTGGGAATCTTTCTGACATGCTAAAGTTAAACTGGAATTCACCCATTGTTCACTTGTGAATGGAGATTTTGAGTGCCCGGCTTTCTGAACATACTCTCTCTCATTCACACACACTGTAGTATCCTAAAACCTGAACAAAGGCGATCAGAAACCAGGGAAGACAAGTGAAGCCTTCATGTTGTCTGTGAAAAGAAATCATTTACCTGGAAACTGACCAATCAGCTTGGCAAAGATTATAATGGGATACTTCCCTGCATGTAATATCCCCAGCTCAAAGACAGCTGAAGTATACGTAATATGCAAATACATGATGAGTTCTTTGCCATCAGGAACACCCTCCCCATAGTTTCCCCCAGGCGACATGACCTAGAAACTGGCTGGGGAATGCTTCAGATCTATGACTTATCTTTTCTTACTGCACCAAAAGCAACTAGCTGTATGACAAAACCACCCACTGTTGGTTTCCCCCAGACTGCAACACGCAGCTATATTCAGTCTTAATATGCCCCTGCCAGTACAGAAAGAGCCACTAAGCGACTCTCAAATGGAAAATGTCAATTCCACAAGTATGTGTTTAATGTATATGAAAGGAATCCTAGGAACAAGAGGAGGGGAAGATGTAGGAGCAGCAGCAAAGAACAAGTTGCTGTACATGACAGTTCATTTCTGGATAGCTAAGGAGATTAATGCCTTCACCTGCAGCTCATGCATTACTGTCCCTAGCCATACAGAGATGAAATGCTGTCATGTACAGCAACTTGTTCTTCACTGCTCAAGCAGAGAAGGCTCAGGCAGTAACTGCTCTGCTGAACCCCAAGTCATGGAACAGAATCATTAAGGTAATCATGAATATGAAGCTTTACCTTGGGTTTAAAAAATGCACTGTAAATGCTAAGTCCTTAAACAAGTTGATGATGAGTGTGAGAACTGATTCAACCATAAATTATTGCAGCTCAGATCATAGCAGTCATCTATGGAGATAATTACTTTCTAGCTTAGTTCCTGTTGAAAGAACAATGTCAAGAAATACTGTGCTCTTTCCACTTTCCATTTATTGTAATATTCCTCTTATTTGTTATTTTTAATATCCTCTTAGAAGCTTGTCAACAATTGTTCCCTTAACACCATCATTATTCCCTTCTTTTTAGTATAAACAAAATACTGTCAAAAACATCAGTTTGATGACTCCAGAATCCTCTATTTATCCATGAAACAGGTACATTCAATGCAGCAGAATAATCCCCTTCCACCCTGGCTACAGAGATGCTTCTCTATATTTTCATACAGAACTGTCCGCTGTACAGCCCAAGTATCTAACAGTCACTACTAGGTTTTAACTTCCCAACGTGCCTGTGAGAGAGAATCTTCAGAAGAGAGGCACGGAGAAGATTGAAGACTTTGTTTAAAACCAGAAAGTCTGCAACTGAGCCAGGAATAAAATCCTGTCTCTGGGGGCTGCACTGAAATGACCTATTTACTAGACCATCCTTAGCTACTAACTGGGTGGAAGATTTCTAGGGGTATCTGCCCTTCTGACTGACTGTTTCAAAGCATCCTAAGGTGACTTAGACCCAGATCTTCCATTAAAATCAACCAGTCTAATAACCCCACTAGATTTTTATGCAAAATCTCAGCCTGTCTCTGCACCAATTTAATATTTGGCCTCAGTGCTAACACTGCAAAAAATTGCCAGTTTAGATGCTGATTCTGTGTGTGGGTAAGCATCCACTAGAAATGACACTGAGACTCATTTCACGAAGGCTATCAAATATTTTTCAGATGGTAATGTTGGTGACAATTTTCCTTTGGCTTACCTTGGGCCAGACATGAACCATTAGCCAAGAGGCCAATGCTCCATATCCTCTATATATTTTTTCCATTTTTTTTCAATTTGTCCTAATATATGAGCTTGTGCATTAGCATTCATTACTGCATGATTCTGCAGTAATGAGGACAACACTTTATTACCTCATGATTCTGTGTTTATTTTGGATCTTGGGGAAAAATAGAATTTATATATAATTTAGCCCCTTCCTTCTTCTCCCCTGCTCATCCCGCCCCCCAACAAAAATTACACTTTGTTAAACTACTTCCAGTGAAGCAAATTATTATAGGACTAAAATTCACACCAAATACTAGCTCTTGTGTCTTGTATATATTGAACTTGGTCTTATTTCCATAGACATCAGTTTGAAAATCCCCTTGATATCAATGAAAGCAGAAGCGAGCCCACTGTTTGGTATAGCCTGCCTCATGATATTTACTTTTTTGCCTTATTCTCTCACCAGTTAAAACTATGACATACCTCTTGATTTTAGGCCTTTCTTTCTCTTTACTTTTCCCCTATGTTATTGCTGTGATAATACCATTTCCAATTGGCATACAGCTTTAACACCCTTCTTAGATCCTGAATAAATGTCCATTTTTGCAAAGCCATACTCAAATAAGTAACCCTTCAGCTTTGATGATTAGAGATGGTAGAAAGCAAAGTGCCTCTGCATAAGTGTGCCTTGATTCTTCCTGCTACGACAACGCCCACAAGGATCTTCAGGGGTCAAAGGCCAAGAGGACAGAATCCTTCCAGTTCACTAACACTCCAACCTGATGGAAGAACCCCACTGAGCAGAAAATTGCAGCATTTCCAGTCCCCTACACAAAAATAACTGTTGTAGGATCAAATTTGGCCCTTAGATTTTATGCCTCTGGGGCAATGACCTTGCAATCTCATTTGCTTATAAATTGCAATGCACTGTTCTATGGCACTATGTATATAAAAAAATTCCAAGCAGCCACCAGCTGCATAGCAACCTTCAACCACTACTGACCTGAATCAAATCCTGCTCTCTGACCTCAGTCCTCACTTAGGCAAAACATATCATCATAATTCGTATTAATAAAGTATTTCTCCCCACAAATTTCTGAACGTGGTTCTCCAGAGAGGGAGTATCCCTATTAAAAAGAGAATTAAAAACTGGGAAAAGAAATCTCCATTCAATAAACCACATCTTCCTGCCAATTTTCTCTTATCCTTCTATTAACAGATTTGTTTTCAAAGCACTTATATATGTGTCTGATCCATTTGTGGTATTTCTTTGCCTGTCTTATGACATAAACATTATTAGGGCTGTCACTGATGATCAGCTGTCTACTAAAGAAAATGAATTCTGCAACATCCTGGTACTGCCAGTCAATATCAACAGAATAATACCAGCATACTTTGTGAACTGCCTATTATTTATCTTTCCAGTGACTGTGCGGAGGACAGTTCTTGTTTCATTTCGACATAAGTGGAGAAGAGGAGAGAGAAGCAGGAATGCAGCCTTCATGTGATCACAGCATTACATGTCACTATTGCTCCAGTTGCACTTAAGACTGGAATCTTTTGGTGGTTTGTTCTAATAGCAATTGAGGCTGCACCAGGGACTGAGTATTTCTGGAATGATTTGAGACTCCTGCAGTGAATGCATGTCATTGTCAGGCTTTTTGCCCTAGAGTAAGTAGAGTAGATTGAGAGGTGTTCAAAAATGAACACAAGCCAGGTGCTTGGATGAATTTCTATATAACACAGGCATCTTCACTTGTCGGGGTAGGGGTGGGTGGGCTGGTAGTTATGGCAGAATTTTGAAATCACACATCATTATATAGCATCTGAATATCATAGCTGTAAAGTATGCTGTGTTCTGAATATATCAAATTTGTCAGGAAATTTGAGAGGGCACTGTATTACAGTTACCACGAGTTCTCTCACAGCTGTGTCCCTTCTGTGATGATATCACAATAATAAATAAATTCAGCATAATGATGTGTCAGACAGGTGGATCATGCCTTTGAATATGATGGGAATTCCTTATATGTATCCCCTGTATTCAGAAGTAGCCTAAGTATGGATAAAGTGTGGCATTCTGTTCCCTTCTTGGTGCCCTACATAGCATTTTTGGCACTTATACACCCAGATGAATTCTATTTCTGGGGCTGCAGCCTTGTACACATGGTCAACTACATAGGTGTACAGCATACAAACACTTTGGGGGATATGCAGTAGCTGTAGAAACTCAAAATGCGTGACTACTGGATTTAGTTTCAGAAACAGGGGGCATAGATTTCTCATTGTTCCCAGCCCCAGAAACTGAGTGGCTAGGGCACTCACCTGGGAAGCCAGACAACCTGGATTATAGACCCCCTCTCACTTAGAAGAGGTTTAAACCTGTGTCTCTCTGATTTGCCAGCACAACAGTAGCTGCTGTACCCCAGATCAGCCATTACCTAGGCCCTGAGCAGCCACAAGAAAGAGATACATGGGTCAAGGGGGAAGAGAGCAAGCCAGAAGCTCAGTGAGGTGGTAGTTGGCCTAGAAAGAAGAGATCCTAGGTAGGAGTGTAACTAGGGCAGGGCAAGGGGGCATCGGGCAAGGGGGCATCAGCCCCAGGTGCTGACTTGGAGGGGGTGCTGGTGGGGCCCTTTCCCCACACCCAGGAGTCTTTTCCTCAGCAGGAATATCTCTGTGCAACCCAGGCATAGGGGGCTGGGCAGGCACAGCTTCATGCCCCGTAGTCTATCTGTGGGGGATGGGGGTGAGCAAGGTGAGTGAAATGAACTCCCTAAGGCCATGGGAGGCATAGCTCAGAGCCCAAAAGCATATGTCAGGGGAGGGGGTGCACACAGGGCACCAGGAGTGGCCTCATGGCGTCCACACTGGTCAGAGTATTGCAGCAGCGTGCAGTGAGCCTGGGCTCAGCAACAGCAACCACTCACAATGCTCCAGTAGGAGCTACAGCAGCCGCTGCCCAAGTGCAGAGAGTAGGGGGCTTGCCTTTTAGAGTCCTGCATCTAAAATGTAAGTTATACCGAAAGTTATATATTATGTGACATTTAAAAATTAAGTAGCTAGAGGCCTTAGGCTCAATGATAAAATAAAATTAAGCAATGCTGTTAACAGGTATTCATTTCCTGCTTTGATAATAGGAACCTGTGTTTCTAGCTCTGCTCATGCTTCCTGAAGTTCTCATTCACAGGGAACACAGTGCAGCAGAAGACAGTCAAGGTGTGTGGGCATGGAATCATGAAAACGGCATTTTTCTTAGTACTCCTATGACAAGTATAGCCCAGAGCATGGTTTTGAACTTAACTCTGACTTAACTGCATTTGAACTAGATCACCACAAGAGTACCATGTGAAGCATGGGCTTTATTAATTTTCTGTCTTGTTATTCATAAAATCATGACTGACTAAAAGAAAATTCTCTCTGATAGCCAAAGCAGAACTCCACGGCACAATCCTCTGCGTAGAGCTTTCATTAACATCAGCAGAAAATGAGAGCAGAATATGTAATAGAAATGTGCCCTGTGAATTAAAGACCCATGGAATGAATCAGCCAGAAGAATTTTGCCCTAACAGTTTCTTTTGCTGGGTGAATCAGTAGGCTATCAAGAATGAAATCAGCACTTCAGAGCCTACCCGTGTCTTTGAATTTCTGTATTCATCAAACAACTGCTCTGAAAGTATATCATACACATCAGACACAAGTGTTACTCTACTTTGCCCATTAAAGTAGTGAGCAGTGAGCACGTAAATAAATGGGTCTTGGTAACTATCAAAAAACCTTGACTGAATACTGCCGTATTATAAAAATAAAAGCAATTTCTATTCTCTCTTCATCCCAAATTTATGCTGCCTCGTGGGTTTATTTTAACATTGTTCAACACTTAGAATTTCTTGAGATGTTATTAGACAATAGGTTAATCTTTAAGCCATCCAAGCAAGAAGGAACACACATAGTTGATATTAGCCTCATGATCTCATACATCTTTCAATTTAATATCTAATCAATAGACTGTATAGTTGGTATCTAAGTCAATAACAAACACGTAGTGTATTTGCCCTGTTTTATTCCATCCCCCAATCTCTTCCCCAAAAGTTCAATTGTCTTAATAAGCAGATGGGAAGATTAAGAAGGAATATTTTCCCCCTAGGTAACTTTTGAGCAAAAGTAGATTATTTTGGCAAGAGGTCATTTCTGTACGGTTTATATCTTTCTACTAGTAGCTTACACCCATGTATCTAGGTATTTATATACTGCATTTTGTTTATCTTTAGTATTGTGTGCTCTTCATCATGGGAACTGAGTCATTCATTTGAAATTAATAGTAAACCTGAAAACACACTTGAAAACACACCTTCTTTTCCATGTTTGGAACAGGCAGTGATACAGGTGCAGTTTACAGTTTTTAGTTAAAACACATTTAATTGATGCTAACTTCTTCTAAGGAGAGTTGATGGAACCTCTTTTTTAATGCCTCACAGCAAATTTCTAATTTTGGCTCACAATTTTATAAGAGTTTTTGGTGCACATGAATTCTATTCTAACAACAAACTTTTTGGTGACAAGTTTGGTGATCCAAACAGGAAGGAAATGTTCTCCAGATTACTTCCCAGTGAATTTCAAAACACTTCTCAGAAACACACCATCTAACCACATATATAAAAAACTACAGATATTTGGGTTTATGTCATGGTTTACACAATACAATAGATACAATTAAGTTTCAACAGGCCTACTGCTGTTTTGGTAGAAGTATATTCCAGAGCTTTTTACCAATAAACTTCAAATTATATTGAAACCAATCCTTTCACTCTTAAAAATATCTCCTCCAGCCTGGAAATGAAGTATGTTGGTAGCAAGCCACAGGGACAAGCGAACATTATGATGCATTTGTTCTGTGGACTACCCATGTTGGATTTGTTCTGTGGGCAAATTGAAGGGATTCTATCCCCAGGAATGACAGTGCTGTAATTTCTACTAGGACTAGATAAACTAAAATGAAAAACTAACAAAACCACCAAGTGATATTCATAAATGTCTTTCCATCTTGAAAGAGACTCATTTGTAAGATTTTGAATGTTTTTCTACATATCAGTTTCAGCTTTTTTATTGTTCTCATTCTGATCCCATGAAGAAATGCTCTGAACTCTAGCTGAATGAAGGGCTCCTCTCACCTCAGGTGCATTTAAAAGCTAGTTCATTCTCCTGTATGCCAGTAGTTCTGTTCCTGGCCTATTTCAAATCAATATAGTATAGATTTTGCCAGCTTACAAATGGGTGACACAGGGCTTTCTCAGAAGATTTTGTCTATAGGGGTAGAGAAAAGCTTTAAAAGAAACAAGTTGTAGGGATTAAAAATTAAAGAACACCTACAAGGCTGTTTACATTTCATACACAAAATAATGAAAACTTTCGAATTCCGATCTCTCACATCTGAGCACTACATCTGACACTGCACTGTAAGTCAAAAGTTAATTTGATGCCAAAATAAACACAAGTAAGCAAGAGCTAGCAGGTGTTCATTGATTTTTTTTTTTAGGTTTTTTATGTGCCTTTATTAAAATGTTATACATTACGCAGGTGACCTTTCTCTGTTTAATAGATTGCTTCACAAACTTTAATTAGGATTTGTAAAACTTAAAAAAAATCAGTCTGGAAAGGTTGGATACTTTCTGAATTGCAGCTTCTGTAACTACCTATATTTCTCCCTGAAAAACACTACTGTATCATCTTAGGACCTGAACCAGAAATTCTCTAAATCAATGAAAAGAATGTCATTTACTTCAGTGGGACCTGGATCTGACTTCCAAGTGTAATATTCCTTTGACAGGGGAAAATTGCTTCACTTATTTCTCTAGCTAGCTCTCCATCAGGATAGCAGTATTCTAAGAATGCCTTTCATTGCAGATAGCAGGGCAAGATCCAACTACTTTAAACAGGATAGTTCAGTTACCATCAGTAGAACAACATTTATTTACACCTGCCTGAGGATCTGGTCCCTGCAGAAGTGTAAAAAAATACTGATGTAGCCTTATCAGTCTGTCTGAGACAGAGTTGCCAAGTTTTTAAGGTGAGCTTTGAACTTGTGAAATAACTCATTCCTGCGGGGTTAGGGGTTCAATCTCATCCTAGCAGTGCAAAACATCTGTTCAATTTTACATCTTTAGAATTAAAATGCAAAATTTAAGCACTGTAGAAATCATACTGGTGTGTGAAAACATAGACAAATATTTGTACGCTTGTTGTCAAGTTGTCTGCACTCCTTTTTTTGACACTACACCCCTAACTAGTGGCAATATAATTAAACATTTTCCTATCAATTGACTAGCCAATATCTTCCCCTGCTAGACCTATTTCCTAACGCATGTAGCAATCCGACCACATAATTGCATAAACACCAGCCACTGATGCCTGTTGTTTAATGCTAATTTCTTTGTGCTTACTAAGAGAAATTGCTATTGACTGCTTTCATTAGGAAACTATTGACCTTTCTCTACTGGAGCATCCCGAAGAAGAAATTCACTAAATGTGCCCATATTTCATCTTTTGAATGTCAAGGTGCAATAGTCATGCTGAAGGATACGGTTTATTTAATCCAAAATTAAAATTTTATAGGCTACATTACCTAAAGTAAATTGATTAATACATTCAGAAGAACAGCTGCTTTTTAAGTATTTGGCTTCCATATTTTTTAGGCCTACGTGAAGCGAAACAACAGAACATCATTGCTAACATGACAAACCTCTACACTATAATGGATGCTATATCCACTATATCCAACATTCAGGTTCAAAGAAACTGTAGCTTTTCACATGTCCTTTTAACACAGGGAAAGACTCCCCTCTTCATCCTAATGTATTTTTCCTTCAGGAACAATTTATTCTACACATGCTACATGACACTGACAAGACAAGCATTAGATAAATAGGTATTAGCTATTTGTTCTATTTTGGAGCTAATTGAAAATTTGGAGCTATATTGAAAAATACCAAAATTTGTAGATGGATAACCATATTTATACAATCTGAAGTAGCCTATGAAAGCTTACATCTTTCTGAAAAAGCTGGTCTTTAAGGTGCCTCCCTGCCCTGCCTTTTGCATGGAACCCATGGCTATACTTCAGGCATAAATTATGACTAGAACTCCCACTGAGCCCAATGCCTCAGTAATATTTTAATATAATAAAGGGCTTAGTCTGTCTGTCCATATGTCTGTCTGTGTGTCTGTCTGTAATGCTTTTGGGCAGCTGTGCATGTGCTGCCGTGAGGTTGGGCAGCAATTGGCTATGCGGGTCTGGGTTGCACGGGCACAAGTTTGAGCTGCTGCCACAGAAGTTGGTGGCGGAGGTGAACATGCCCCAGCCGCCCAAGCAGCGGGGCTTCCCCATGCCTCCCTGCCTGAGGGCGAATGGGAGGTCACGGTGACAGCACCTCCCAGAACAGCTGGCAGGGGGGGAGGCAATGGGCAGGGAGAGGTGAAGCAGGGGGTCACAGTGGCGGCTGCTGTCAGGGCTGGGTGGTGGGGAGGGAGGAAGGGGAGCAGGAGGGGAGCCCCAACACCAGCTGGCAGGGAGGGGGAGGCAGTGGGGAGGGAGGGGAGGTACAGGGAAGCCCTTCTGCGAGGCTGAGGTGGGTGAGTGGAGGAAGCCCCCACGCTGGAGGCGGAGGCGGTATGAGTCTTTACAAGGCTGGTCCCGAAGGGTGAGTGGGAGGTGAAGGGGGGGGATGTTAACACTCCCTGTCATTCTTGATGGGCAATTAGCTAGTGTGTGTGTGTGTGTGTGTGTGTATCTATCTAGATACATAGATAGATATATATAGAGAGAGATACAGAGAGAGAGAGAGAGATAGCAAAAACAGCAGAAAGCTATCCCTATCTTGAATGATACCACGCTCTCTGCACAGCCTCTCTGTATATTTATTTCAAACCAAGAGTAAAAATAAAAGATTATATTTACTAATACATACTGAAGTAACACTGCAGTTGCCAGCTGAGCTTGAATGAGGAACTGACCCCATATGCGAGGAGAATACTTCTGTAGTAACTTGCAGAGCCATGTGATAAATACATTTATCTCACACCTTTGATCAGTTCACTTGCATTCTGCCAAAAATCTTTCTCCTTAGACATCTATGAGCTCTTGAAACCCCTGAACAGCTTTTGAGGTGCTGCACTTTAAAATTAGCTTCCCAGGAAAATGTTCCAATCTTTCCTTGCCCCCCCCCAAATAAAGTACAGTTAAACATTTCTGAATGTGTATCTATTTAAAATAGATAGACAAAGGTAGCTGTAGTAGTGATACTCATGCACGAAATACGAAAGCATAATATAAAACGTAAGAGAGCCATGTGATCGTGTATTACATATTTTTAACCAGCTTGTTTGTACTATCTACTAATTCCAGATATGGTGAGGTGATTTTTGGTGATAACCAGAGAAGCAGGTTGTATTAGTATACATGTGCAATTTACCATATGCTTGACTGCATAACCTGCCCACAAATTCATCTTATTAAGATTTCTTCCAACATTACAAACATACATGTCTCTCTGTGTTTCTATTACTAATATAATAATCATGTATTATTGCTATGGAGTTTGTTTTCAAAGCCCACAGTCAGAACAAGGTCTCAGCCTGTGGGCTTTATAAAAACACATATTAAAAGTTCCTGCACTGAAAAGCTTAGAATCTAGAAAAAAAGCAAAAGATGATGAGAAGAGAAGGAATTGGATGCAATACACAAGCAAAATGATTAACCTTTTTAGTTGCCTCTTTTTTTCCTGCAGAATCTCCTGCCTTTTCCTTCTTTTAGTCAATCTTTTCTCCACCGATTCTTTAATTTAACTTTTACTTAGATGCCTCCCTTATTTTCCATTTCATAATTATATTTTTTGACTTTTGCTGTTATTATTTTCTTTATATTTAACTCTGGCCTCATGCTATTTTTCCTTCCCCAACCTATTAAAAAGCTGCCAGGAAGCTAAAATGAGTCCTGGTGTCCTTTTTACCACCACAGATTCTTATCAAGTCACTCAACTACTTCCTTAATCATGCCCCACCTTCCTCACATTTATTTTCATAGAAGCATCCCATTCTGATCCTCTGCCTCTGAAGTCATTCATGGTTTGGTAGTAAGTTAAGATCCTTATTGAGGATTTTGTTGTCTATGTCCTGTGATGTCAACACCAAGGTCAAACTGAAGATGGTTTCCAAGGGTTATTGTGTGTGCACATATGTTCATGCCTGTCATGCATTTGTGTTCATATATATGTTCTTCCTCCCCACCCCACTGGCTTGTCTTAACTTTCTCGTCTTCCTGCTCCCCAAATTAGAGATACAGAAAAAAGTGTTAGTTTAAATTCCCACATCTTTGGGCTACCGACTGAAAGACACTGACAGCACAAACGTTACTGCATGACAGTCACAACTCTCTCAAAAAGAAAAGAGCCTAATATATGGGTACATCCATTTAATAAACTGCCTCTTTTCAATTGGAGTGTTTGCTTGAAAAATGGGAGTAACAACATGATACCTATTATGCGTAACTGCCAGGAGTATAGTGAGGTTTAATCAATTGATGTTTATGAGCTATGTTGAGAACCTTGTTTGGAAGTACTATAGAGAACAGTGAATGATAGTGTGGAAGAAAGATTGCTGGCACATTATTTACAATGCTGATTTTAACATTAACTTTCTAGAGTGTAATGAAGTACTCAGAAGAGGTCCAGCTGTTATATAACTTCTGATAAGGAATTGTGCAACCCTTTCAGCCACAACATTAAAACTCTTGCAACTGATGTAGATAACCTTTGAAAGTCTATGCTATGTGCTTTTGTACAAGGTAAAACAAAAGCAATTTGCTTGAACATTTTCAAATTTACATTTTTAAGGAAAAAACATAGTCACAGGCAAGTTTGTAATGAACAATGAATTGGTCTGTGTACCTTATTTAAAAAAAAAAAATCACTCAGTTTCCTTTCTGGAGGTCTTTTGCAAAAATACAATACCAATGACACTGTGAAGTCAAATAGGAAACAGCTGAAGAAAAAGGTCTTTCAATGCTCCTTCCCAAGAATTCCAGTTTTCCTGCTTTTCTTTCTTAAAGTTTGCAAGAGTTTGATGCTCCAATGTTACTCAGAGTATACTGGTTTGTGGACTCTATTACCAGTGATCTGAAGGCAGGGTAAATTTTGCACCTTATAGGCTAGCTAAAGTGTGTGTGTATTTTATATCCATCCATCCATCTCAATCTTTCATGAGCTTAAGCTTACTTCATCAGATGCCATGACAGGATGTGCAGAAATCAGAGTCTAGGAAGGGCAGAGAAATCACAATACGAAAGAAAGGGAGGGGGGAGGACAGGGAGGATAAGAATCTATAGTCCTTGTTTAAACCACATACAAACACAATCTAGTCTGTGGATGATTTTATTGTTCTGCAATTTCGTGTTCTAATTCCCATTATCTACCTAAGGTACATAGACCACATCTTTATTGTATGGACACATGGGAAGGAATCTTTAGAGCAATTTCACCAGAACCTAAACAACTTCTACCACTCCAACAAACTAACTCTGGAATGCTCCACCCAGCAAATTCATCTCTAAACACTACAGTGAAAGTTTGCAATAGCCACATTGCCACCACCTTCTACTGGAAACCAACTGACTGCCACAGCTACCTTCATGCCACCACCTTTCTTTCTAAATGCACCATTCAATACACTGTCTATAGCCAAGCTCTATGTTACAACCACATCAGCTCTGATCCTACCAACTAGGATGTACACTTAAGTATCAGGAACAAGGATTCCTACAATTATAATACAGATCCAAAACTGGAGCCACTCAAATCAACAAAGCCAGTTCTGGGCCTTGCTCTGACCTGCTACAGTATCAACCTGGCAAGAAGGACAGAGTCCCTCTGGTTGTCAGCTACAGCCCTTGGCTTGTACACTCTAGACATATCATTAATGACCTCCAACCCCCCATGGAAAAGGATGACTGTCTCAAAGTAATCATGGGGGACAAACAAGTCTTGGCTTACAAGCAGCCCCCCAACCTCAAATGGCATTTCTCAAGTAATAGGCCACCTAACTCCCAGTCTCACTCAGGCACCAGGCTTTGCAACAGACACAGATACCTTCTGTGCCTCAGCATCAATACCGACTTTATCATCACTGAACCAAAAAACACTAATTCTAACATCCAAGGTTCATTCACTTTCAATTCCATCAATGTCATGTATACATCACTCGCTTACAGTGCCCCTCTGCTGTCTACATTGGACAGACTGGGACAGCCCTACGTGACAGAATGAATGAACACTGGCCTGACACTGGCTGCAGAAAGACATGCAAGTGTATCATAGAATCATAGGGTTGGAAGGGACCTAGACAGATCATCTAGTCCGACCCCCTGCCATGGGCAGGAAGCAGCACTGGGGGTGGCAGGGGTCATAAGACTCCTCTTGAAGATTCAGGGAAGGTGAGAGCCACCTCTCTGGGAAGCCTGTTTCAGGCTCTGACCACCCTTACAGTGAAGTAGTTCTTCCTAATATCTAACCTAAACCTGTCCACCCTCAGCTTGTGGCCATTGTTCCTGGTGACTCCAAGGGGGGCCCTGGTGAACAAACTTTCCCCGAGTCCCTGCTGGTGGCCCCTGATAAAGTTGTAGGCAGCCACAAGATCCCTCCTCAGTCTCCTCTTGCAGAGACTGAAGAGATTCAGGTCCCTCAGCCTCCCCACATAGGGCTGGCCACGGAGGCCCTCAACCATATGAGTGGCCCTCCTCTGGACCCTCTCCAGGTTCTCCACGTCCTTCTTGAAGTGCAGCATCCAGAACAGGACACAGTACTCCAGCTGCGGCCTGACCAGCACCGCATAGGGGGGAGCAAGACCTCTCTGGACCTGTTAGTGATGCCCCTGTTGATGCA
>NW_017728948.1:69185272-69263528 GCF_001723895.1 Crocodylus porosus | reverse complement strand
CTGTGCTGCCAAGAGGGGCAGCCCCTAACCTATAACTGTAATGCTGGTTCCCTCTCCCCAGGTGCAGCACCCTGCACTTGTCCTTGTTGAACCGCATCCTGTTCAGATCCGCCCACTTCTCTAACCTATCCAGGTCTGCCTGGATGCGTTCCCTGCCTGCCGGCGTATTCACTTTGCCCCACAGCTTGGTGTCATAAACGAACTTGAACAGGGTGCTCTCCACACCCTCGTCCAGGTCGCTAATGAAGATGTTGAACAGCACCAGCCCAAGGAACGAGCCCTGAGGGACTCCACTGCCCACACCCACAAGCGTGTGGCAGAACAGTTTAACTTCCATGGCCACCACTCCACTGATGACCTAAGGGTGGCTGGTCTCAGAAGGCAAACTTTTAAAAACCAATTTGAATGGGAAGTTGCAGAACAAATCATCCAGATACTGGACTGTGTCAAGTATTGTCTAAACAGGGACTATGGATTCTTATCCAAATGACCTGAATTAGGGTTTATTTTACTCCTTTGTCTGTATGGGTGTACTGCTTGTTTGTTTGCCTCTACCAACACAGCCCCTCTCCCCTCTTCCATGGCTTTTGTATTCTAATTTCTCTCTCTGTATACTCTGCTTTCCACAGTCCTTTTACAGCATCTGATGAAGTAAGCTTCGGCTCAAGAAAGCTTGTGATATATATCTACTTTGGGTGTTCTATCAACAGGGATTTTCAACCTTTTTTAGTCTAAGTACCCCCTGGCAATTGGACGCCAAGTGGGGTTGGAGGGGGGTAGCATGAGACCGGATGCCAAGTGTGTGTGGAGGGAAGGGTAGCATGTGGCCGAGCAATGAGTGGGGGGCAGGGAGGGTTATTGTGCAGCTGAATGCTGAGTGCGGGTGGCATGCAGCTGGACACAGAGCAGATAGGCAGGGATGGGGTGCCACCACCTCCTAGAAGCAGGGCCAGGGTGGGGCAGGGAAGCTCACTAGACTGGGGTGAGGGCAGCAGCCTCTGCAGGGTGGGGAAGCTCACTGGGCTGGTATATGGCAGCACCAGCCACTGCTTTTGAGCTTTCCCTCCCCACAGAGGGGCGTCGCTGCCCTCATCCCACCCTGGCCCTGCTCCTGGGAGGCAGCAGCGCTACCTCCCTGTCTGCTTCCACATACCCTATCTAGGACTGGTCTACGCACCCCCAGGGATATGCGTACCCCCAGTTGACCCCCTGGTCTATAAGGTACAAAACCACTCTGCCATCTAACGATTTCAGACTAACTTATGATAATCCCAGCTAAAATTATTCATGGCATGTTCTTGGCTGTCTGATTATATCACACAATTTTAAAAAGTGGAGGAGGAGGAAAAAAAGCAAGCAACAGGAATACCAAGTAAGATTTTCTTAAACTCTGTTTTTTAGTCTCAGACTGCTAATGATCTGCAGCCAACTGTTCCATGCCACCACTGATAGAAAAAGTTGTCTAATTTTTTAACATTTGCTTTACTAATTGAACAATCAATTATTAAAATAGATGATTTTCACTGTCATCTTAAATAGCACTTAAGCCCAAGACACTGCTTCTTCTACAGCTGGTGCTGCAGTAGCAGCTACTTTAATTTTTCAGAATAATGTGCTGGAGAAAGCTTCCAATAGAACTCAGTCCCTTGTTTGGCTTGAGAGCAAAGATGTGGTACAATCTTCAGTCTCATGTCAATGGATGGACTCCTCATTTCCACTAACTGCATCTTGCATTCTAAAGTGTTGCCTAGCAGAGGCAGCACTTGCACTTGCACTTGACTGAGCATAGCAGTAAAGACAAGGGTTCTTCTGGATGTCTCACTGAAATGTTTTTTGGTCTGGGGCAGGTCACATAATTCCTTTCTGCCTTAATTTCACGTCTGCAAAGTGAGAATCAAACCTACCTCATAAGCAGGATGTGAAGATAAGTTATATATTAAAGCAGTATCTTCATGGCTGCTAATTATCATTATTAACTGGAAGTACCCCCAAATAAGAAACCCACTAGTGTGAACTTTCCTGAAATTTGCCAATTGAAATGGAAACCCAGGCCCATATTTCTCAGTTAGCCCCAAGTATATCAAACAATTCCCAACATAGTACCTCTCACCTCTGAACCATGATTGCTTCAACAGTCAGTTCTACAATCAGAACATATACTTTGGGTTTGTCCCTATTAATAAATCAGCAACAGATCCCAACGCCTTTCTAGAAATGTATACACTGCATACAAATATTGGCTTTTGTGATTGGTTGAAATTAATTACCTCCCCAACAGCAGAGAAGGCTGTCTCCCAACACCTAGTGATCTCCCAACACACCATGACTTCAACCAAAGGCTGAACCTTTTTTGCGTGTTGGCAGATACATTCGGTTTACAGGATGTGTATTTAAACTGGTGAACTGTGGCCAAAGGTCATTCTGGGAAATTATTTTTGCCAGTCAAAAATTTTACATCAAAGCTCAACCCAGAGGCTGTAATATATGTAAGCAGGCAAGTGCCCACACTGATAATGTTTTTCAAAGTAAGATTTTTCTATTGAGCTATCTTTCTCAGAGACAAAAATCACCCTATTAGCAATCTTTTTGCAATTGCTATATCACTTGGGAGCTAGACGGGAGTGTTATATGAATGATCTAAGACACTTACCAGGATCAAACACACTTATCTTTTCTGCTGCTATTCTAGTATAGTTGGGTTATAAAAATAAACCAGCTGGAAGAAGTCTCCTATGTATATACAGATTAAATTATCCTTGCTGGTTGGACAGCTCCTAATCAAGTCATCCTGGCTGGATCAACAGGTTTAAGTCACAAACATTGCCACAAAGATGACGTGTTAAGCCTGCCTTCCAGCTAAGTAAGCAAAAGTACCCATAACAACGTTAGAATTAGCCTTGATTTAAGGCATGGAACTTGGATCCTCAAGAAAACTAAAAATAAACTGCTAAGTCACTCTCAGTTTCCTTTTCACATTACCCTGCAACTCCTTGACAGACCCTAGGGGTAAACCAAGATTAGATTGCTTTTTATAGCCAAGATGTTTAGTGAGACATAGGGATTAAGTATGTGGAGTTCTGTGGGTTCAGTTTGAAAGGAGTTTGGGAACTGAACCCTTTGGCTCGTTATCTGGTGGATGGAAGCATACCGAACCTTTTAGACTCGTTTACAGATTTGAGTTCAAGAACTCCAAAAAGGACTCTTCCATAGCCAATCCCTTCATGGTCTCCTAACCGCTACTGTACAAGTTATGTAGCTGCACCCATCCTGCTTCCCTTCCCCCCAGCCAAGGTATTGATATCATGAGAGGTGACATAATTGTTTGGAGTCTGCTGCTGGAGGATGATAAGACTGAACTCAGTCTACATTCATACAACACAAAGTATAGATTCAGTGTGAGTAGATGTGATGCATTTCTGCCAGGTACCCCCCTTCTACAGGGAAGAAGGGGTCACCATCTCCTATTAGGAAAGCTTTACTCTCCAGCTATGCAGCAAGCTCCTCACAGGCACAGGGTGAAATTTAGCTTGTAACATGCACATTAGAATTCAGAGGCCTATCCAGAATCTTAATCCATTAAAGCAGCAAACATTAGCTGAATGAGACAGCACTCCATCTCAATGTTCAGCTGGTTTTAAGGAACTGACACATGAATGAATAATTAGTTATTGCTCTGAATGTCCTAAGGCCAGTGCCAGGTTAACGTTTTTAGAAGGGCCCAAAACATAGTATTCCACTTTTCTACTTATGCAAATAAGTCTGAGTTCTTGCCAAGTCAATCCCAGTAAGTAACACCTAGTTACAAATGCTGGGCTAGCAAATCTTGCAACTGGCACAAAGTTTATATTTCTTCCTCTTAAGTAAACAGCAGTGCTGGCTTTAAATATCATAGTTCAATATTTTATGACATACATATTTTACCCCAATTTAAGGGAAAGAAATAATATCAATATAACAATCTAACGAAAATAAAACTTTTAAAAGTTAAAAAAAACCCCTCTGCCTTCCAAAAAAAAATCAATGCCAACAAATATAAAATAAAATATTTTAGCATAACACAACAACTGGGAAGAGAGCGCCATTCTGAGGAAGGGGACAGTGGGAATCTATACTGTGATATCCCACCATTTATTTATAACTGATTTTATGATAAAAAGCGGTAAAGGATTTTCTTTTTCTCTAAGTTCACTCTTGCAGGCAAATTAGGTGTGGCCCACATCTTTTTGTAACTAACAGAAACATGATTAGAAGCATGGTAGCTGTTGTTTTTTTAAAAATAATGTTATACATAAATACTGTGGCAGAGTGCTTTTGGAGGAAGGAGACAAAAAAGACAGACAGCATGACAAGTGGGAAAAGGATAAGAAATGGATCACTGTCTAAGAAACTAAAAACTCCTTTAGAGACTCTGAGTCTTCAAGTTCATTTAAGCCTTAACGAACTTTACATTTCAAATCATATCTAGCAGGACAAGTGATAGGATTACACAGCTAAATCTATAAGCATTGATTTTGTCTCAGTCACAGATGCACACGGTGCACTATTGGAAAATCCGCTAAGAAGATAAGGTTATGACATACAGCAAATAGCATGCAGAAGTGGTTTAGATAAACCTATCTGTGTTTTTAAAAAATAATAAAAAAACCACAAGAGTTTCATAAAATACAAATGTCTTTGGAAGCATGTGAAGATTTTTCAAATCAATAACTTTTCTTTCAGAGGTTGTTAAAAGCCAGCACGACCCAATGTGGCCAGAAAACGTGGATATTCTGGTTGTGTGTGCTTGTTTTCTAAAATCACTGCATACCTAGGTAAGCTTGCTAAGATGTTTATGTGAAATAGCTCAGCAGATTTTTGTCCCCACATCAAACCATAATACTTTAATGGACATGCACCATGATTTCCCATGAAAAAATGTTACTTCGCTCAGACTCAAGTCAATTTTTTGGTTCCCTTTGGCAACAATCCACCTTGAATTGTGAGACGTGAAGCTTACTTAATACCAGCTCTTGAGATACTGCAACTGAAACATAAATGAACACAGAGTCTTAAACTGGAGTGGTGAGGATGAGAACACTAGGAGATCACCTTCTTTCACATAACTTTCTTATTACATTACTTAACAGTCATAATCTTGAACTTCAATAAACGTGGAAACTGTACCTAATTAAATCGTTGATACTGGATCAGAGAAGTTAAAGCACCTTGTTATAGATCTAGATGCAACAGATCTAGATCTATGATCCTTACCATAAGCTTAAATTGAAGGCAACTGTCTCCACTGACTCAGCTGTAAATGGTCAGTTGGTCATCCAGGCCAGGGAGTCCAAGCAGATGCTTTCCACATTTAGCTTAGGTTTCTATAATGCCACACACACAATCATGCTCATCTCTCTGTAGAGTTATGACATCCAAAAAGTACAAGTGTCCCTGGCATATCTTGATGGGGTCCCCTAATGACATGTTTTCGCTCATGCAGACAGTCCTTACAGCTTAATTTTCAATACAGGCTATGGTAGAGTATGATTCTCCCCTGTGTGAAACAATAGTGCTTTGCTTGGTCACTATCACAGTGTAGACGGCACAAAGAGTTGCATGATATTTAAGAACACAGGAAGCAGTATTTATCATTGATTTCTCTTCTCTGCATTTCTATTCTTAAATTTAATATTATTAGTTACAACAGAAATGAAAAGCTCCAATCCAACTTGGTATAGAAAATGCTTAAGAGAGTAGCACAAACCTAACTCCTGGAAATGAGTGTCATGGTCTTGATTCTCCCTTGTCTTGCACCTTCAGACCAAACATGACCCACTTAGAATACATGGCTGTAAATGTAAGGTGCTAGATGGGAGAGTAATCAACTTCATCTCTCTATCATGGGCAAAATCAAAACCCCCTGGGCAAGATCAAAACCACAGTCACTCCTAAATTCTCTCAAGTGTTGGAGGTCTTCATTCAGTATTGGTTGACAACTCAAGATTTTTTTTTTTTTTTTTTTTTTTTTACTGACAATCTGCAAAATTTATGGACAACAAAACTTTTTAGTGACATGTTTTTTAACATAATGTAAAGCATGGGTGATCAATCTGTGGCACACATTCCACAGGTGGCATGGGCAGCCTCTGTGTCTGGCAAATGGCAGACCAGGGTGAGAACAGGCAGCATAGTGACAGATAGGGCAAGAAGCAGAAAACAGCAGAAAGTTGAGCAGGGGGCACAGGGCAGGGAACAGAAACCAGAGCAGCCAGTTGGGCAGGGGAAGGAGATAGGAATGGCATTTTGGGAGGACGTGGGGCTAATCTGTGAAGTAGAACGTATACACACAGTTTACTTGTATACTTCATAGGCTCCAAAGCACTTTAAACTCCTACACCCCCAGAAGCTGCAGACTTTTAAAAATTCCCAGTATCATTAAATACAGCAGTTCATAGTATTTCCTGTCACACCTAATTTCTGGCTGTGTTTTTGTAAAGCAAAATCCTTCCTCCAGCAATGACAGTTAAAGCATCCCTGGGCACAAGACAGTGGGGGCAGGAAGATCCAGGGTTAAACTCACAGAGACAATTTTCTCAATGAGTCTAACTGGTAATCACCTGCCTACCTGTTTATTTGCTCTAGAAACTGCTGCAGGCACTAGCTGCTCTCCCCAAAACAAGCCTCCTCTATCAGTTGAAGGAGCAGGAGAGGCAGACATCTGTTCCATGCCTCTCCTAACAGTGCACCACCTTTGCCAATCACTGCACACCCCCCAAAGTGGAGTGCTGAGGTGCAAAGTGTCTCCTGACCACTCCTCTCTTTGCAGGTGATGGGAGATAAAAGCCTGCTGCTGCTATAAATGGGCTGCGAGTAGCACCCCCCCACCCTTTGCTGCAGCTGCTGCTCCCTGACCTGCTGCAGCAACACTCTGATCCACCCCTCCCCATTACTCCTACAAAACTCTGCAGAGAAGCTGAAGGGAGGCAGTAGACTGGACAGTGAACATGTGTGCTCCACAAGGTGGACAGGAGTCATGGGGTAGCCTGAACCCTGGATTGGGGCACTTCAAGCCCCACCGTCTGTGCTCAGGACACTTTCCCTGCCAGTCAAGCCTTCCCTCACTTGCCCTGCCCCCACTTCTGGAGCAAGTAAGAAAGAATTCCCCCCCTCCCATGCACACAATATCCAAAGCATTTCTGGAAACACCCCAAGGTCCCAGTAGGCAGCAGTAGGGGGAGCAGGGTTACAGACCATCTGCAAATTTTACAGGCATTTATATATTTTTATGGACAAGTGCTTTTAGCCATTGATTTTGTTACAGGCTGTCCAAAAATTTATGGACAGTTGGCAACCCTGGTTGGCACAGACCTCGGGGGTCATCTGGGCCAACCCTCTTAAGTATGCCAGATCCATATTTATAGATTTTGATTTGAGCCTCATTTCTAGAGCATACTTGCTTCCCACAGACAAAGTGAAGAGTGAAACAGAAATTTAAACATAAATTCAGAAATCCATCCTGCTGGTTCGCAGCTCCTAAAAGAAATCTGGTCTAAAACAGTTGCATGTTTTAACACTGAACACAATTTGCACTTTGGGATGTGGAAAATAAAGACAGTTTGGAGGCCTTAATGACCAGTTCACAAGAACTGTTTAACTGTAAAGTAACACAGCTATTGTACTGAATAGGTAAAAAAAAAAAAAAAAAAAGTGATTCTATTTAAAAGACTATGATTTAGTTGGGTGTTCAACTGTGAAGTCTGAATCCTAATCATTCTGGAACACATTGCCTCAAAGATGTCAGTAATACATAACCTGCTAATGAAGGATTTCAAAAATAGTGTATGTACATACATAGTAGGCCAAATTCTATTCTCATTTACAATGATATAAATCCAAAATAGTGCCATTAACGTCAGTAGAAATACTTGCAATTTATGTCATTGCAAGTGCAAGAAGAATTTTTAATCCAATTAATCTAAAAAATTATGGTTGTTGAAGCAAATGTAAGATTAGGTAAAAGTGTCAGTAGCCCGCTATGAAACTTTAGTACTATTAGGAGAAGCTCAGAAGTCTGCTGAACTTGTAGTGGAACAGCAGGAGGATTAAAGGCTCTGACTGGCCATGAATTGCTGGGTTATCACATCACAGACTGTAAATGATCTATATTTTGGAAATAATGCATTCTTTAAAAAAATTCCTAGCTTGTCCTGAAGGTAAACAATATGGTGGTGCAGCAATGGAAAGCACAAAAAACTGAGAGAGAAGGAAAAGTTGGGTGATTCATGTAAAGGGATATAAAAATGAGACAAGTATTTCTGCTATACACCTTCATTTTACAGACAGTTTAGATATCATAACATTTATTCCCTTTAAAATGTAAGGTTTAAATATGTATTTCTAGGAGCATCCCACCTTCTCGAAGAGAACTGCTGCAGCATTCTTCATCTCCTCATTGTGTATTGTTCAGAGATCATGTGTTTATGCAAAAGAAATATCTAGATAATCCCAATCTCTTATTAAACTTTAAGATTAAGCAGTCAACAGTACACCCATAAAATTGTTTAAGCTATCTGGATATCCAGACATCTGGATGAACCAAACACTGATTAACCAGGTCAGTCTGCGTATGCATAGTCTTTGTCTCATCATTCTCTTTCTTTATCAAATACAGGCAAGATCTTTGCCCATCTGCACAGACCCCATAACATTTTCACTGTGCCTGTCAATATGCCCCCTTGAACTAATGAATCTGAAGATATCACATAAAAGTAAATCTTTTCATCATCTTCACGAACTCCTCGGCCATAGAAAAAAAGCCTACAGTATCTGATGCATAAAGAATAACTAGTCAAGCACAGGGCTGTCTTGAATAAGCATGCCAGCTGCGTGGCCCTCAGACAGAGTGGTATCTGACAGAGACCCTTTTGGCAATGGAATAAATAGCCATTCTGTTATTTGATTGGAAAATGATTCTCCTATTTAGCCACTGCTTCATCAATGCTTGGCTGAATGTAAAACCGAAACTGAGCTGCTTCCCCAGGGTGCACTGCTCTTGATGGGTTAGCTGTCAAACGCTCCATTGTCCAAATTACACTGCTACTGTAGATTTCCTGCTAAGAAACAATTTACTGCAGCATTGTGCCATCAGTCTTGTGGGCTGTGTTACAGTTAGTTTTCAGGTATCAAAAGCTGATTAACTTACTGGAGACATACGAGTACTTTCCTCCATGCTGCTGTCACATATTTACCTAAATTTCTATTCACTGTGTTGTCAGTGGGACATGATAATGGCAGCATATGATATGAACCAAACTTAGCATACAGATAACAACACATCTAAAATAGTGCTACATCAAAGCTAGAGTTATGAACAGATGACAATTAGAAAAAAAAAGTTAGTAACAAACTTAAACTTTGAAGGTTTTTTCCCCTAGACAATAAGCATACCCTGTCTGCCATCATTTTAACAATAAATATCTTTCATACTTAGTCATTAGGGATGAAATTAAAAAAAAAATCCATACATATTGTTCAAGAGTTCTCTAATAAAGTCTGCCTAAACTTAGGTTCCTAAATCCATATATTTTTTAGAATCAGACCAAGTAAGTGGTCTGATTATATAAAAATGCTTTGTATTAGACTATTAGTTGCTCTTTCAGTCAACACACTGGGACCTATACCAGGAACCTCCAGAACTTATTCCAGGTTTTCACAACTCGAGCCACATTCACCTCCTCAATAGCTGACGGTTGTAAGTCTCACCTTCTCTGTGGATCAAGAAGTTCAGAGGGGAATACATAATGTATGATTACTACTGGGTCACAGCAAGTACCCAGAACTTCCCATTACCTTGAGCAGTTGAAGTGGGCCTTCTTGGACAGCCCTGGGCAAATCATCAAGAAAGACATTTTCAGACGTCCTTGAAGGCAATGTGAAATCCCACCCTTAGACTCTCTAGCCTCAGTTTGCTCATCTTCATAATTGGTATAACAACATGTGCCTACTTTGCTGGGGTCTTCAGAGATTTAATTAATGTTTATAAAGCACTTAGGGATCCATCAACTGAAAACCTTATATATCGCAGGTATAACATGTTATTGTTAAAAAAAACGGGCAAATGGTATGAAGGTCAGTAGACTCTTAGGAAAAAACCCTTCAATGTTATTCCTGAAGAACATGCATCATGACTGGGAAGTTAAAGTCATTGTGTGCCACATATTTCACTTTAGTGCTTGGGGCCACCTGAGGGTTTATTGGCATCTGACAGAATTACAAACTCCAGGTAGGAATTATCCTAAAATCTTGAGAGGCAGCAACAGATTTGTTGTGTGCAACAACATACTATAATCTTGAAGACAAAGGAGGATTTTCTTAAATTTAAAGATAAAATACTATGCTGGTTTACATCTGTTTGCAATTGTTCCCCCTTGCATTACTAACTATGCTCATTTCCTGTTTCCGTGTTGTTTCATCAAATGTCCTACATATCTTACATATTTCTTTGTAGCATTAATTATATTTTTTAACCAAGGGGAAAAGGTACACTAAAATAGAAGAAAATCTTTTCAAACTCCACACAGTCATTCCAATCTTTTTCTGACCTAATACCTTATTCCAGGGGTAGGCAACCCCCAGAATTCATTCCAGAGTGTGGCACATGAAGGCCTTGGGGCAGATGGCAGAGAAGTGGCCAGGACTGCACTGCCACAACAAGGAATAGGTCCTTTGCAGGTCCCCTGCCATCTGCCCCTGGCACACTAAAATCTTACAAGTTGAGGTTGTGGTTGTTTCTGGCACTCTGCCCAAAAACACTGCTGACCCCTGCCTTATTTTGTTCTTCAGACCAGCAAGAATGCTTCAAGAATGTTATATCTGCTCTACGTAAGTGTTAAAAACTGTCCAAGTGGTTTTAAAAATAATACCTATAACATGTCACAAACATATGCTTCCTCCATAGCTGACCTGGCTATGAACCTTACCCTGCATGTGAAATACATATGCTTGCAATCACAGCTCTTGACTAGAAGCACTTCTGGGACTTAGGCTGAGGGATTCACTTTTTGCTGCAGTGGCACTAGATGCCAAGAGAAGTATAATTTTTTACAGGCATTCGTGTTACATGCTATTCCTGGGAATGCTCTCTATATATCATATGTGTGTGTGTGTGTGTGTGTGTGTGTGTGTGTGTGTGTGTGTGTGTGTGTGTGTGTGTGTGTGTGTGTGTGTGCATGTGCGAAAAAGCACCTGAATTAACTAAAGGAATATTATAGCTCATTGGATCTTAGAGCAGTAGGTAATTTATATAAAAAATACCTCAAGTACTGAAGCAATGATAACATGAGAGTTAAACAGGTAAACAGAACCCATAAGACTTCAGCTTCAGTACAGCAAGGTGATGGATTTATCCTAATGCAACTGAAAAGTCATAGTAAGTAAGCAGTTACTTGTGCAATTGAGAGGACCTACTGTTAGTGACCTATTTTTAAACAAACACCATAAATCTCATGCATGGACTTATTTAAAATCATGTTCTGAGAAACATCATTCTAGGCAGTGCAGAGAATAATATAGATTTAAAAGGCAAAATAATTAGATAGCAGGAACTAAAATAAGGTACCAAGCTGCTGATTTATTAAGTCTGCAGCTGCATTATGTAACACTGGCTTCTTGTAATCAGTTTCTAGATTCAAAAAACAAATCCTTAATTAAAAACCCAATCTATTATTCATATTATTATTTTAGCAGATTAGTTTACAAGCCCAGGTTTGAAACACTTCTTCTATATACTACTCTGCTCAATATAAAAGTGATCTATGCATAGTGTCAGTGAAGACTAAATGCCTAAAACACCAGCTCTGATTTTCTATTTTCATTTGCTCCTACATGCTTATACACACACACAGACACAAACACCCCACAGTAATGAATTCAGATACTGTCAGCTTTTTCACCACCTTTTTTAACAAACACCTAGACTCTTTAATAAAGTAGTAGTGAAGTGAAGTGTGCTTCTCCATCTGTCCATATTTTTGCTTTGAGTATCAAACTGATCTCACAACTTCAGACACAGAGTAACAGAGAGAATAATGATAATCCTAAAAAAAAAAAGCTGAACAGTAGTGATCAGTTTGGAAGGGACTGAGAAAAAGGCTGATTTTTTTCTATGAAATAAGTTTATAAATCAGGGAGGAAAAGTGGAATGTGAATCTGATTAGTGGGGCTACTTACATACTTTTAACCACAACATAGCCAATGGCATATAATGGCGTGGTGAAGAATGGCATGACTTCAGCATCTATTAAAGGCAACAAGTTCTTGAGCCTTGCAGCACCTAAACTCCTCAAAGGGTACCACTTACTTCAGTCATCCAGCCTGGCTAGAAGGGCCTAGAAAGAAGGATAGGACCAAAGCCACATTTCTTCCCCTAGGTATATATCAGCACTAGTCAGAAACAATCCTTAAATATACCTAAAATAACCCCTATGCCCAGGATCAGAAGAGGAGGGCTTCTAAGCATAAGCACTGGATACAGGACAACCATCTCTTAACTTCACTGGTAATTCAACTCTATTACCAAATTCCCTGTTGGTTGAGTCTGTGCTTATTGGCAGTAACAATATACATGCCATAGAGATAATTAGTATAATGACTGAAATGCCTTCTTCATATGATTCTTCCAGGTTGTGATTAAGACATATTAACTGGGAACATGAGGAATTTTGAACTGCTGCCTACTAGGGCTGTGTGAAATTTCATCAGGTATTTCATTTTGAAGCTGTTTTGATGTGTTTTGAGCTCAAAACAGCAAAATCAAAATGAAATAAAAGGCTTTGAAAACAATTTGAAATGGAAGTTCAAAACATTCAAAAATTTCGAAACGTTTTGAGTTTCGAAGCTGGGCTTACTTGGCTTCAGTGCTGGTCCCAGGCAGCAGCAGCAGCTTCCTGTCACCCGGTGCCCAGATCTGGGGGCTCACATCCCTGGGAGGGCAGCAGGGCTGTGCTGGACTCCTACAGGGGTTGAGAGCCCCTGAATCTGCACGCTGGATGATAGGAGGCTGCTGCTGCCACCTGGGACCAGTGGCAACAGCAATCATCCACGGCACTGGGTGCGGGCTGCACCCAGAGCTGTCCCAGGCAGCAGCCTAAGTCTCCTCTCATCCAGCATGGATCTGAAGGCTTGCACCCCCAACAGGAGTCTGGCACAGCCCAGCATCCCTCCAAGGGGTACGAGCCCCTGGACCTGTGCCCCAGTGAGAGGAAGCTCAGTCTGCTTATCCTATCTGGGACCGGCACCCACCACTTGCCTCCCTGCTTGGCTACAGCACCCTGCACCCCCCTGCCTGGCTGCCAGCCACACCGGCCAGAGTCCTGCATGCATGGGCATTGCACTGTCCAGCCAGGCCATCTGCACCTCTGAATCAGCCCCCCCCTGTGTACCCCCCTGCACAGCTCCAGCCCCCCTGCAGCTTACCAGAAACATCAGCCATGCTCCTGGACTCCTGCAGAGTGGGGGAGCAGTGCAGCTCAGCCCCAGCCACCAGGTATCTGCCACCTCTGGCAGCAGCAGCGCACTATGGCAGAGGCAGCGGATATCTGGTGGCTGGGGTGTGCTGCACTGCCCCCCACTGTGCAAGGGGACAAGAGCATGGCTACTGTTGCTGGTAAGCTGCAGGGGAGGGGGAGCTGGAGCCAGGTGGGGGTGTGTGCAGGTGGCTGGAGCTGGGTGGGGAGCACATGGGGGGGCTGCAGCCGGGTAGGGAAGCAAACGGGGGGTTCTGTTCCCAGTGGGACAAGCAGGATGAGTTTTCTTTTACTGGGGCACAGATCCAGGGGCTCAGAGCCCTGGAGGGGCTACCAGGCTGTGAGGGACTCCTTCCAGGGGTGCGAGCCCCCAGATCTAGGCTGGATGAGAGGAGGGTCAGACAGCAGCAGCAATCTTCTCTGGTGCTGGGTGCGGGCTGCACCCAGTGCTGGTCCCAGGCAGCAGTGGCAGCTTCCCCTCATCCACAGCACAGCTCCAGGGGCCTGCACCCCTGGGAGGACAGCTCTGCATCCATCCCAGGGGTGCAAGCCCCTGGATCTGCACCAGGGATGAAAGGAGGCTGCCGCTGCCAGCAAGCATGAGGACTTTTACTTTGACTGCTTTGAGGTGCAGTTTCCCCAAAACCTCTGCACCTATCTCCTTGAACCTTGGCAGACTTCATGCCCTCAGAAGGAGCTAACATCTCTGCCACTTTCATCCATATCAGGCAAGAGATGACAAAGTTTTAGGCATTTGTATGATTCCTCATTATAGCCTACGGGCAAAACATCGAAACTTGTCGAAACAGTAAAACAGTTTTGATGAAATGAAATAGGATAGTGTTTTGAAACAAAACAAAACAATAAAACTAAACAAAACACTCTCCCTCTGAAACGCTGAAACGGACGTCAAAATGAAACAATGGTGTTTCGCACAACCCTACAGCTTACCTATGTTTCACATCTTTTGCAAAAAGGAGAGGTCTTCACTTTCTACTGCTTGCCAATCTGGCACATCCTACGACCACTAACAAAAAATCACCTCCACAACATTTTTGCTGTATTAGTTTCTTCCAGTTATTAAATTACATCTCAAAATGTAACATATGGGGAGCAATCTGCAGATGAGAGAGTTAAGTGAAATCAGTATTTTATTCTGTATATGTGCTTACTGGAGTTCAGAACAGGAATAAGATGTTATTTTGCAGCTGGAAAGGGAGGACACAAGGAGAACAGTTTACTTTAAACTTGTCACTTTAGGATGCATCAAAGCAGGAGTGGACATATTTTTAAAAAAACAGCAGCAAAGAAATATAATGTTGTCCTCCTCATGCTCATGAGCTTGGATGGCTTTTTTTCCTCCGTGTTTTTAATAAAGAACTACAAGTGTGGTGGACTTACCTATACAGCCCAGCTCGAACAGGCTTGGAAGATCTTTATTTTGATTGATGGAGTCTATCCAGCAATCAGGTAAGGGGTGGGTGGGACCAGCCCTGCCTGTAACATGAAGTGGGAGTGGGCAAAGAATCTCCCGGACCTGAATGAAGCCTGTGTTCTGCAGGTCTGGCAAGGCTTTAGAGGTGGAGCCTCTGGAGTGAATCAAAGGAGCTGTGTGCCCAGCATGTGGCAGATGCATTGAGGAACAAAGAAGCAGGCAGGCCTAAGAAGAGCTGGGGAGAGCTGCCTAGTGGATAGAAGCAGTAGCCTAGAAGAGCCCTTGGTGGGACTGGAGCAGCAAGCGGTTTCAGCTATAGCCTCAGCAGTGCACAGAGTGATGCATGGAGCAGACCTTGGGAGCTGCAGGAGGCAGTGCAAGGGGCAGACCCTGGGAGCTGTGGGAGACAGCTTAGGTCCCTGGACACTTGGTGCACAGAGTGGTGAAGGGGGCCGCCAGATTCTGGGAGCCGCAAGTGGTGGCTTGAGTCTGCTACCCTCGGCATGCAGCTGAGGGCTTGGTGCATGCAGCGGTGCATAGCATCCCAAACCCTAGGAGCAGTGTCAGGCTACTCGGGTTTCCTATCCCCCTCTGGCGTGAGGCCAGGCACCTGGGAGGCACCAGCATGGTGCGGCAGAGGTCCTGCAGAGCCTGGGTTTTGGGACCTGCACAAGGTGGCCCGAACCCCAGTGGAGGGCATAAGGTGGAGCCTGGGTTTTGGGACCCCCTCAAGATGGCCCAAGACCCAATGGAGGGCATAAAGTAGGGCCCTGGATGGCCCTGACAAGGCACCCCTTGGCCCCGGGAGCCTCTCTCGGTCTCCTTCCCTGGATTCGTGAGTACCTGGGGAGCAGGTCCCCACAGGAGAAGAAGTCTGGGGGGGGGGGGGCATCAGGGGCTGAGGAGGTACTGAGACCCTCCCCCTACTCCCCGTAGGAGCAGTGCCAGGGTTTGGCACCCTAGGGGAACATCCGGTGATCTCGGCCATGTGGGTACATGAAGGGGGGGGCGGGGCTTCATATTTTTGTACATAGTTATATATATTTGTTATCTTTTAATGTGACCTGGGTTTTGTCATCTATTTGAGGTTTATCTGTATCTACTTGTTGTTGTTTGGCCTGAACTTACTTATTGATACCTGTTGTTTATCTGCCTTTGTTGTACTTGCCTGTTGCCGATAGCTGCCTATCTGCATAGGAACCCTTGCCCTTTGAGGTGGGGGACGCCTGGGTCCTTCGACTGTAGAACATAACAGTATTTAGTGATCTGAATATTGTATGTATTTACCCTTTTTCTCTCATGAGTTTGTAAATATTGTTATCTATATATTAATAAACATGTATATAGTTAAGCAGTGGGGTCCTGGCCCAATTCTATAGGGAACTGAGGGGAAACTGTGTGCGGTTGACAGTTCCCTCCCACAGCACCTCTGCCTGCTGACGCATGGATGCTCTTCAGTTCAGAGAATGGGTGGAGGGGTAGATGCCCTGTGTACACCCGGGCTACACAAGACATAGATGTTGCTGACTTGCAGCTTTTTCCAAGCTCTGATAACTTCAGTTTAGACTGTGCAATGCAATAGTTTTACTTTTTCTCAGTCTATTACCAAACCCAGAAAAAGTCACTAAAAATCACCACAAGTGGATTCTGAAGGGCTCACAAACAGCTGATCTGTTTGCAGTAGAGTGCTATTACACCTAAGCACTTCAACTTTGCCACGCTTGAGCAGTCACTTTGAAAGAGTAGGCTGTTAAAGATGAAGGTAGGCACAATGCATGGCTGAGCTGGTGGTATGAGACAAGACATAAGGAGAATATTATAAGGCTGACGCTTGACAAAGATCAGCTTTGGAGAAATGAGGACTTTAGTGATGGCTGAGATAATTTTTAAGCTGTGTCTTGCTATCACTATTGACACAAGCTCTATTTTTTTCCTGCCTGGCCTTTGCACCTACCAAATTCAGGTGAGCTATATAAATAAGCCAAGTACCTTTTGAATAAAGGTGTGTGATGGTCCAAGGAACAGGCTCCATTTTCACCTGTTGTCTGGAGTGCCTTCACTTAGAGTAGACTAAAGCCTTCTAATTAATGAGGAAATTAGCTGATAACTTGAAACAGATGTTGCTGAGGATGATGGGGAAAGATGGTTGCTGTCTTTCTATACAAAAAGGAAAACTTGATAGCCAAGTTCACTGAATTTCATAGGTATATGACAATACTGGATATGAGATTATCGCAACACCAATAGCCCAGATTTGCCCTATGGATTTATAAATTACACCCTAATAAGTTAGTTCATCTGCCTCCTGTAATTCATGGGATTTCATATGTGGCACTTTGTATTTTCATCTTTAATCTTTAGATCTGCCACTGCTTTAAACACCCTTGACAGTTTAGTAAAAAACTGCTCAGGATTCTTAGGATGAGCATGTGCCTTGGTTTCCCCTTGTGCCCTAGCCTGCACTGTCAATGAACTTACTACTTGCAAGATCTCAGCCCAGGAGCAGTTGCAGACAGCTTTTGCTGCTACTTCCTTCCCTCTTGAAGACTTTCTGCCATTGGGATCTCTGTACCAGAGTCTTTGCTGGCTTCTACTTTGTAAAGTCACATTAAATGCCACATAAAATATCAACTTACAGACAATTTTCTCCAATTACTAGAGCTGATAGAGTAAAAAAGGGGAGAAAATTTAGAGTTTTTTTTTCTTTTAAAACTTGACATTTCATATGTAAAATTAAAATAATAATCAAGCAGCCCTACTTATTATTAATATTTAAATACATAATGACAAATTAGATTTAAAGAATAACTTCATATCATACTTCCAAACCTGTTAGAGAGTTGGAGCCATGAACTGGAGCCATTGGTTCATTATCAAGGCAATATGGCATGGCATCAGGGCATGGGCAGGTGCTGAATGTGTTGCAACTTGTCCAGCTCAATAAAGAGTGAATTCCACAAGAGCTGTGTTTTTTGAAAATGGTAGGAACCCCCCCCCCACACACACACGTTAGATCTAATTAAGATCTATGGTAACCCATTTACTTGGAAAAATAACCAAAGAACAGAGTGCGGCTTTCTTAGAAGTCTTTCGTTTTTGCTTTGTCCTGACTCCTATTGTTTGTGAATTCACCTACCTCCTGTCACTCCCAGCGAGTTCACCAATGAGGGATACATAACAAAACCCTAGAGCGGTGATCCTCAACCTTTGTGGGTTCAGAGAACCCCTCCATAACTGTTATGAATGTAGCAATACCCCAGGCAAGCAACACTGTTGTACTGCCTCAGCTTACCTCAGTGGTTCTCAACAAGGGTGTGCCTTCTGTAAAGCGTACAGCCTAACCACAATGTGGCTGTGGCAGGATGGAGGTGCTCCTGCCTGCATTAAGTTTATCTGATAAACCTAATGCAGGCAGGAGCATCGGCTTCCTGCCATAGCCATGTCCTAGTTAGGCTTTACATAAGTCACATGGGGCAATTTCATCCAGTTGTGGTGCAATGCCAGCAGCAGTGGTGCCGGCACCATGACACCTTTAAAAGGGTCTTGGTTTGCCCTGGTTGAAAATCATTTTCTTGGAGCAGCGATTATCAACCAGGGTGCCAGAGCACTTTGGGATGCTGCAAGGTGTGAGGAGATAAATGCAGACTGTAGTTCCTCCCTGCCTAGTTCCTGCCCTACCGCCATTTTCTGGCCTCTGCAAGGAGGTAAAGGCTGCAATAAATAAATCATTTTTTTTCAATGTGGTGTTGTTCAAGTCTTCCAATCCGCTTCAGTGTTCGCTGCTGAACATGAGGGGGACCCCTGCTTTCCTGTGGGATGTTCCATGCACCCCACCATCTCAGTGCTCACAAGCCACACCTGGTACCTTAAGGTATGTAGAAAAACATGTAAAGCTGTGTCTATGGCGAATTGCTGATTCTCTGAATCAGTACTGAATCTTCAGATTTGGGTTCAGACAAATCAAATTGGGGACAGTGATCCAAATCAACAAATTGAATCACTGTCCCCAATTTGGGCCGAATCTGAATCTGAATTGAATACAGCTTGTTTTGCACACCCCTAGTATGTATGGATATGGGCATCAAGGCTACTTAAACTTGTAATTTCCCTAATGGGATATTTCACTTTAAGAAACTAAGTTAGTGAAGATACATCCATAGGATAAGTATACTACATGGGCAAAGGATAAATGGCCAAAGGCAGTTTTTGCTGTTCACACATCATGGCCAACAAGAACTAAATGAATACCCATTACATTGTAATATTACACCAGCTTTCCCATTAACCTTGAAAATGTGCTGAGACTTGTCTGGATAAACAGTAGAAGAATAACAGAAAATTATTAGGTTCAGTCACCCAGCAAAACCTATGCTTAGAAACAGTCTTTCTTCCCTCCCCCTAACAACTGGTGACCTTTCTACCAACCCTAGTGAATCATGTTTGGGCTCTTATATACTTCTGATATGATTTTTGTTGGTAATTATTTGATTTGACATACTGCTTCCCAACGTGGGTACATCAGGGACAATTTAGTAGTAAAATGATAAAAATCTTGTAATTGGCACTTGCACTTTTCTGCTGGTAAGTGGTGTTCTGGCAATTTTCTGTAGCATTTGTTTATTTCTTTCAATGTAAAGACTCAAATAAGAGGTTTTTTCCCCCTGATGTTTTATTATGGACAGCTGTTGTGTAAATTACAAAAGATTTTATAGACTATGAGAAGTGATTCCCATGCAATCTGCCTTCTAAAGATAACTTACTAAAGGTCTTTCCTCTCGGCCTCAAGGCTTGTAGGTAGAGTTTTGAATTTAAACAAGATTAAAGTTATGATAATAGTGTGCCATTACAAAATCTGTTCTAGCCTAGTTATATCGAGAAGCAGGAATAAGGCAGTATGTCTTCATTTGTCTGCTATAAGGACTCCTTTTTCTTCCTTAAACTTGCATTAAATAACCAGCAAGTCATCTAATTTGCGTATTTAACAGCTATGGTGGTTCACACTGCTATAAGGGAATAACACAGTTGCTCTTTTCCAGGGAGTGTTTCTGTTTTCTATTCTGTAAGGAAAACATTGGCTGCCTAGAGTTTTCTCAACTGTGGTCATTGCAGATTGACTAAAAATGTGAGACTTAAAACAAAACAAACAAAGAAAAAGGGGAAAAAAATTAAACCATCCACTTCACTTGGGTTTTTCTTCTTTTTTTCTTAATTTATCTTGTGGTTTGTAACAGGGAACGCTCATCCTATTACTGGATGGAGAAGAAAAAGGAACAGAGGGACAGGGGTTGGAGGGGTTAAAGATAAGAGACAAATGAAAGGGAGACAGGTGAAAGAATACAGCTCCCTTTAAGGCAGGGATGGGCAAAATACAGCTTGTAGGCAAGATCTGGCTTAGCAAGTGATTCTATCCAGCCTACAGCTGCCTCAGAAAGCCAGTAGCAATCTGACTACCCCTATGCAGTAGGAGCTGGCTGCTGCTGCAGCAGCAGCTCCAGACTGAGTGGCCATGAAGCCACTCCCCTCCCAGAAGGGGGCACTGAGGATAAGAAGCTGGAAGCTCCTCCTGGCTAGGCTTCTGCCCTCTGCCCACACCGAAGAATCATGGACAGAGGAGTGGGTGCAGGGGGAATGGGGTGGGGAGCTGTGGCTAGGTCAGGCTAGGCTGGGAAGGAAAGTATGAATAAAGCCACACTGCCCGCTCCTACCCCACATCCCTGCAAGGTCCCAAAATGCCCCATGGTAACTCCAGGGAGGAGAGGGGGAAAGGAATGTTTCCAGGGTAGCATATGGAAGCAGCAGGGAAGAAGAAAGCAGCAGGAGCAGCAAGGAGGGCTTAGTGGGGATTGATGGATCACATGTTCTGCTGCATCCCCTGGGCCTGAGGTGTGTTGGCCTTGTTCTCTAGGCTGTGTCTGCACAGAGGTGAGAGGTACTGTGGCTTCCAGGCCCTGGCTGGGATGAGAGAAGGGGAACTGGGGCCCATTAGGGCTGTGCAAAACAGCACCATTTCATTTGACTTCCATTTCACTGTTTCGAAGGGATAGTGTTTCATTTTGCTGTTTCCAAGCACTGTTCCATTTCATTTAATCAAAACTGTTTCACTGTTTCAACACTGTTTCAGCGCATTTTGACATTTTGCCCTTAGGCAATAATGGGGAATCACAAAAATGCCTATAACTTTGTCATTTCTTTCCTACATCAAATGAAAAGAGCAGGGATGGTAGCCCTTGCTGTGGCCATGAAGTCTGCCAGGTTTCAAGGAGATAGGTATAGGGGTTTCTTGGAAACTGCACCTCAAACTGCTGACAAGCAAAGCTTGTGATGTGTGACTTTGTATGTGTGTTAAGCCAGAGCAGGGTAAAAACTGCAGGAATGGTAGCCCCTGTTGAGGTCATGAAGCCTGTCAGTTTTCAAGAACATAAGTGCAGGGGTTTTTGGGAAACTGCACCTCAAACTGTTCAGAGCAAAACTCATGTCACTTGTAATTGTGAAGGCACAGAGAAAGCTCAGTTCAGACAATTCTTTTTATGCTGTTTTAACATGCCACCCACAGAGCACTGGGATTGAAGGGAGCTCAGCAGGGGTGACACGTAGGGGGTGCATGTGCACCCCCTAGCATGGCAGTGCACCTCCTACAAAAAGGTATCGCCAAGGCTGTTGGTGGTGCCTGAGAGTGCTCACCGTTTGCCACCCTGCTGCCGACACTGCCGCCAGTGCCTGTGGGTGGTCGCCAACCACTGGTCGGCACTTACCCCCCCAACAAGGGGCCTCCAACAGATGAGGGAAGTAGACTTACAGCTCTGCAGACATGGTACAGACGTGGAGTGCAGCTGCTAGGGGCCCCGCCTCGGTGGTGTCGTCTGCCCTGGGCTCCTCTGGGGCCTCTGCCCAGATGAAGCTCATGGCAGGGTTGGTGGCCCCCTCCCCTCCTGTTTGTGAGGATGGCCTGGTGGGGACACAGCAGCTGGTGGTAGGGGAGGGATCGGATGATTCTCCTGCCTGTCCCTCCTGTGACTGGCTTAGGGCGTTGGAGAAGCAAGTGAGGGAGCTCCAGGCTGAGGTGAGCAGGCTGAAGGAGATCAGAGCTGCAGAGGACAAGATTGACACCTATTTCAGTTCGCTGCAGGACCAGACGTCCAGCATATAGACCCCCCAGGAGAGACACACAACAGAGGTGTGGCGGAAGGTACCCACCAGAACCAGGGCTGCTTGGGCTAGTATGATAGAGGTTCCCCAGGTACAACTTGGGAACCAGATACGAGGCCCTGGCAGCCCTGGAGGAGAAGGACAAAGGGGATTCCTCCAGTGGGGAAGGTGCCACTTCACGCCTGACATAGATGGTGCAGAGAGGGAGCACAAGGAGGAAGAAACACTGGGTCCTTGTCACTGGGGATTCCATCCTAAGAGGAATGGAGGGTCCCATCTGCCGACCAACCCCATGGCAAATGAGGTCTGCTACATGCCCAGGGCTTGGATCCAAGATATCACAGAGAGGATCCCAGCCTTCATTCGACCCTCAGACCAGTACCTCATGGTTCTTATCCACGTGGGAACAAATGACGCAGCTAGGGGGAAACCAGACTGCATCATGAAGGACTTTGAGGCCTTGGGGGCACAGGTGGTATTCTTCTCTATTCTCCTGGTAAGTAGATGCAGACAGCAATATGAGGCCTGCATCGGCAAGGTTAACTGGCGGCTACGGAGCTCATGCGCCCAGGCAGGCCTTGGGTTCCTGGACAATGATCCACACTTTTGCACAGGAGACATGCTTGGGAGGGATGGGCTACATCTCTCCCCTAAAGACAAGCATGTCTTTTCTTCCAGGTTGGCTGATCTCATACGGTGTGCTTTAAACTAGCTTTGCTGGGGATGGGATTACAGGAGGACAGGAGGACACATCCCAACCAAGATGGGTGAGAAGCACAAGGAGTACCCAGGTAAGTGACAGGGGTCCGGATAGTCCTAAGACTCAAGGGGTGATGCAGGCACCAATACAAGGCCTTAAATGCCTCTATGCTAATGCTCATAGCATGGGAAATAAGCAGGAGGAACTCGCCCTCCAGATAGCTAGTACAAACCTAGACATAGTAGGGCTCACAGAAACCTGGTGGGATTCATTCCGTGACTGGGTGGTAAATATTAGGGGCTACAGACTATTCAGGTGGGATAGAATGGGGAGGAAAGGTGGGGGTGTGGCGCTCTACATCAAAGAGCAATACACATCCTCAACTAACAGGATAGGGTCACAGAGGAGGGGCAGAATACAACTAGACCTGGACAGGTTACAGGAGTGGGCGAATGAGAATAGGATGGGATTCAATACTGACAAGTGCAGGGTACTGCACTTGGGCAGTAAGAACCAGCAGCATATTTATAGGCTGGGGAACTCTCTTCTTGAAAGCACAGTGGCAGAAAGAGATTTTGGAGTCGTTATCGATTCCAAGATGAATATGGGCCACCAATGCGAGGATGTGGTCAGTAAGGCTAACCATACCTTGTCATGCATCCACAGATGCATCTCAAGCAGGGCCAAGGAGGTGATCCTCCCCCTCTATGCAACACTAGTCAGGCCACAGCTGGAGTACTGCATCCAGTTCTGGGCGCTGCACTTTAGGAGAGATGTGGCCAGCATGGAGAGGGTCCACAGGAGGGCCACTCACATGATCTGGGGACAGAAGGGCAGACCCTAAGAGGAGAGGCTATGGGACCTGAACCTGTTCAGCCTTCACAAGAGAAGGCTGAGAGGGGATCTGGTGGCCATCTACAAACTTACCAGGGGCACCAGTGGGGAATCGAAGAGACCCTGTTCATCTGTGCACCTCCCAGAGTAACAAGGAATAAGTTGTTTGAGAGTAGATTCAGATTAGACATCAGGAGGCGCTGCTTCACTGTCAGGGCGGCTAGGGTCTAGAACCAACTTCCAGGGAAAGTGGTGCTGGCTCCTACCCTGGGGGTCTTTAAGAGGAGGCTTGACAATTACCTAGCTGGCATCATATGTGCCCAGTATTCTCTCCTGCCCAGGCCAGGGGGTCAGACTTGATGATCTACTTAGGTCCCTTCCTACCTTACATTTATGCATCTATGAATCTAAGTGGCCCTCCAGCCCAAATAATTCCTCACCCCTGCTTTATAAGACACTGGGCAGTAAAATGGCTTATAAATCAGAAAAAACTGCAGCTCCTTCACATGTGCCAAGAGTTGGGACTGAGCATGACACCTGGATACTTAAATCCCTGACCAGGGACTGGAAGAGAGCAGAGAAGTGCATCTGTCCATGAAGGATTTGAGTGAACATCAATGGAAGGCAGGTGAAGCAGTGGTGAGAAGCCCTGAAGCTGTATCAAAAAGATTTGGTTGCAGGGAAGTAGAGAGAGACTGCCAAGAAGGGAAAACAACCAGCTGGTGAGACCAAAGTACTGAGGAAGAGGGAGACCTTTATTTTAAAGTACAGAACTGTTTGCTTTTTTTATTACCTTTGCACTGCAGGAGAGGTTGGGGTGGGGGGGGGAGGTCTTTAAATTACTAAGTGGATGCTTGGTCATTTTATTCTTCCTTTCTTATGAACTGAAAACTGAAGATTTGGTTTTGGAACTATCAGAGAGGTGGAGATGGTCCCAGCCATGTTGAAACAGGGAGGAAACAGGGCCAGTGAACCTAGTCCCCAGGAAGGCCTGAAAGCAGGGGAGCTGGATGGGTGAAGGTGAACCCTGACCAGACTTTCTAATGCATGGGTGACTGGCTGCCTGCAAAAGCAAGAAGTCCTGAAAATATTCATAATGTGAGACTGACCCCAGAGCTGCTAACCACCTCTCAAATATAAATTTCTAAGATCAAGTCGTGGCAGGTAAGATAAGGAGCTGAAGTGGGGACTGGGGAAGATTGTGACAGATGACTCTGGCCCCAAGGGAAAACAGCAGATTATCCTATTTACAGGATAGCAGTCACATGGTTATTTGACATTTTGGGGTTCAACTGTTTCAGCTATTCTTTAAAATCATGATGGTTAGAAACTAAACAGAGCTTCTCTGTTACCTAATTTCTTGCGCTTTGTAAACTTTTTGTCTTCAGCTAGGATACTGGCCACTGCCACAAGGAAAAAGCCATTTCTCTCTGCAGTATCTATCGCTTCAGAGCCATTGGCTGCATCAGAAGAGGGACTTACTCTACAGATCCAAACAGTCATCAAGACAGCGGGTGTGTTCTGACCTCTCTTTTATGTCACCTTTCCCACAAAACTGCTAGCATGGTGGAGTAAATAATAGCTCTTTCAAAATGCACAGGGGCTGTGGGCTCTCTGAAATCTGTGTTCAATGCACAATGGAATCAGACTTTCCTGCTGCTTTGGGGCATCCATATGTACTTCCAGTGTTGAAAGGGCAAGGGATAGGATTTTGATCATGAACAGGATGGACGACTAGATGGATCAATGAACTTTTCAAGTATGGCAAATTCCTGGCCTCAGGAGGTAAGGTGTTAATTATTAATATGTATTTCCTACAGTTTCCTCAGCCTAGAACATCCAATGTCTAGTCTCTTAATCTAGAGAGGTGGAAATGAGGTCCATCAGCAAAGATTACTGCTAGAATAAGCTGTTCCTCAAGTAAACTTTTGTAAGAGTCACAGAAAAGGGTAGAAACACTCAGTTATGAAATCGCAGGAAAAGAGAAAAATATTCAGCTCTGATTCCTATAAGGCAGAGGTTTTTATCATTGATTTTTTTCACTCTATTTTTATCTGCTGTGAAAACAATCCTGCTGTTTTGATAGAACGTAAAGTGAAGTTGCAAGCACACAGTTAAAAGCAACTTTGTGGCACAGGCAACCCTGAAGAAACAAAAAATAGACTGTGAACCACAAAATAACCTCACTCTCCTGCATTCTCAACACCTAAAACAACAGGCTGTGAAAATGGTTTCATTAAAAAATAACAAGCACATGCTCACCAGGGGATAGATCGGGGCAAACGGAATAAAAAATTCTTCAATCATTGCTCAAGTAGGTCAACTAGAATTAATTCAAAGGGCAAACATTCAAAGTGAGCTTGCCATCCTGCACCCTGCCCCCACCTCACAGCAGCCACCCATTGCATATTCCACCCCCTGCCTCTGACAAGGCCAAGGAGAGAGCTGACTTATTACTTACGTTTAAACAACGCGCTCATTGGAATGGGCCACTTCTTGTTTTCAGATGTCAATGGTGTTATTTCAGATTTACACCAGCATGACTAGGCAGAAAGCAGGGCAAGGGGGCTCCTTAGAGACAAACTAGCACAGCTAAGTTGTCATCAGGTGACATGTCTCCAGAGGCAAAAGCAAATGTAAACAACACCAAATATAACAAAATCTAAAAATACAGATGCCTCATCAAACATGTTTAAAAACTCATCCCTAATCCAGTCTAAAAGCTAAAGCTAGGAGAATTTTGTACCAGGCCCTGAAGGCTAAGAATCTGGCTCTATCAGATCAATCCTGAAAGTAAATTCTCTGAGGCAGGTCTGAACAAGAAAGGCCATCCAGCACCGTACAAATCAGGACAGTTCAGTAAAAACTCATCTCTTGTTTCCAATTGCGGTGGCCGAGCAGTGAGACAGAGGTGGTTTCTACGCTAGAGTAAATCGGTCTGGTTGAGAGGTCATTCATTCTGGACTTCCCTTCTGTCGAAGTGAAGTAGCTCTGATGTACTGTATAATATTAATTCCCTTAATGGATTTCAGCTATAAGCTTTTTGGACCTTGCAATGCTGTAGATTACTAGATGTGCTTAGAAACTTATCTGTCTTGTGGTAATGTGTTTTATAAATTACAATTTTGTTTTAAATCCCCTCTCTCTTTTCCCAGGTGAACCATTCTCTCATTTATATCAAGAGAAAAAACACAGGTCACCATCAAAGTAAGGTTTCTATATATTTTTTCTCTTCATTGGCTGCCATAGAATTCTATCATTAAAAATAAAAACCAGCATTTTCCCACATAAGCTTGCTTTAAAACTTGCCAAATTCAGACAGGAGAGGTTAACTCTGGAGGGTGCACTACCTCAACTGTTTTCTTCCATGGCTTGTCTAATGAAACAGCTGTCCCAGTTTAAGTCTTTTCTCTCCCTCTGCCCTAACAAAGCTAATTAACCCTATCCCTAGAAAAAGCACATCCTGCTGATATAATAAAGATGTGCTGCTTTCTCGACACTGCCAATTATGGCAAATGTAGAGTAGAAGCCAGAGTCCACATTCTGCCCTGATTTCCAGTTTGTGAGACTGTGCTGCAAGAAGCAGACTGGAAACACAACCAGTTAGAAAACAAATAGATTTGAAACACCTTGAAAGTAAAATGTATTAAGTTATTCTTTTCCACAACAAACAGTGCTTCCATTCATTGCTCAAGCAGGCACAAGATTCACTCTTCTTTTATAAGCAGGGAGGAGAAGCATGAGGTTTCTGAGATGTCTGGTTCCCAAACTGTCCCTTTAAAAGTATTTAAGGAGACTAGATGCCTCTACTATCTGTATGGGATTGCATTCAAGGTGCACACAAACAGATTTCCATAAGGAGCTCTTTTCATTGGGACCAAAGCTCATTCTTATATACCACTTAAATAGGCCAGCTCCTGCTTTCTTTAATTTCAGTATGGGTTTTGCCAGTGAGAGCTTGAATTGGTCCTAGGAAAAGAAAATAATGAATTATAAACTTCAGGGACATAGAGTTGCATTCTTGATAGCCTATAAATAGTCCTCCAATGGGAAACACATTTGAGATCTACATTTCATTGTGCATTGGTGTAGATGCAGCACTTAGAAGAATGGGACTGACCTTGGGCATTCTTTGTTGCTATGCATAATTTTAAGATTATGATTTCAAGCCACCCCAAATCAAGACATCTTTATGCCAATGATCCAAAACAGAGCCCTAAAGGATTCTGTTGAGAGTTTGCCCTACAAACAGATATCTTTTGAAGAGCTGGTTTTGCTAAGAGGTCTCTCTCCCTCTCATTTTCCGTAGATCTGAGGTATATTTCTGATTAATAAATAGTAGAAGTATCTTCCAGACTGGAAAAGTACATCTGGCATGCACAGACAGTGAAAGCAGAAGCTTCACCAGCAAGAGCACTTAGGTGTTTCATATTAGTTTACATTTCACAGGCATGCTGGTACAATGTGGTGCCAAGAGAGCCCCCAGCTAAATTTGGCACTTAGGACAAATGAAGTTAAACTTTGTCAATGTGCTCAGGAAATAATGACTGACATTATGGTGCACTTCAAATACCTAAGCTTAGTCTTAAGGGAACAGAGGACATTTAAATAAGCTCTTTTGTGCAAGGCAAAAGACTACAGATTGCTTTATTATACTATTACAAAAGATTATCATCAAAGACCTTATCCTAAATTCTCATTTATATTTAAAAGCAGTTTTACTATTAATTGCCCACGTTCTTCTCACACTTCATAATTCAATGTAGCCAAGGCCTGTTTCAGTTTCATAAAATTGGCATCTTTATTATACCCCTGAGCTGCAATTTTCCAACAAGAATAGTCTAAACGATGCTTTTTTCCCCTTCCTGTGCAAAATGCTACTCTCGATTACCTGCAAGCTTGCTCCCACAGGGCAGGAAGCAAATTTGTACTACTGAGTATATGTAAATTGAAACAAAGGATTCTGTTGTCTATAATCAAACCTGGAGCTACTTAGACAGTTAAGTTAACCAAAATAAATTATTTTTCACCCTCATCTTATAGGGAGATATATTCCCCCTGAAACCCAAACAACACAAAAACCTACCCCAACTCAAATGTTTGACATAATTCCTCAAGTTTTTGGCATTTTGTTTTCTTTCCAAAACTATCTAGTCTTAAACAGTGTTCATAATACCTTCTTGCTTGTCAGAGTCCTTTTTCATCTTCCCAGCAACCTCTGCCTATGAATATTTTTTTTGTATTTGGAAGAGAAATTAGCTTTACACACATTAATTTAAAACAAGAGTGGCACTATTACCCTTCTGTACCCTGTTTCTATTGCAAATTACATGTATCTGGAAGATTTTACTGCATTGATTTTAAACTGCACATAAACAGAGCATCTGGACTTTGTCTTAATGAGAAAAAAGTTTGGTCCACACTTTCTCAGTGGAATGATTTTGGTATATAATTGGTAGCAACAATTTCAGCAGTAAGTCTATTTTCTGCCAACAATGCATGCATGCTAAGTGGGAATGAGGGAGCTGCAGAAGGCACATGGTCCATCTGATGAAAAGTTGGTTTATATTTAATTAGAAGATATCAGAGGAGGGAAAATCCAATTTATAACAAGGAGGATCCAAAAAAAAAGTCTCTCACTGACTTCTCAAATTCCTTCTTGCAACATACCGGAAAAAAAATTGTCTCACCATGAAATTCCAAAATCTAAGACATTCATTTTAGAGACATGTTTTGTAAAATTGGCATGGAATTTATTTAGGATTTCTGCTACAAAAATTCAGAATTAAATAGGATTCTAAGAGTTTTCTTTCCTATTTAATTCTGAATTTTGACCCAGTTCCAAATTTAAGCAGCAACAAAATGAAGCAAAAACTTGCCAATGACTGCAGAAAGTTACTCATCGAACTCTTTCAAAGAGCAGTTTTTGTGTTAAACCAAGCCTTGACAGTTTAAGAGAGATTCCCATGAGCCCCTTGTTAAAAAAACAACCTTTGGATCCTATGCAGCTGAATCTCAGCTTCTACCTAAAACAAAACCAAACCAAAGCCAGAAATACAGTCTCTAGTCTTCTTTTTGGTAAAGCTGGACTTGAAAGGGGAAATGATGGCAATACACTGGAATGAATAAAAGTAATACGAACTTGGTCTCCCCTCCTTACTGCAGGTACGATAAAGATACCTCTCCTTTTTCTCCATGGTCCTCATCACATGTTTCAGGTAAAAATAACCAAGTTAAGTTTGGGATGCATGCCACATTACCATTTCATTATCCATTCCCCAAATCCTTGGCCTGGACTTGAACATAGGGGTATGATAATAGTTGAAATGAATGAATTTCACAGAACATCTCTTCATTTTATATTATGGCATCCTCCTTTTTTCTCTTTTCTGTTTTCACTTCTTCTCTTTGATTACTTTTCTCTGCATTTTTTTCCTGTCCTCCTGCTGCCCCCTCCCTCATTTACTTGTTAATAGTTTTGGAATGAAATGAGCACAACTATTAAAGATGGGAACATACCACAGACTTATATGGTGCCATTATAACATTTTCTTTTTAATACCAGTCTATTGTCTCAGCTTCTGACATACCTCATTGCCTCCTGAGTAGACATTTTCCATTTATTTGCTGCAGTGATAGCACTTAGCTTCTCAGGCTCAGTGCACTTCTTACAACCAAGAATTTTGCTAGATAGCTGCCTGAATAGCTGGAACTGAAGTACTGGATAAAGATTTCAGGGGACACAGTCCCAGACACAAGTGTTCTGCAGGTGTTCTAAGTACACATGCAGAAAACACTGGCTTATGCTCCTTTGGTGCAGCCATTTTATAACTTCCCCCTTCCCCCTCCCCACAGACTCTCTTCCCTTCTCTCAGGACTACTAGTTTGATGGCTCTTCCTCCATGGTCCACCAAGATTTCCAGCCAAAATATGACTGTTCCCTACAAGAGTGTGCTCTGGAAGAAAGGATTCTTGGGTGTAAATGATCATCTTTTTCACATTAAAGAGAAAGGATCACATGTAGCTATGATGGAATAGCCATTTCTCCTTTCCCTTACCCTTAATAAAGTACAATTAATTCAGAATTAGCATTTATGGGCATTGCTAAATTGTTTCTTCCAATGTAGATTGTTTTGCACCTCTCCATCTTAAATTATTTTTCCCGCTTATCTCATTTTCCTAGGCATTTTAGTATACCTCACAATTCCCTCTAAGCTGAACAATATTGTGTCATCAGGCACCTCATTACTCTTTTCCTTTTCTAAAGCATTACTAAATATATTTAACAACACCTGTTCTTGTTCTATTCCCTGTGGACATGTTATTAGCCTCCTCCTATGCTGAGATTTGAGCATTTGTTCCTCTACTCTTTGATTCCTATCTTTCAGCAATCTGTTAATCTATCATAGAACTTCACTTTATCTTTCACCCTTCAATTAGCACATTTTCTTAACAGAGTTTATTTTTTTAAAAACCTTTACAGAAAATCTTTTGAAAGACTGAATAGGTTACATTCACTCTACCCACTTTTTAATAGGTCTGTTAAAGAATTCCAAGAGCTCAGAAATGTACTTACAAATCTGTGTTCCTGAAATTAATGCCAAAACCATTGGTTTTCACCTTATTCCTGGAACCATTCCTGTCTTGAAAGAATTACTATAATATTAGTAACAGTATATTATTTAAAAGATGAGAAACAGTAAATTATTTTAAAGATAAGTTGTTTTCAGTTATAACTTACATATATTTTTATAGCAGTTCAGCTACCTTGGTGTTTGGCTTTTTCAAAACTCAGGTGAATGCTTAATGACTTATTGGAATTTAATTTCCCAAGTTGTTCCAGTCCTATTTTTGATGTCTTTATCAATGGAGGTATCTCACCTTCAGTATCTATAAAGAGCAAACTCGTGCTGAGTATTTCCTCATCATTCTCTGTGGTGAAGGCCAATGAAGAGACATCATGCAAAGTCTCTGTAATCTCTATCTTCTTTGATTACCCCTTGATATCTTGGAGAAGCCACTGATTTCTGTAGGGTTCCTATTTCTGACATACTTGCATATTTTCCTGATAATTCTCTTTATACTTTTGGCTATTTAGCTCTTCACATTACCTCATAGACCTAAATCTCTCTCTCATCTTGCCTGCCAATACATTTTACTTTATTCTGTATGCATCAAAGTATCACTTTAGCTGCATGCTCAGTTTCTGAAGATGTTTTTTGGGCTCAGTAAGTCTCTATATTGTTTATCAACTTTTCTCTTCTTTAATTTTAGGCTATTCTACACCCTCTGACTCTGGGTAGAAATACACATCACCATTGTAATGCAGCATAGCCAATCCACTTCTTTCGGCAAAAGACGTTGCACTGTGTCCCACACTCACTGGGCAGGGAAATGTGGCTTTTTCCTGCTCAAGCAGACCTTCTCCTGCATAAGATAGGGGGGCTCCTGTTTAGAGAGGCACCATGAGATTCCTTGGGTTGCCTTTCTGTAAGGGGAAAAGTGGGCAGGTGCTTCGGGGGCACGATGGGCTCTAGAGCACCTGTCTGGAGAGTGCAAGCAGCTCAAGCTACCTGTACTGTATCATCACAGAGCTAATAGATGTCTGCCCTGACACACAGGCAGATTCTGTTACTACTTTCTCTTGTGCCATTGATTTTCCTTAGATGCAGCGCAAGGATAGACATTCTTTGAGGCCACCGAGAGCCTCAGTGCTGGTGATGCCCTCTTTAGACAGGTGATCTCCATGGTGAAGGAGCTTGAGGATCAAATGGGGAAGTTCCAGGGGATCAATGTTCCTGGCTGGGGCAAGCCGCTTTCTTCAGAGGTGCAGGCACTGGTGAAGCAGCTGAAGGAGGGCATCAAGAAACAGCTGGATCTGTTGTGGTCTAGTAAGGTCCACGTGCTGGTAGGTATATGCAACCCAAGGGTGAAGGGGATCATCTGCAGCAACAAAACCCTCAATCAGTGGACAAAGGTGCTGGTGAACAGAGTCAGGGAGGCAGAAGGGCAGAGGCAGGGGGATGTGGAAGAGGGGGATCCACTTTCCCATGCTAGCACTCTAAGCACCAGCCAATCTCCTCCACCACAGCTGCTGCCAATGTGGGTCAAGGGCATGGCTTCAATGTTGGGGTCCAAAGGCACCAGACCCCACCATCCAGCAGGTAGTGTAGAGGCCTTGGTGGCTGCCTATTTTGCCGAGCACTGCGACTCCTTGGCCTACTGGGCAAGCTGCAGCCAGGTGTGGCAGGATCTGACCACAGTTGCCCAGGAACACCTGTCCTGTCCACCGACCAATTGTTTCAAGTGAGAGGGTGTTCAGCATTGCTGGGGATGTTGTAACACCCCACCGCACCACCTTGGACAACAGCTGGACGGGGTGAAGATGCAATCTGTGAGGTACGGGCTGCCATGTAGGGAAGGTACGGAGCTGCAGAATGGACATAGGGGCCTAAATGGGCAGCCTCCTGTCCATTTTCACTGACTGGCTTTATTGTTGGCAGCCCAGCCTCTGGCTTCTTTACTATTCATTTCATCCAAGGAGAGCACACACACCAACTGCAGATACTTCCTCAGCCTGATGAAGGGTTTTTAAACCCGAAAGCTTGCTAAGATATATTTCTCCAACTACTTGAGTTAGTCTAATAAAAGATATCAGATTGATCCAAAGAACCTTGTCTGCCTATGTGCTTAGACCAACATGTCTAAAACCTACACTCCTTAACACAAGTGATATGAGTTTTGCTTTCAACAGTTTGAGGGGCAATTTCACAGAAAACCCTGCACCTATCTCCTTGAAACTTGGCAGGCTTCATGCCCTCAGAAGGGGCTACCATCCCTGCTGTTTTCATTTTCATCAGCAAAAAATGACAAAGCTATAGGTATTTTACTGATTCCCCATTATAGTCTATGGCCGAATCTCTGAATCAGGGCCGAATCTCCAAGTACGATTAGGCTGAATCAAATTGGGACAGTGACTCGAATCACCAAATCAATCACTGTCCCTCCAAATCAGCTGAATCTGAATTGAATACTTGCTGTTTTGCACAGGCCTATTCTGTATACATCTAGGTGTTTTCTTGAACTAAGGGTGTAGTCCACTGTAGAGAATGCCTTGATACACAAAAATCCCTCTCAAGATTACTTGACACATTTTTCTAATAGAGCAGGAGTGAAAACATATCATTTTCTATACTATATCAAATTTTCATGGTAACACTTTTATTTCAAGTAGTAGGATATATATGCCTAGGGAAGAATAGTGTCTTGCAAGTGACTTCATATGAGCAGAAGTCATGGGGGTCCTAACCAAGCACAGTCATCTGCTCACATGAACTCACTTTCAGGACTGGGAAGAAGGAAAAAAGCATGAGAATTTGGGTGTTGGATTAGATTGTGAATTTAATAATAACAGTTTTCAAGTTCAAGTTTAGTAACTGTTACAATTGCCCTTGAAGTCATGTCTAGGGACTTACTCAATTCACCATTTTATAGATTTCACGAAAACCATGAAATCAGGCATTGCCCACAAAGTCTGCAAATTTGGCATTGTCAACTAAATCCGCTAACTGAAAAGAAAACTTACTAAAAATAAAATGCTGGCTCCCCAGCCTCACAGACAGCCAGAAGGGCGTGGGGAGGAAGCAAGCCACCAGCATGAAGGGGTGCGGACAAGATGGTGGCCACCCCCCCAGCCCTCGCCACTGACTGGCTGAACAATTTGCCTGTCATGCAGCCCCACGCCGCCCTCCAAATCAGTGGCAAAGAGTGGAGCCACATGTCAAACAGCCCTATTGGCCAATCAGTGAAAAGGGGAAAGGCTGCATGATGGACACCCTCTCAACAAATCAGTGGCAAGGGGTGGGGCCACATGATGGACAACCCTCTCAGCCAATCAGCAACAAGGGATGGGGCCACCACAGCCCCATAGCCAATCAGAGGGATGGGGGTAAGCCCAGTGTGATAAGCCTACAAAAATGGTAGCGAGCACTGTGATCAGGTCACAAAATCAGCTACCTACCTCCTCGATTTTGTTTAGTCCTTAGTCATGTCCCAAACCCTTCCCAAACGTAATGGCCCACCAGGCTACTGTGGTTAAGGCACACTTGCTTCTGTAACATCAGCACACAAGGAACCAATGCAGCTAGTGTCACATCCAGCCATCTTTAGCTGCCCAGCCTGAATGACCAGGTACTCATTTCCAGCCAAGTTAACTATAGGTAGGCTTTTTTGGTATGTGTTCTGAGCAGGGTTTGAATTACCACATCAAGAGACATAGCAAGAAGCCTTAAACCATTCTGCCACCTGACCCTGCCCTTGAAGTATGTAAATATTATTACAACTTACTAAGGGCAAAGACCTGCAAAGCTATTTAGCATTTGTATCTCAGCTTATTTCAATACCTGCCATTCAGTGACACTATAACCATGTACATTTGTTTGCAGGATTGAGTTTTTAGACTCGTCGGGCCAAGGAGTTAATAGGCAGGGGGAGGAAGAATACAATAAGTGACCTTCAGAATGTGAAACTCGATGCAGATTACTTAACTGACTTGCTTTAATGAATTTATGTTTAAATCTTATGTGGATTTGATTTCAAATCTTATAATATGACAACACTGAGAAGATACATATTTTTATTTATTTTTAAATGTCTTAGTGTTTCTAATGAAACCAGAGGGATTAAATTCTGGTCAATTTATTTATGAAAAGAATCCTTTGAGTTTAATGAGGCATGAGCAAATTAACCCAGCTTTTTAGAAACAGAAACTATTTTCAAAATCAATTTTTTTTTTTTATTGTTAATGTTGTTTGCCTAGTATTTGCACTGTACTCATTGCAACCAGCCAGTGAAAATAGACTAGCCTTTTTCATTTGTTGATAATACATGTCACACAAATTAATTTGTATTAATTAAGCGCACTGCAGCAGGAGGCAATAGCCTCAAATCTTTCTGGATCGTATTCAGATATGCAATATTTTATACCTGCTTTCCAACCTGTCACATTATTGTTTCACTTCCTCAAAATTTTTCTTTTTTTAAAATAATGAATTCAGATAAAGAAAAAGAGGACATCCTTGTGTTAATGTTAATTTTTGATGGTATACTCAGCCCAGACCAGCCAGCCACTCCTGTGCAACTAATTCTTTGAGAATTTTAAATATTTATGGTATAGTAGTTCTTAAGGTTCTCTAATTAAATCAAGATCTTATTGTAGTGCTCTAAAAACACACCAAAACCTATAGCTTCAAGGTTAAAGAGTTTACCATCTAACTTTTTTTTGAGGTAAGAACTCCTTAAATCATTATGACAGCACAAAATATGGAAGAAAAATATATGATATATTCATAAGTGCAAACTGAATTTGTAGGATACAGGTACATTAAGGACTTAGTCCAGTGGCCATTAAAGTAAATTAATGATTACTGGCTGAATCTACATGAGACTGACTATGCAATAGTTCTTTACTACTGCACAGTAGCATTGCATGGCACGAAGTGTGATGCGACACTACTGCCCAGTAGTAACAAGCTACTGCACAGTTAGTACTACCTAAACGCTGTTCAATGACACTACTGAGCAGTAATTCTGGTATAAACAACTACTAAATGTCTGCATAGTAACAACTGTGCAGTCAGCATCTTGTGTAGATGCAGCTACTGTCGACTTCAGGGGGAGTAGAGTCAGGTCCTATGTCTGAAAACAATTGTTTAGAAAAAGCATCACTTCTTTAGAAGCTCCACTTTTTAAAACTAGTTCTGTTCTGAAACACAGCTGCTTCTTTTTAAATGCATAAGGAAAGGAAATTTTTTGTCTTACTGTTAAAAAAAACCTGTTAAGAGCTCCACCTTTTAACTTTTACCCACACAAGCAATCCCACGGAAATGTGGGATGCACTTCTTAGGAAGTAAGGGCTTCTTAGGTAGATAAGCACTTGAAAGATAGGATCACAGATTATAGATATTGTACTTCATAGAATGATTCAGGCTCATGGTAGGGAGATGTTTAAGTCTTGCACCATTCATAATTCTGGGAGTCCTGTTGACAAATGGTTATCAGGTGACCCCCATTTTAAGCACCATATCATCTATCTATAATCAAAGCTCAACATGATACTTAAAACTATGATGTCAGCTGAAGGAATATTTATGTTAATGCTCTTCATTCTGAATACCAGTGAAGGAGAAGAATTAAAAAGCTGCCATTTAAATCATAAATTCATTCAACATCTCAATTAAAAAATATAGTGTTTTGAAATCTAGACACTAGACTGAGCTGATGAAGGGGAAGAAGAACTAGCTAGAAATCATCTGCACACCAGTACAGCAGAAGGTATATCTCTGAGGCTTACTAATACAAACTGTGTAAAGATATCTCCATCTAAAACGCTATGGTGCATCTGAGACAGTTAAAACAAATATAAAAGAAAACAATTACTTTACACATGAAAAAATATTGAGTTTCACTAATGTTTCTTAAGCACCCGATAGCTGCAAAAAGAGTCCATAGATTAATGTACGCTTTCCCTCAAGATGATGGTTGGTCCCTTAGGAAATCAGTTGAGATAAATGAAATAAAGGCACATATAACTGACCACACACAAGATCTATATGCATTCAAGAACTGTTGGTCAAGCTGTTTGGTCTACCAGACTCTTATACCCATGATGTACCACAGAGCCATGTCCTTTACATACGGGGAGATAATGGAACACATGCTGACTAATGGGTTACACAAACAATGTTATATTAAGCAAATATTATATTATAAGAAAACTATTATATTAAGAAACTATTATATGTTATATTAAGAAAGTGTTTCAAGGACTGGCCTAGAATGGGACTTGGTGGCTGGATGGTTCAGAGAACTGAAGAAACTTTTACTTTGAGATTACTGCTTTAATTATTTGTCTCTTTTTACCTTTATGGGCCTCATCACTGTAGTACATGAAGGTGAAATTAATCTTAAGTGTAACTTCATTTGTGTATCTTAGTGAAAGGAGGTGAATGGGAGAAAAACAAAATGGAACTATTTTGAGTTACTTTTCATGTAGTTGTATTAAGGGTTGAGTTTGCCTCTGAGGGCCCAAGCCCAATAGTGCCCTAAACAGCTTGATATCTGACGGCTTCAATCTTTGAAGTGTGGTTGATTCCATTAATTCCTCTCTTATTGGTCAAGGGTCCACAGCATCCTTTCTGGCAATGTTTATGGAGTGGCTAAGTCTATGCCAGGAATAAGTGAACTTCTATAAAGGTGGAAGCTCTAGGGTAGGACTGAGGCACATTGCTGGGGCAGTACAAGGAAGCTGTTGGAGGCTCTTGAGGCTAAAACTATCTATTCTCCATATATCTAGATCATATCCATCTTTAAAGCTGTTGATCTGATGCTTTTCATGAGCAAAATATGAGAGAGAGAGAGAGAGCGAGAGCAAGTATATAAGAGAGCAAGAAATGAAAAAGTGGTTTCAGACACAACTGGAGAGGTTTGTGAAGTGTTGTTCATGTTAAAGCAACCCTGTAATTCTAACTGCTGCTAAGGAAAGAGAAAAAAATGATAAAGGATACTTCCTTGATGGAAGGAGAAGGGGGGCAGAGGATATACCACTGCAACCTTCAGCTAAAAGGAAGTCAAGCCTGAGGCATAAAAGCGGGGCACTTATTGAACGTGTCTGAGGGCATCAAATACACTCTAAACATTAAGTAGTTGACAGCTGTCTGCTCAGAGGTACAGGACAGCACTCAAAATAGTTACTTTCTGTCCTTCTCCTATTCACCCCCCTTCACTAATATACAGAATCAAAGGATCTCTCTAAGACAGCCTTCATCTGCCTCAGGGCTGAGGAATGCAAGATCAGCCACTCACGATCACCACCCGGCTCCCTGTGGGCCCACTAATGGTCTGAGGGCGCAGGAATAATGTGATTTGTCAGGAAGGGGACAAATGCTGCAATAACAATGTCCACCTAAACTCGGGCAACAGCTCAGTTTAATTGTCCCTGCAAGACACCCTCACTAGAGTTAAGCTTGGAAAAGTGTAGTTGAGAAAGACATTATTTGCCTGTCCTTTATTGAAAATTTCAGGAAAACCAAATGTTGGTGTCCCTAGAGGCATAAGCAAAGAGACCAAGTGACAGGGAAGATAAATGTCTCCTACTGCCAGTGACATATCTAACTTAAAAATACAGAGAATATTATCATAACTTTCTGCTTTAAATGTCTTTATTAAAGAAACAAGATTTATGTTTCTGGGTTGGGAGGGCAAGAAGAACTTTGATCTGTACAAATATGTGTGTGTGCATATGCGTGTGTATCTCCTTTCAACCAGCCTATTGGGTCCGATACCAAGAAGGCAGGAAGATTAAAGATAAATAAACTATCTATCTTGGGGTAGCAAGAACATCGCTGTTGCTTGCAATTCATTTGACTTTCATTCTTTTTAGAACTTCTAAGGCAGTGGTTCTCAACCTTTTTTATAACAGACCCAATTTGTAAACGTCAATGGCCAGTCCCAACCCACTGCCCCTCACTGCCAACCCACTGCCTCCCAGGCCCCAGCCCCTCAGTGTGTGGGGCAAGGGAGGCCCAAAGCAGCTCCTTGCAGACTAGAACTGCCTGCAAGAAAAAAGCCACAATTTCCCACTTTTTTCTCCATTTTTCAAGTTTGTTCACAACTCTTTCATATATTCTTGAGATCCACGGGTTGAGAAACACTGCTCTAAACAAATATAGGACATGATTGAATCCTTCATGATGAAAAATGTATCCTGAAGGAGTAACTCCAGTTGCGTTTTATATTTTTATCATAAATAAATGCAGTGTGAAGCATATGTAAAGTATGTGCAATTCTGAAGAGCTGCATCAGAATATCTGACAGGTCGAAGATGATTAACAGATATGTCTCATTCCCCTTTTACACCATTTTGCACCATTATAATGACCTTGTTTTCAGAGTTCTTCATTTACAACTATCTCAGAGGATATACAGTTCTAGGACAGTTATAGAAAGAACCACTTTTTCTCTCTGAGCAGCTTGATATATGAGTGCTTTTTAAATAAAAGTAAAGAAGTATGTATGGCAGTCTCTGTCCTATATTCCAACATGTTTTCCCACCCATATTTAACACATACTTAGTATGTGGCAAACAGTAGGCCAGCTTGGAGGAGATGGTGCTAAAGAACATAGTGGGCTAGGTTGTAACTTTAAAATGTTTTGAGTGAGGGCAGCAAGAAACTGAACTGCCCAAGAAACAGACTAGAGAAAGAATGGTGAGTCAGAAATCATTATTCCTCATCCAATCCCTCCTTGTTTTGCAATGTTAATAAACTAACAGTCCACTTTGAGGAGCAGCTTGCTTCTTCCTCTGTAGGTATCCACTGAAGAAGGTGTGAAGAGTTAGATCTATTTTCAGTATTGAGTACTATTTTTCAGTAGTGAGGAGTGTACAGTGGGTATTTTGCACTTTTCCTATTGCCAGTATCACAAGCAGAGCAGAGAATAATCGGGCTGGGAGAGGTTGGATAGATGCACTAGGTTTGGATGATGAGGTTCTGCCTTTACAACAATGTAGGGCAGTTGAACTCTGCAAGATGACAACAGATTGCTTTAAAAAAGATGGCACTGAATAAACAGTAAGAACACAGAAAACATTCTCCATATCTGAATGTCACAAAGCCCTTAGAATTTTACATTCGCTAAATGTTCATAAAGGCTTGGGACAAACATTCACAAAGCCTGAGCCTGAATTGATTCAATCATTGCAGGTTAGTCTAAGCTGGCTAGGCTGTATCACTTCGTAACTATAAAGACATCCCAGAAATGCAGGCACATACCTTCAGTATCTCAGGCTAGAAGCTGGAGGGCACCAGAGCAGTTCTCTCTCCCCTTCTATAGTGCTGAGCTGAGGTGGGGGTGTGGCCAGGCCCCAGCAGGGCACTCTGATTAGGGAGGAGTGTCCTGTCCCTTGATAACAGAACATTTATCAACTCTGTTATCAGCGTTTATCACCCCATCAGAAAACAACAGTCTCTCTCATTAGTTCAAACTCTTCTTAAACAACTTGTTTCAAAGAAGGAACAGAGGGGCATTTGATTAGCTGCAAAAAGCCCTAAGCAGACACAGTCTGGTTTCCCACAGCAGGGATTGTAGCCAACATGTGTTATGCTAGCTAATGCTGAGGGGTGCCTGTGTAAGGCAGAGGGGAGGGGGAAATCCCTGCTTAGCAGGGAGTGGGGAGGGGAGGGGAAGGAGCAGGGGGAAACCAGGTCGATGCTTGCAGTTTCTGCTGAGATGCAGCCAGGAAGCAGATGGGAGGGGCCAGCTCTGCTGTGGAGCAGAGAGTCCTGCCCAGCCCAGAGAGCATACCAGGATGCTTGGGGAATCTGGTTAACTTAAACCAGAAAGGGGTCTGTGACAGACATTGCATAAACTGATTGGACCCAAATCAGTTAAGTCTGATACTACATTCAGCCAGGCTTATCTCAGACTGGTTTCAGCCATTTCAAACTCTTGCATGTGCACTGAAGACCTGTTCTGTTACAGGTTTAAACCAGTTTCTGATTACTTAAACTGGTTTATGTGTAATGTCTGTCCCTAGTCAAACAGATACCCCAGTTCCCACCTAGGATTAGACTCTGTCTAGTCAAAACTCTCCTCATTGGCTTTTAAGATTCAATGACCATAGATAAATTATGGCAGTGATTGCCACAGAGTCTCCTATGCAGAGCAACAGAAGTGTGCTACAATTGCCTGTTGGGAATAAATACTCTCTTCCCTGTCTGGCATCCTGCATCTTCTCCAGCTACTTCAGCAGTCCCTGTGACTGCTCCCCTGGGGACTGCTCCCACTGCTGCTGCCTTCCTCTGCCTTTCCTCACCCCTAGGCAGCCCCTGTGCCACCCCGCTTGACACTCCCAGCAGCACACTCTGCTGCATGTGGGCAGATATACAGACGGAACTGCACTCTGAAGCCTGGCTTGTCCCCTCCACAGCCTTCTGGGTTGGCAAGAGAGGCTGCAGTGGTATTCACTGGTGTATAAGACCCTGAAGGAGCAGCCTTATCAGCACAGGCTGCCCTTACCCCCTTGGGTACAGGCCAGGAGTTGGGAGGGGACAAACAGTGGAAAGATGAGGGCGCAGCAGGGTGAGATACTGCCCCTGCTGCCCTCAAATGGCAGCAGCTACATTATTCTCAACTTTTTTTTGCCGCAAGATCCTTCTCCATGTCTTTTCAGAATGTAGGTCTATCTCAGTGATTTTCAATTGGGGTGTTGTGAAATTCAGACAAGCATGCTGTCAATTTTAATCCAGAAAAAATGTGCCCAGTTATCAAAAGTTTCAAAAACTGTACTATGTACTGCTTCCAAAGGGCCAATTCATCATAGCTCAGACAAAGAAACTCAGCAGATTCGATCCATTGAGTTTTTTAGAAATACTTTTAATGGCTTCACGTTATATGAGATAAATGGCATACCAAAACAGAAAGCAAAACTCTGAGCTTTGCCTCCTTAAATTTAAATTATAATCTGGGCCTGCTCTCCAAAATCTAAATCCCAAATTCAATTTCCTAACATTTGTGTTAGTTTGAAACTTGGTTTTAATTAGATTGGTTTTAGTTAGATTTCCATACCGTAAGAGCAAGTCAGTGTTACAGTCTGTCGCAGGGCGCTAGGGTGCCTGCTACTGATAACAGTAGTATGGGCTCAGGTGCCACTTACCAGGGCAGCACAGGTGTGGGTTGCTGAGACAACCAGTCTGATCAGCTGACCAGAAGGGGGCAGGGCCTGGCCTCTATAAACAGCGAGGCTGAGGCTAGAGTCAGTTCCCGTCTGGTAGTGAGGAAGTGGGAGCTCTGCTGGAGTAAGCAGAGCAGGGAAGCCGGATGGCCTGAGCAGTTGCAGTGTGATGATACTGGGTGGAGGAAACCCTAGCAGGGATATGAATGAAGGTTAGTCAGTTTGGCTTGGAATTTGTGTTGTAGCCCAGGGGTGTGAGTTTTCTGTTTTGGTTGTTGTATAAGACCAGAGGACTGGGTGAGGTTGTAGGGGTGGAGGAGGCCTCATGGGAGCTTCTCAGTAGTGGGGGTGTTCCTGGTGCTGGACAGGGTGCTGTTTTGGGGTGTCCTGACCCCAGCCCCAGTGTGGGCAGTATTGGGAGGAGCCCAGTGTGGGTGCAGGCAAGAAGCCCCAGTGGGGCATAAGACCCAAGAAGGCGGGTCTGGGGGCCAGGTAAGGCCAAGGCCACCTGAGCCCCAATTGTGGGAGGCCCCAGTGCGAGTGACGGTATAAAGGCAAGGCCCCGGTGTGGGCGGCGAGGGCCATGGGAGACAGGCCCCGGTGTGGGCGGCGAGGGCCATGGGAGACAGGCCCCGGTGTGGGCGGCGAGGGCCGCGAGGCAAGACAGGCGGGCGCAGAGACGAGTCCGGGGACGTGAGGGCACGGGCAACTGTGGGACTCGCGTGCAGCCCCAAAGGTCGGAGTGTACTGGGCAATTAGATTAGCCAAGATACCTCAGGCAGCCTCCCTTTAACAATATTTTACCAGCAAGACATGGCAGATGAGATAAAGAAGGTGCATCTAAGACTGATTTGGCACGGTAGTGGGGCACTAGGGGAGTTCACGGCACCCCTAGGGCGCACTGCCACACTGTCCCAAGTGTATCTCCAGAGAAGACACCATAGAGGCTCTGCTAATGAACTGAAATAATACTTCTCTTCATATATCCCATTCCTTGCTAACGCTGCATACTTCTTGGGAGTTGCTTGTGTGCTCCAGACCTTCTAATGGAGTTGGAGTTGCTATCACCATAGTGTCTGGGAAAATATTATGCTACCAGCGTACTCTGATTTGTACCAACAAGGGCTGAGAGTGAACCTGACCCATGGAGGTGCAGAAATTGATTATGTTCAATATATAATAACTGCACAGAATTTGGACTTCATCTTCTATTGTTGAAGTTGCCTTTTATTACTCGCATTTGAATTGTATGGTTATTGCAATCTTATGCCGATAAATTTCATCTCTTCAATGTAGTAATAGTTAGGACACATTATCTCTGTAGACACAATTATCTTCACACAGCATGTACTCCTCTATTTATATGTCAATCTGTGTCTGATGTGAACTTGCTTTCTCTTTACAGTTTCTTCCAGAACTTATCAGGTTGTTATTACCAACACTCTTCCTCAGCTAAGATTTGGTGCTGTTCACAGACAGATCAAACCATAGATAAAGAGAGAGAGAGATTAAATTTGATTTCCTTTTCTAAGGAGTAAAGTCTGTGTGAATAACATAATGTACTAAAGACATTTAGTGACCAAAAGAATTATACAGATTGTATAGCAGCATGAAGATAAAATTAATTGCATCTCCTTGCATGATATCTGTTATGAAAGCTGTTAAAATAGTTTTGTATATTTAGGAAGAGCTGAGAAAGTGTCACTTTTATGATGCTGCTTTTTCTTTTTTGAAATCAGTGTCCTTTTATTTCCATTTTTATGCACCCTCTAAGTGTTTCCTGCTGTATTCACAGTTCACCATGATGAGTTTCATATTTGATGGAAAATAAGCAATCAGAACCCTGAAGATCCCAATTATTTGGTTCCCTCAAAGCTTTTTGTTTGGAACATCAATGAGGAGGATGGAAACCTCATGCAGAAAAAAAGTGAGTGGATGTCTTTTTCCATGAACTGCTGCTTTGGGGTTTTGAACACAGCAGCTTCCACAACTAAGAAAAAGAAACAAAACAAATGCAAAAGGCTTTTCAAAGTGAGCTCCAGCTCCATAGCAAATCTGCATAATAGTTAGGATAGTTGTATTACAGTTCTAAAACAGCCAGGTACATTTGAAGGAAGGATATATTTTGGTTTTAAAAAAACAGACATCCCTTTTTTTCCAGTCACTGGGTTATTTGTGCTCTTTTTTTTTTTTCCAGATCCAAAATAGTATCCATGAAACCTTCTCAATATCACCCTCTTCTTCCAAATCATGGTGGCCTTCACATATGGCAACAGTATAAACTACTTCTGTTATACCGTAAGAACATTCAACTTTCACCAGATATGTTTTTGAATACACACACACCCTCTTATATAATTTTTAACATGAAAAGTATGCTTCATTAATTCTTGGTCACATTAGCCCCTGTGTGCTATATAAGGCCAATGGATCACTGAATACCCTCACAGGGCTTAAGTGGGGAAACAGCAGAAGTGGAATTTATGTGTTGCATAGGCTTTATGCCAACATGAAACATCATTTTTTCAGATTTACTGTCCAGAGAGTTAGAAGCAAAGATGGGTCCTCATTATGAAGTTTGGGCCCAGAATTGGATCAGAATCTGAAACTTCCCCACGATTCATGGCTTTTTCCCCCTACATTTTGTGTTTCTCTTTCACCTGTTATATAGAGGGAGACCAAGAAGGAAAATTCAAATCCCAATCTTCTCCTGGATACACATTTTCCAAAATGTAAGGCCAAATTCAGATTTGGGGTTCTACTGCAGGTCCATCACTGGTTACAATGTTTTTCCCATGAAATGCTGAATTTGTTCACGCTTATTGCCAATTGTACAGTAGGGATTAGCAAAATGTATCAGTTCAGGCTGGTGATGTTTAAAAATGAGTCAGACAAAAACTAAAGAGATAAAACATGGGTTCAGACTCCACTTTACTGAAGGGGTAAGATCATGTAGTATCAATGGAAGGATGACAGAAAGACTTCCTCTCTTCTGTGAGAAAATTCTAACAGTTTAGATAAAAATAAGATTCTGCACACGCACAATTTTATTCCAGATTTTCATCCCAAATTCTGTCCTTCGACCTACCTGCCACCAAAATATATCTATTTTTAGTTTCATAGGCTTCTAAATCCTGTAGACCCAGAAGCCAAATGATCAAGACCTGATAATAGAGCTATTTTTACAGTATTTCCCACCCACCCACCTGGAGTCAAAAGAATAGACTATTTCATGTTAGAATGTGTCATCTGTAATTCGCAAAACAACTTTTCAGAAATGAAATGCCTATATATGCAGATTAATTTTGTATAAGAAACTAGACTTTTTTGGGAGGTGGGGAGGTGAATGGGAAGGGTTGGCTTTTCAGAAGTGAGCCTGTAACCTATTTGAGATTCAGCCATAATGTTCCTCAGATGTCATGATGAACAGCATGTTATGAAAATTTAGATGGCAAGACATACTGTGTTGCTTAAGGTTTGTTAGCTCACCTGATTACAATATCCCATCAAAACCTTAAATATTTGAGTTTTACCTTCTACCCTTCTGAAACAGAAATTCAACCACTGGAAAATGGATATAAACCTGCCATTGCTATTTGGTGTGGGTCTTATTTCAGCAAAATAATTAGGTTAGAGGGGAAAAGAAGTGTTATGAAGAAGAAACACATTAGAAAGCGAACAACCAAGGTCTGAAATAAACCTTCGGACAGTGGCATGATGCATGGGACAGAGTATATTTATAGCCTACCGAGGCCTGCCTTTTACTACAATAACATGAACATCATTTACTAAACAAACACCAGCTGCCCATATATCTCTGGCACCTGACCATTTAGGCAGTTCAAAAAAGCTTCATCAAACACAGAAATCTATTAAGGAGTGAAAGTAAAGCTTTCAGTGCTAAGAAAAAGAGGAAAAAATAATATGACTTGTTCCTCCCAAAGTTATGGGAAATAATTTTTAGACAAATATTTATTTTCTTTGTGAGCACATTACACCAATCTGTCATAGCTGGTGGGCAACATGGAATGGAAGACTTATCCTGTTTCACCAAAGAAACAACACTAGAGACAAGTACAGTCATTTCTAGAACAAACACACAGGCATATATCCTTCTGCTCAGGTCATTTCAATCTCCTCTCCCTGTTTCTGAAAGACTTTCCTTTTAAGTTGAAATCTGAGAAAAATGTGCAATTCATTTGAAAAGACAATGCTGCATTCTCATCTGAACACATCCACTGTTTATATGAAGAGATTCACTCTGGAGTTCTAGAGCATGGAAGAGAGTGGTTAATCCATTAGAACAGCTCAAAACTGATGCCCTGGGGGACAACCCGTTGCCTTTGGGGAACTGGAGGTCATTGACACCCTTTCCCCATCAGCAGTTCTGTCCACTTATGGCTGACTTTGGAATTTCTAGAAACTTGTTTATATCAGAGGGCTAACTTATGAACTATTTCATAAGAAGGCAACTAATGATTGGCAGGTAAAAGAACCAGACATGCATGGTCCTTTGCCGCCAGCAGAATTCCTGGTACCTGCCAGGGTTGCAGAACCAAGCACTGTGCTGATAAGACAATCTAGAACCTCACCTTGTAGACTTTTTTACCTTCTGGTGGTTGTAGTGGCTCAAGAACACTACCCGATAAGAAGGAGCTTTAGGATTAGGCACCCACCCATCACCATCAGCCTTTAATCACACACTACAAGTTAGAATTTTGTTTGTTGTTATTTAAAAAATACATAATGTAATTTGCAATGAGATTTCAAAATAACTGCTCTCAGCTGCTTGAAGGTCAGATGGAACAAACTTGAAAGAGAAGATCATTAAAAAAAGAGACATTGGCTTCACCATTCATTTTCTATGTACTTTGTTTCTATTTTCTGATTCTTTTTCATTTGGCTAAATCTTACTCTTCCATAGATCTTCTCTTTCTGTGTAATCACGGAGTGTAGTTACAAGCTTTTCTTAGTTATACTTTGTCCTCAAAATAAAAAAGTGATATTTTTATCATGGAAAGCAACTTATTTTTTACCCCATGATTCAGCCCAAGAAAGAGCAGCGTGTAGAGCTCCTTCAGAAATTTGGCAGAAACCTGTTTGGGACTACCCAAGTCACATGCTGCTCCTGTTTCCTCATACTTAAGCCATCTGTGCCACACCTTTTTTTCTGGTATAGATAACTTCCTCCTCTGCAGCAGCTCTAGTGCACAGGCTACTACGCTGATGGGAATGAGAGACAAACCAGGGCTCTATGGACATCTTTACACATGCTCATGGGGGGAGCTTTAACTAAAGCTCATTTGACGAGCTTTAGTTAAAGTGCCCCTGTTGCCATTTTGAAATGTAGGGTGCTGAATACACATGATGTTAAGGCTGTTGGAGCATGCTCATTAGCACACTTCAGAAGACTTGATTAACTGAATCTGCTCCAATGAATTCTAATTAGAGCATGTTAGAGCAGGCACTGGGCATATGTATAGGGTGTATAGGTGCCCTACATTTTCCCAACTCCTGGAGGAACAGCAGCAACCAGGTGGTGGTCATTCTCCTCTGCTGTACACTGGGGTTTGAGGAGGATCCTGCAAGAAGGTACACAGAAGTACCTGCCAGTGCGTTCTGAATGATAAATTATGATGGATAGGTTAAGCTCCTGTTTAAATATAAATATCCCATAATCAAGTATGGCAAGAAAATTTGTGTACAGCAAGAGACAGACATTTTTAAAATCCCTCTAGTACAGGGCTCTCGCAGGCAGCCTCTGTGTGTGCCACACAGCATATCAGGGAGGGAGCATGGAAAGAGACAGGTAGGGTATAGAGCAGAAAGCAGAGAAACAGAGGGGGCAGGGAAAGGAATTGAAGTAGCACTTGTGCGGCGTGTGGGGTTTACCTTATGGCCACAAACTTTGGCCCCCACTGCTTTAGGATTAAGTCCTTCATTAAGCAATGGTGTGTTACTCCAGCAAAGATAAGGGCTAATTATGTAAGAGAAAGACAGAATGCAAGAAGAGAAGTGTCCAGTGTTGAGATATACGCCTCTCCTGGGAGCAGGAAAAAAAACCACTCTAAGGACACAGACCCACAAACAGATCAACATGTGGCAATTCAAGCTCCTCTGATTAAAAATGCTGTGAGTACATGATACAGCTCCTACAGTTCACTGAGCTTGAAACAACAGTGGCAAATTTACCATGGGATGAAGGAGGGCTCACTTGTAACTTTGTCCTGCCTACAACTTCCTGCCTTTCTATGCTTCTGTGTTACAATTTCATTTGCAAAGCTTGCTCACTGGGCTGCAGCTGCCATAGTGCCATTTGCTCTAGCTTCACTTCTCTGTCCAATGCACCCGTGGCCTGACAGTGTTGCCATTTATAACACTAAAGGGCAGGGAATTAAAATCAATAAAGAGGAGGAAGAGTGGAAAGCTGCACTGAGATTTATTCAGGTGATATGGTTCTCTGCTGTCATGCTCAGCCCCTTTGAAGTCACAGTTTTGAAGAATTAACTTCTTTGTCTTAGAAGAAGGGTACAGGGTAGAGACTATGACAGTGCCAATTATACTGATTGGTGTTGATTGGATGTCTAGGAATGATAAAAAAAAAAAATTGATGTGGTTTTGAGCTCTTGCCTTCATTCAGTCTCTTACCTAAATCTTGGACCAGTGGCCAGCAGAATTTTAGAGCTACAGGCTGGAACCATCTGGCTCAGTCTAAGCGGTTTTCCAGTCTACATGCTGCTGCCATTTCTCCTGCACCTGCCACTCCCTGGCAGTGTGGCATGGGTATGGGAGAAGTCTCCCACTGCCAAAGAGCCTTGGCTCCATGGGTTGCATCCAGTAGCTCCACAGGCTAGATAACAACCCACTGATCTGTTGACAAATCGCTGCCCTTCAGCTAGATGGCCATTTTCCCTTCAGCCCACACATTATTCCTATGCTTCATTTATTTTAGGAGATAAAGACTCCATGTCAGATAGCCTTAGATGATAGCGCTTTGGATTGGTGAAAGAATGTAGACCCCACTGCAGAGGCTTTACTGAACTTGCTTCATTTTAGCTTATTTCCTCCCTAGCTATTCTTTCTTTCAGCACTCAGTTGAGATACTTAGTCAAGCTGAAGCCAAGAGTTTAAGCCATTTGATAAGCTCTCAAACTGAAAGTTTAACATATCTCTGTGTCATCTACTGACTGAGCAGAATGCTTTAGTTTTATGCATCTGGAGGTCCGATAGATTTGCTTTCATGTGGATGCAGCTGTCTGCCACCTATAAACTTCTTAAAAAGAGGACTTTCTTCTGCTGTTTTTTTCCCCCTTGCAATTCCCAAGTAATAATCAAAACTCCCCTCTTTGTGATCACAAATCTTCCTTCACAAAACTCCATGCCAGGGATGTTGCTGAAAATGACAGTAATTTATCTGGTGTCATTTCCTCCTTGGAGTACTGTGTTCTCTCCCGTAGCTCACGTGTCGGAATTAAACCTCTTTTCTACAAGATCTTTAGAGACTTTCTAATAATGCAGTAAAAGGGGAGGGGTCTATAATACACAGATCATTACTTGAGTCTAGAGAGCTCTGAAAAACTACACAGTTTGTCTATCACTTTGCATATGGCATGCTTAATTTAAGGAGTCAAACAGGATTGACCGTTCCATGGTTTGCCAGTAGAAGGTGCTAAAGAACTTTCCCATCAATATCCAGTCTCTACCATCAGATTTCCAAAATATATTTCTGCTAAAGGAGCAGGAGTTCTGTGGCTGCCTTTCATGTACATGGTAATAACAAAAGGGTCTGACCCGAGATTCATTATATGGACAAAATTCCAACTGAAGCCCTGCATCAGCTGCTGTGTCACCTCACCTGACTTACAAATAAAGTGTTTTAACTCTTGCCCAGCTACTTGCCCTGCCCCACCTGGCTTTTCAAAGCTGCCCCACACTGCAAGTGCACATATGCAAGTGAAATAAAGGCGAATCCTTTTTTCTGGTCTCAACCTTTTCATCTTCCACACAAAACTCTGCTGGCCTTTCCCCCAGGCACCACTACTACTAGCACTTTCTTTCTAAAAAAAGTTCACAGACTGGTTCATACTCTTTTGTGACTCACGTCTCTGCCAGCCACTGCCCTTCCCATCTGTTACCTTTCTAGCTGCCCAAATCCATCAAGCATCTTTGTGTCATGAACTTTCCAGCCAAATATATAACTGAATAAATAAATGATGAAAAGGAATGGTGGCACTCAGAAAACTGTCCTTTGCCTAGACTGCTTGCCAAGGCAAGTCTAAGATTTTCCTCTGACATTCAAAACAGGTGAGTACTTTGGGGAAAGAGGATGGGGGAGGAGATTGAGGGTTTATAGGGAGCAAATTTGCTAATGAGTGAAAGGGAAAGTTATTATTTTGTTTTAAACAAGAATACATTCTAAAACCAATAGCTGCTCTGGGATTAACTGACTGATGCCAGAAAAAAATGTGGACCAGAAACTAAAGATTTTGAAAAAGAGATTTTTATCTTAATTCATAATTTGAGAAGTCAGAAGCATGTTTTGTAAGGGGAGAGTGACCAGGGCAAATGGAAAGGAAGCACATAGATTTTTGGTAAGGTTAGTAAAGAAGAATGTAGATTTAAGCAGTTTGAAGCTGGAAGCAAAAGGAACAATCACCAGCCCAGAACAGGACAAATACTATAATATATTATAGAATTATTTTTCATTTTTGCAGATCACAAACATTGAAATTATCATACCTACAGAAGGCAGGACAGGTCTTTTTATATAGAGTTAACATGATAGGAGGGTTGATGAAAATTGGAATTCAGCCTAAGCAATTAGTAGTCTGTCAGTAATTGGGATTAAGTAATCAACTTGAACCACTGAAAGAATGTACTGTTGGGAACACTCTTCCACTGGCAAAGAGATGGATGGGATAATTGTAAGGCTTTCCTGTCTCTAACTGCTATGATTCTACAGTAGAATAATCCATGAACAATTTGATGTCAGTGATTTAACAATGAAATACCAGGATCGATATCTAACTTACTATTCTCTCACCTTTCCTTCAAGTCAGCTCAAAGTCTAATAATGGTCTGAACACATTAAAAGGCTTTTACTTCTCAGCTAAGAAGGTCTGAGGGCAGAATCCACCGTGTGTGTTCTCAGGCGTGATTATGCATTGTTTCATCCTGTCAGCTTGCATATAATATTAATACTCATTGAAAATATTGCCAAAAATGCAGAAACTAGGCACTTTTTGTCCTGGGTTCTATTCTCACCTCTGCTACTGATTCTTGTGACCTTGGACAATTATCAACTGTCTGCCTTCTTAATAATTGGTGCAACAGTGTTCGCTTACATTAGGTAAGGCTTATTAGTTAATTAGGGCAAAATTACAGCTGTCTCTTACAGTGCTATAGTAGGAGGAAAGAAACAGCACAGGACCCAACCATAACACAGACTTATGTTTTCCTGAGAACAGTAGGCTGTCTGGTCAGCTTAGCCTGGCCATCAGCACTCCGTGGTCTTAAGGGACTCTAGCAAAATGCTAGTGCATAGCATCTGGCCGCAGGTGTTGGGGACAGGCATGCTGTTCCTTTCCAAAGCAGGTGTAAGAAATGCTATATAGCATGTTACCCACAGCATGCCCTGAGGCAATCTGCATTTTCATCTGTTCCATGCAGACAGGCTGTTTTAAACACTGTACAAAATGTTGCTGCAATTCCAGGTTGCACCACTATTACCATATCACTTCAGTGAGGAATATAGCAAGAAGTTGGCTAGGTGTTTTGTGATCCTTTCATGAAAGGTACTATATAAATATGCAGTGTTTAAAACATGGTCTTGTGAAGCTGGGTGGAAATCTGTCAAATATAACCCCAAATTAACAGCTACCTCCACTTGTAGCACTGGGTAGATACCTGTTAGGTGAGTTGTAAAGAAAAATATTTCACTACTTGTACAATTATTGTATACCTTCCTTTCCCTGGCTTGCTTCTTTGATATGAGGTACTGTCACTCTGTACAACACTCTGCTACTAGGTTAGAAAGTGGCAATTCATAATGCACTGTGTACCTCCAGATGCTCCTTTTATAGTACTGCTAATGCAGCCCCAGAGGCAGTCATCCTAACACAACATGTTGGATTTGCTGACTGGTCCCAAGACAACAGTCAGCATGAAACAAAAATAAGTTCAAGACCCTGCTTATGACAACAGACCTCTCAACCAGCCTCCCAGCTGAGTGACAAGAAGCCTGTAATCGAAACACTCCTCGTTAAGATAGGCACACATGAAATATTAATTCCCTAGAATGTCCACATTTGCATAGTAATAAAAAGTTCATCCTCTTGGCCTATTCTGGCCCCAATTAATGATTCTATCATCGTACCTGAGATTTGCGGAAGGAAAGGAGAGTAGAGGCTGCGGAAAATTTCCCTCCGGAAATGGCAACACTAATGGGGCTTATCTCTACCATCATTAATTTAATCAAAAACCTTAAGGCAGAGGGTTGCAGCAATCTGTTAAGAAAACATTTTCCAAGATGAGAGCACTTCTAATTTCAGTTAGACTCTAGATTTTCTTGTTTTCTGTTCTTTCTTTCCTCTTTGTAAACTGCCTTTCTTATCCCTCCCCCTGCCCCTATGTCAAAGGCCTAGCAGTTTAAGATTTACTCTGAAGAATGCTGCTTTGTAAATTGTGGATTTTGTAGCAGAGACATATCTGACCTTCTTAACTGATTTACTATTTATGACAGCTCAATTAGTCCACAGTCGGACTAAGCATGCCTAAGATAAAGTCCTAGTATCTCTGTCTCAAAAGATTTCTCAGGAGAAGATACAATCTGACTTTACATTGTACATGTTAATACACCAGTCTCCTAAATTAGTTTCAAAGTGATTAGTTTCAAAGTGAGGCCCACTGATGATTTATTGGGTTCATTTTTTCCCCACTAGTTGAATAAAGAAAAACAAAGATTATCAATAGCTGACTAAAAGGGTCCCGAAAAGCAGGATGCTAGTAAATCAGTTCCCAAAAGGATACTGTAAGGTACACAGTAAAAAATGCAGATGTTTAAATAGCTATTGCTGGAAAGGAATAAAGATCCTCTTTAACAAAAGGTCACACAACTAAATACTATGGGCTCGTTACTATGGGCTCGTTGCATACTCCAGATAAACTACACACATGCTGATAGTATGAAAAACTTATGCAATTTTAACAAGAGGTAATTAGTACTTTAAAAATATTTTTTAACAAGGACACAGACCTTCATCACCATCATAACAGGCAAGATAGATTGTATACAGACTAAAGCAGTTCCCTCTGCTCTTTCTCTGGACCCTTAAATCTTGAGTAACAAAACACTGTTGCGTAGGAAGATGAAAAATTTATTTTCCTGCTTCAGTAACATAACTGTTTAGATATTCTGAAGCTGAGACTAAACAAACAACAACTCATGGACAAATATAGAATTATTGATTGTTCTAGATTCCTTTTGGGATAGACTTGCACCAGGAGAAACATGAAAGATCTCAGCACATTTCTTTAAGTGCTCGGTAGACAGTACCCTCTGTGCCTGGCTGTTCTCAGGAGATAATGCATTTGCATACATGTCAGTGAGGTACTTGTTATAACAAGAGGATTAATAATGGGGTTGCAGGGATTAAAAGCCAAGCTCTAATAACCTTAAAAGTGAACACTTCTCTGTAATTTGTACAAAAACAAAAGCACGGCACAATGGCACAGTGTATGTCTGATATATTTTTTGTTAAAAGTCAGAACTAGAAGAAATGAACCTTCAGAGTTCAGGCTTGATACTATCAGTTTCCATCATTCAATGATCCCTCCCTCTCTGCCTCTTGTTTAGACCTGAGGAAGGACATTTAATGCCAAAAGTTCATCCAAGCTCATCTGTAGTGCTCTCAGCTATAATGTTGGTTCAGCAAAAATGTCACAAAAAACTCCTTCATCTCTTACATTTCCTGGACCATCACAGCTACAACAACCTTACAACAAAACACAATACAAGAACACCAACATTATCAGGGAAAAAAGAAAAGTAGCCTCTAGGTTGGGCTAGCAGAGAGGTAAGGTGGAATCACCCCTGCACCCTTTTGTCTGAAGGGCAAGGACGTCCTCAAGGCCAACTTGAAAAAATTAAACATCAACTCATAGGAGATTATTGCTCTGGATTGGCCCAAATGGAGAAAGTCTTCTGAAAAGATCTCACTACTTTGAAACCTTATGATGACAAAAGGAGATCAAAAAGCAGGAGCAGCAGAAACAGCAAGTAATGGCCTGAATCAAGAAACTGAAGCCACCCACGCTGCATGGAAACACATGCCCACTTCCAACAGAGTCTGTTGATCCCAGATTGGCCTCCTCAGCCATTTTAGGATCCACAGATCAGACAATCATAGAAGACAATTATCCTCAACTGCAAGAGATTGCTGAAGAAGAGAATTCCCAGACAGCAGAAAACTGAGCAATACTTTGTGGTTGTTCCCCTCCTCTCCTGATTGGGTACATCAGCAACCAGGCAAGTATGGCTAAGACTTCAAATCAATGGGAGGTAACTGTGAATGTCTGTCTCTCTTTCTCCCACAAACTCATTTTCTATTTTCTTGTACCTCCTAAAGCACCACATGCAGCATTGCCAGGCCTAGTTTTCAAAAACAGAGTCAACCTCCTCCCTTACTATTATAATGGGATTGACTTAAAACCCAGGAGGTTTTAAGAAGGATCTATTGGGGAGTAGAGGGAAGATGGCATATATGTTTTCTGCCTTGGAATATTTAGGGCTTATATTTTCTTGCCTCTAAAACAGTGAAGGCTAGGAACTACCTTTAAAAAAAATGAGAAGCTGAGGCAATAACCCAGCTCACATTTTCACAAAATCTGGTCACTCTTTTAAACCCATGATTTCCCTTCCTTTTTCCTATCTGGATGGTACAAATGAGCTGTTTTCCCACCTTGTGGTCAGAAACCAAACTAGCAGCTCAGTGGAGGAGACATTTGAGCTGCAGTAGCTGGCTGATGACCAGAGGTTGCTCAGAGACGTCTGCATATCAGCGTTGGAAGTGTAAGGTGGTTAGTGGTGAGTCTAAATACATATGAGTGTACCTGTGGCTGTGAGGTTCATGTGCTTCAAAGGCTACTCCAGAGAAGCTTTGACTGGGATGAAGACAAAAAAAAAAATCAGTGACCAACTTTCAGCTGCCCTTTGTATCAGTTTATATTCCCAGAACTTTTTCTACTATAAAACAAGCTAGGAACTTGCTTCTATATGATGAAAGGTGAGACTTTAGAAGGAAATTCTACTTGTCATTACTGGAAGACATAAACCACCGTTGTACCTTTTTAACACCCAAGTTAGCATTAAAAATAAAAATAAAATCTCTCTTATAGGGAAAACAATAAATATTCCATCTTTGATCTGTGTGTTATTGTCAGTGAGAGTTATACCTACATGGCCAGGGGAAGAATGGAATCCTTAAATATTTTGAAATTTGCTGTGAATTAAAGACAGGGGGAAATCCAAGATAGGTATGAGTAAACCAGAAAAACCAAGGTAGACTTGGTAGTCAAAGATTGCTGAACAACAGAAAAACATTTTGTGAAGAATGGTGAAGTTGTTTCCATTCCTCCGGGTTCAATTTTTTTCCTGATATGTTTCTAGTTTTGACACAGGGACATTTTCCATTGAGAAAAAAAGATTTCACACTAAAAATTTCAACTACTGCTATCACTAGTCCCAGTATTGTTTGAGCATGAGCACCTTGCTTTAAAAAAAAATCATAATTCACAGAAAGTTCTGATCTGAATATAACGACTTTTTTTACCTGTCTTTCTCAGAGCTGAACTCATGTGAACAGTTCAGTTTTGAAGCTATGGGATTTTTATTTTTGTGTGTGCTGTTGGGTTGTCAGAAGCCTGCTTCTTCCCTTGACATTGCTTTAAACACATCAGCAGGCAGAGGGGGGAAGGAGGGAGAGAAGGGAGGGAGGATGGGGAAGGTTGTTCTTACAATCCTAACACTCAGCCAAAGATTCCATTTACCCAAACAAACTTCCATTGTAGCTAGCTTTAAATATAGCCCATATTTAATTCTTCATTAAATACACATACTTTATTTATTATTTAAAAGAAAATATCCTTTAATGGGGAGAAAGAAAGGTCAGCAATTACAGGTCCACAGAGGTTTCTTGATTTTTCCATCAGGCTGTTTAATTTTTTTAATATTTATTTCTGCTTTGATATAATGATTTCAAAGAATCCATGAAGACAAATAAACAAAGAAAGGCCTAAAGAAACAGAAGCCTTTTGCCTCCTACATGCACAAAGGAGCTTCGGGCACTGATGGAACTGAGCAGACCACTTTTCTACAAAGCTTTCTGTGAACTCCTAAGCCCATCTATTCAGACTAAAGGTCAAGTGGGTAAACCCAGCAATTTTATTTTCTGACAAAGCCGCTACAGTTTTCTGTCTCGTGTAAAGCCTGTCCACTAAAAGTCTATTATCCTCCATTCTGTTTCAGCACCACCCTGATCTTTAGCTCTAAACCCCTCCATAACAGTTCTTTTCTTTCATGGGCTGCACTTTCAGCCCCTTGTAATGACTTCTTGTAAGACATCTAAAAGCTTTCTCCTCTTGCTCTGTTTATTTAAGCAGTGTAATATAAGCAGTAGTAGTCAAGGGGCCCAAGCAAGCCTTTCAATGGAGGCAGAAACACGGAAAGTAAATTCACCAGCTAAGTCATCCCCTCCTAGTTCATTAGGTGCCATGTTACTGATAGCATTGCAGTGACATTTCTCAAACTTTTCCTTTGAAGAGTCTCAAAGAACCCTTTTTTTTTCTTCCTGAAGCAGCCTGAGCTTATCTTTCCATCCAGATAACAAATGTTACTGATTCCTTAATGATGGGGTGGGTTGTATTGTTTAATCATTTTGGGTGGACTGTCTGGATTACATCAACCACATGACCAATGAAAAGCCTTTTTCTGTCTATTACCTGTACTAAGTGGCAGACCATTCCCTTTCGAGTTAATCCAGATTGAGAATTCAGATAAAAAAGAAATGAAATCCAGTTGCTCATTGAGATGACAGCTCTTAGGTGCTGATTAATATCAAAGCCACCCACTTGCAAAGTAAAAAGGCTCTTTCCCTTCCAGCCCACTTCTGTCAGGCTCTGTTTAGCTGGTTGTTTGTTCACTGATATGAATCAGAGCAGGGCCAAGCACTCAGCTTTTAGCAGTAGAGTCAACATGTTTCTCAAATAAATTCAGGTGCCCTCCATTTACAGGTTTCTCCTACATGTTTGGTCTGATAGTTTAGTCACAAATCCTTTGGAGGACATACACTATACAGGAGGAACACTGAAAGGTTATTAGAAATTAGAATCACCTGCATGAGCTATAAAATATCATACTGTCATTTCTTTGACCTAAAGATAACTTACACCCAGCTATTCTGACCTGCTCCTTCTGTTTACTTGCTTTGAAAAGAGCTGTTAGGGATGGTAAAAGCAAACACTTGTTTTACTGCCCACTGACGAGATTTCATTAGGGAAATGCAAATGGCACTAAAGCTGCCTGTGGGTCTTCAAGTGGGAGCGGGGAGGGGGGGAGGGAGAGGGTTGTTGCTGGTGTTTTATTTTTGTTGCTACACTGCCATTTCTCAAACGAGCTCTTGTCCCTATGCTAGCATTTCTTATCAGTACTCAATCACCAACACAGTCAGGGATTATTAAGCAACAGTCAGACATTACTTCAGCAGATTGTCCAAGTTTTCTCTTTGGCATGTTTTGTTCTATAATTTTTAATGCTAAGAAAGAAACACGATGAAAATAAGTGTTGCCTGTGCATTGGAACAAGGTGGTGGAGTCGCACTGACTTCTTCCAGGAAGGTCCATTGAGGGGTGTGGGGGCAAGGGAGGGAGAAAGAGTCTAGTTCTCTCACTTTAGGTGTCTTTTTTTAAAAGAAATGGCACACGGAGGTTAAATAAAGATCATGAACAGACATGACAGGTACCAAGGAACTTTCAGCCTTATGTTCTTGCAACTGCTCATAGAGTTGTATGCTACCACAGTGGAGACTGGGGGAAGGTAGATCCTAGCACACCCTCTGTGCGGTGTCACGGCCACAACTCCCTTTCTGATCATGTTGCAGAAGCAGCAGCCAGCGACTCTTAAATCCAGAAGAAGGTAAGAATTCTCTCCTTCCTTCCCCTCCATGCTCAGAGGCATGTCACCCTATCCATCCATTTCCCCTCCCTCACCTGCCACTGCCAATGTCCCCACTGCCCCCAGCCAAGTTGTGTGAGGGCTGGGCTCAGTCCAGGATAGCAACACACTGGTAGTAGAGGGTGAGTTCCCCCTCCGTACCTGTTCCCCATGGGTGTTTCCTGAGCCCAGGAATAGGGGTGGGGATGGGAACCCTCCTCATATCATCCGGGGCTGACCCAGCCCCCCAGAAGGAGCCAGGATGGAGCAGTACAGGACAGTGGGAACCCTGGAAGTGGCAGGCAGGGGAGGGGACATGGGAGTGGAGGAGACGGTGAGAGGAGAGGAGGGGAAGAGTGGCAGGGGAAATTCTTACCTTCTTTGGGACTTAAGTTTAAAAAGTCCCAGACTACTGCCCCTGTGGCATGATCTGCCCACCCCAGCGAGGAGAAGGGAGAGGAAGAAGCTGGGAGCAGCAGGTGTAGCCACCCCTGCCTTGCAGTTGCTGCTCTTGCACCCTCCTTTGTAGAATGCTGGATATGCTTCTGTCTGTACTACTGGCAGTGGTGACAAATCTCAGCCCACTTTGGAGGAGTAGGCTTGGCTATACTAGTGTCTGGTACAGCCTGTGGAGTTCCACTGCACACAGGAAACCTCAGAAAATAACTAAATATAAATTTAGTCAGGTGTCTGACTTTCCATAGGTAGACAACTTCTAGAAGGAGAATAGAGATTTGCAAGAATAATACTGTAAGAACTGTCTAAAAGCAAAGAAAAAAGAAAACCAAGATTCACAAGCATGGAGGTGGCCCAAAGTACGTAACCAACATGCAGCTGTTATTTGGCTCTCAACCCTCTGAGCCATACACTGTGAATGCCAAACACACAGAACTTGAGAAACCAATACTGCGTAGGTGAAAGAGATGTAAAAGCAAATGGAAATAAATGAGGTTGTGGAGCTATGGAGGCTTTTCTCAAATTAGATTCTAATGAAGACAGTCTAGAAATCAGAACAGCCCTTAAGGTTAGTTCTGTAATCGGTACTTGCACTTCCTCAAGGTTTTTTGTTTGTTGTTGATTCCTTGCTTTTAATTAGCAACAGTGCACTCAAGGAAGGTTCTCAGCAATTTCTGATATATTTTGGGCCATTTGATATCATTAGAGGAGCCTACCATCATCAGTTTCCAAGTACCATTGATCTGAGTTTAGCTCTAAATGTAAACACCAGTCTAAGCACTTTCTGAGTTTAAGTCTAATTTGAAGGAAGGGGAGGAAAAAGCATCTACCTTTTAAAAACCTAATTTATATTTTAGTTGAAAATCTGGTCTACTTTCCATTCTACTCAGGATACTTCAAATGTAATCTTTTTTCTCTCATGTTAAATCTATATGTATATATTTACACATATAAATATATCAATAGAAATATATATTATAAATTTATCATTATACAGCTATACATATATTTAACATTAGCTTAAATAAATACTTGTGTGTGTGTATGAGAGCACCATTATATGTAATGTATTGAGTTTGGCCTTTTCCCCTACACCCGAAGAAAATGCACTTTGAAATTACAAAGGACTTCATTCTCTTTGACTATATACTATCTGTACTTCTCTTTAGTGTCCCATATTTGGAAAAGCAGACATCACAGTGGTTGGTCAAAGCTACATATTTCAGCTGGAACAGGACCAAATCCATAGTGAAATTGCAGGAGCCAATTAAATGCTCCTGATTTACAGATTAATAAAGGAACCCTGTCTCTTGACAGGAGAGGGTCTGTGAAAACAAACATCAGGGAAGGGAAAATGTTTTCACTGAAAATGTATGGGGATTGTAAACAACCAAATGCCTGTGACCCAGCATGATTACGTGATGCTCTCATCTAAACACGTAACTGTTTTGCTCCTAGCAGGAAATAACTTATCAAAAGAGCAAATGATCCCTGCTTTTTCTCTAGCAATCAACATGTAAATGTTAGTAGAGGCATTTTAAAAGCTAACCTATGAAATGGACCAAGACTCATGTGAACATTTACCAAGCACTCGATGTATAATCACTTTTACATATATAATTTAATCCCACACTAGCTGTAAATATTTAAAGGAAATATGTTGATAAAGTATAATAATCTCAGCCAGCATGGTATCCTAACAGCAGTAATGGACTCAGTGGAAAAGGGCCAGCTGTGGAACGAGCCACAAAACTCTTGCATCTCAGCCTAATATCTATCCAACAATGCAGATTAAAAGAAGAAAAGTTATCTTCACTGCAACTCCTTGTGCTTCTCTACACTTAAACTGCAGGTCAATCTCTACATGTTCTTCCCTTTTGCCAGCAGTAGGCTAGGGTTTTTTTTTTTAGCTCCATTGATTGCCATGTTGATATTTTGCATTTTCAGTCAACTAGAAGTGATTTTGTGAGAGAAAAATGATTAAAAAAAACTGTGGACACCAAAACCAATGGATGGGGGAAGCCCTCAGACTAGATGAGAGTTTGGTAGGGGTTTCAGAGATTGAGAACATTAGTGCAATATTAACAGCAAAAAGTGCTCTCAGCTATCAACTACAGGCAGAACGCAACTTCCCGTTGTGTGTCTGAATGACAGTTTTCTAACCATGTAAGTAAGTAGTGATTCAACTTCTCCTGCAGTTTGGACATGCTTGGCTGCTGGTAAGAGGAAAAATCAATGACTACTTATCAGCTGAGAGGCCCCTGGGATTCAGCCCTCTGGGATGAACAACAGGTCTTCCTCAGATGAAAGAAGCTAACTTTGGAATTCACTATTCATGGAAAACCATCAGAGTTTAAATCCAGGGACCACAGTAAAGGCATTTATACTTCGCTTAGCTTTGGTCCCGTTATCTGCTTCTATTTCCTGGAAAAGATAGCAGTAGTGGGTGAGTTAAGGTAATTTATTGTTTTGTTTAACTTTGTAAATAAGCACCAAGTCACTAGGGCAGGAGGCACTGTATAAATTCATAAAAGAAATCAAATAAATCATAACAGCATAAATGACAATATGTACGCAGCGAGGAAAAATTATGACTGCTCTGTCAACCACTCGGCTCCGCAGCCATGGTTCCTCTTTCATGCCCAAATCCAAGCTTTTCTTTCATTGTCTCTCCCACCCTCAGACCTCTTCCACCCTTTCATTTTCTCACCATGTCATGGGAGGCATCTCCTTACATGGAAGGAGAGTTGGCTGAAATAAGATGTCAGAGCGACTCCCACTTTCTGGCTTCAGACTCCTGTCGGTGCTGCAGAGTGCCATAAAGTTGAAAGCACTGGCTACATATCTGCCCCCCCTTAGCCTCTCTCCACTCAGGTTTCCCACTGTGACTATGAAGTTTCAGCTCAAAGAAGTTATTTATTTATCTTCCTCCCCTTATGCGTGATCCTGTGCAGTCTATTTCTAAAACATAAAAGCCCAGCCTAACTGCCGGTGCTGGCTGCCCGGCTGTGGCTTTGTGCAGGGCCCTGCAGGAACTCCCGTTCCCAGAAACTCTGGGCTATGTTCTGCTAGGCTGTCTTAACACATCACAGCAGATTTGCCCACTTGCCAAGAAATGTACAGGGACAAGCCTCAGCAGGCAGAGCAATCTTTGCTTGTCCCCAGTGCTCTTTGTGCCCTTCAGTGAAATTCACATTTCCACCTGCCAGCATCACAATCCACATTATTGCCTGATGGGCAGCAGGCTATTGCCTGAAAACAAAGATGCAGCCATTTTACGAGCAACAGAAAGTCTGTGTGGGAGGACAATGAATTGTGTCACAGAATAAACCTTTTAATTATTAAAACTGGCAACTCGGAGACTGCAGCTAGTGGCGGCCATCTTGACGAAAAGTAGTAATACTTAGCACTTTGTAGTGCTGGGTTTCTTTTACTCCTCAAAGTATTTTAAATCCACTAAGTAGCTAAGCCTCTTTACATCTCTTTGGGGAATGTAATGGTATAATTTTATATCTAGGTAGCTTATTGGGGAAAACAGAGACCTGCTTATGGCCACACACAGCATTATTCTTGGACCTCAAGAAGTCCGGCTCTTCCAGTTTATGCTAGGTGTCTGTCTCTACGTAAGGGAGAGAAAAAGATAGAGGAAAATCCTGGTTTAATTGAAATCGATGATAAAAATCCCATTGACCTAAATGAGAGCTGGGATTTCACTCACGCTATTTGACATGGGCAGTATGCAAGTTCATTTTAACAGTTTGTAAGCCACCTGCTCCAGAAATAACGATAAGGAAACTATAAGTAAATTCTGCATCATAAAGACACTAGAGGAAGGCCTGAAACTCAAAATGTGTATCTGGATGTTGGCAAAGGTTAAGAGTTGTCACCTCCAAGGTTTTGCTTAACCCAGAGCCCTTCCAGAAATTTGGATTTGAATCCAAACTGAAGTAAATTTGAGTATCTATAAATCTGAGGTTTAAATTCAAGTCTATCTCAAGGAAAAAGCAAATCAGATTAGTTTCAATTAGGCACACAGAAGCATTATTTTGCTACTGGTGGAGTGTGTCTACATGTGCAATTACTGCCCCTGAATAAACTGTGGAGTTTATTGCTCTGGAGTTAATTGTTCCTGGCTGGCCATTTGAACATGCACCCAGAAGCAACTAACTCCAGAGCAATAAACTGCTCAATTTATTCAGGTGGAGCATGTGGAGCCCAGGTGGAGCAGCTGTGGCTGCCAGGGTGGCCCAGGGGTCAGTCTGCCAGCCCACAGCTGCTCCCCTGACCAGGGCACAAGGGCACTTCTGTGCATGGCTAGCCAGCAGGCTTCAGCCATGCTGATGCACCCAGCCAGGCAGCATCTACACCTGCTCTGCTGTGGAGTATAGGAGTATTTACAAGTAATCCTGCTGGGGAGTCAGCTTACTCCAGCTTAACAGGGGCACATGTGCAGAAACCAAGGTGTTTACTGCACAGCTAATTAGTTAACTACACCTTGTGTAGATGCGCCCATGAAATCACTATTAAACCAGACTGGATTTATATTGGTGCAGGGGTGTCAAAGATCTAACTCTCAGGCTACCTCCAGCTCCCAGTGCTGCCCTGGGGATACAGAGTTGAGTTGCACATTGTATGTGGCACACACTGGACCAGCACCACACACAGGGCCCAGGACACAGAAGGTATGAGCTCTGGCTACCCTAGGACCTGCACCAAGTGTGGTGCCTGTGCACAGCTGGTCCATATACAGCATGGGTCCCAGACCAGCCAGAACAGGCACTGCATGTACTGAATCCAAGATGTGGTTGGAGGCAGAAGGTAGGTCCACAGGCCTGATCTGCTCCCCATGCTCTATATTAGTGAATATACACAACTAGGTTTTAAGCAAGGTAGTCAATCAATTTCTTCTTAAACCCTCATTTTCCAATACATCTTTTAGTTCATACCTGAACCAGAAGTGACATAGGCAAATATCATTTCAAGCAAGGAGAACAAAGCTCTGTTTAAAGTAGGGGTAAACAAAATACAGCCTGTGAGCCAGATGCAGTCCACCAAGGGATTTTATAAGGCCCGTGTTGGGTCCCTTGGCCCCACCCAGCCCAGGTGAAGGGGGCAGTTTGGGCTGTGATATGTGTGGCAAGTCTTGCTGCCCCTGGGCATACAGTGGGGCTGGAGTGATATGCTGGCTGGACTCACTTCCCAGCAGCATCAGCTCTTTCCAGCTCCTGCCAGTCTCTGCCCCCCAGCCCCACTGCCCAGGTACCCCAGGCCGATTGCCTCACAGCCACCATTGGATGTGCTGGATACAGTGGGCAGGCAGGGTATCCATGGAGATCAGCTGGGACCCCTGCAGGCAGGACATGTTCAGTTGGATGAAAGGGATGGAGCTGCAGACGAGGAGCAACATCTGGGAGCAGGACGGGTGGGTAGGGCTAGGGCTGGGGCCAAAGCTGGGGTTGGGGCTAGGATCATGGGGTGGTGACAAAGTGGGGGCAGGACCTGGGGCAGAGCTATGATCTGCTGCCCACATGTCCCTTAGACAGGTGCTGGTTTCACTGGCATGTTGGGAGAGGATTGCAGCTCTGCTGCAGTCCCTGACCCCCAGCCCTAGCCCCAGCCCCTGTCCTGCAATCTTGCCCCACAATCCCAGCCCCAGCTTCAACCCCACCCGCTTGGCTATCCCACTCCCAGATGCTGCTACCCTCCGCCCACGGCCCCATCCCATCTGTGCACGTTGTGGGCCAATCTCCATGCAGACCCCAGGGCAGGGCCCAGATCGCCAGGTGGTGACAACATGGGGATGGGCCCCAGGGCAGAGCCACTTAGGGAGTTTTGGTGAGCTGTTGTGGGTCTAGATGATGGAGAGGTGCTGACCTGGACCATGAATCTCATCAGATTTCCTAATTTCCTCCACTCCAAATAACTGCCTAACCCTGCTTTAAAATGTGTGAAAATACTGGATAAACCAAGTCTAATGGTAGTTGGTTATTTGCTTGGCTTTTCCTTTCTTCTGTCTTCAAGACCTATTTAAAAAGTCAGTACTCAGCAGGTTATAGCATTTTTCCTAATGAAATAAAGGGGGAGGAAATCATTTGATATAAATATCCAAACCAATCAGGCAATCCTGTAAGAAAACCAATTTCTTAAGTTAATTCAACCTTAGTTGAACATTCTATATAGCTCCTTCACTTATCACTGATTTCAACTATCGATATTAATAAATCATGCATCTGCCATTGTTAAAATTTCTGTAAACGTGTCATGCTGATCTTTGTTTATTAAAGATTTATCAATCCATACACTGCAAAAAAATGAAGATTCCCTATTTTTTTTAACAGTGTGTCTATAGCATACTCCCCACAGGCTCCATATAATTTTCTGATATTTGTATGCCAGCAAGTAAAGAGGAGAACTTCATATGCTGGGCATTGGCCAGGTGTTCTTATCCTATTAAATCTGACTTTTGTGAGTATTTTCATTCATTTCAATGGAAAGGCTATCAAGAACAAGGATTATTCATGTGAACAAAGGAGTAGGACTGTGGTCTAACAAATTGGTCTCTGCTTTCTGGTAAGTTCAGTGACATGAGATGTAGAAGCCAGACCTACTGCTGATGAGTCTGTATTTTTTCACTTGCCTGTGTGCACAGGTCACTGCATTGGCCCTGATGCTGCAAAGGGGAAACAGGAAAACTGTTCAAACTTTTGCAGCTGTTGTTCTACGAAAAAAAGTGTAAGGGCCAAATTTTGCACAAAGCTATATTGGTGTAAATCCAGGGTAATGCCTCTGGCATTATTGGAACTACTTGAGATTCAATTACTCTGGCTTTACACTGCTGTGATTGAGAGCAGAAGCCAGCCCAAAAAAATATTGCTTACAAAGTTGTAAACTCTCTCTCTCTCTCTCTCTCTCTCTCTCTCTCTCTCACACACACACACACACACACACACACACACACACACAAAATGTCTCTGTCAGACCCCACACTGACTTAAGCTGTACACAGGATAGGGCTCCATGCCAGATTATACCCATGGCCCTGGCCTCACATACAGGCCCACATCATTTAACCCATAAGCTAGGGGCAGACATTGCTCATAAACCAGTTTAAGTGCTAAGAAACTGGTTTAAACCTGTAACAGGATAGGTGTTCAGTGCACACAAATCAGTTTGAAAATGGCTGAAACCGGTTTGAGATAAACCTGGTTGAATGTAGTATCAAACTTAATTGATTTAGCTCAAACTAGTTTATGCAATGTCTGTCTCAGACCCCCTGCTGGTTTAAAATAAACCAGACATCTGCAGCATCCCTGCATGCTCTCTGGTCTGGGCGGGGCTCTCAGCTGCACAGCAGGGCTGGACCCACCCCTCTGCTCCCTGGCTGCAGCTCCAGAAACTGTGGTCTGCTTCCCCCCTCTCCTCACCACTCCCTGCTAAGCAGGAATTCCCCTTCCCCTCTGCCTTGTGGAGAGGTGTCTGTGTATTAGCTAGCAGACAACATGCTGGCTATGGTCCATGCTGAATCAGAGGTAGAATCAACAGGCAGAATCAACCAGTAGCTGGTAATGTCCCTCTGTTGTTTTCTTAATTGGGTTACAAACACTGAATTAGGGGTAATAAACACTGTTATCAATTTTCTGCTGGGCAAATTAAAGCATCCTGCTGGGGCCTGGCCGCACCCCCCCCGCCCCAGCTCAGTCCTGTGAAAGGGAAGAGAGGGCTGCTCTAGTGCCCCAGCACTTCTAGTCTGAGCCACTGCAGGCATGTCCCTGCAGTTCTGGGATGTCTGTCTGGTTACAAAATTGATTTAGCCTAACCAGGTTAGACTAACTTGCAAAGATTGAATCCATTCAGGCTCAGGCTTTTTGAGTGTCTGTCCTTAGCCATAGGGTTTGGAAATTTGGTGATGGCGTAGCGGTGCCAGTGTTAATTGCTACTGCTTCCCCACTGCCTGATTTCCAGACCCATGGGGAGCCCTGCAAACTGGATGACATGGGTCCACAAGTCAGATTTGGCCTGTAGGCCAGAGGTTGAATACCACTGCTTCAGACTGTCAGAAAGGCGGCAGAAGAAAAGAAGAAAGGAAAAAAACTGCATTGGTTTAGCAATATGCTCTGGGTCACCGTCCTGTCTTACTACACATGCGGAGTTGATTCTATCTGCTGATTCACAGTCCTGTCTTACTACACATGCAGAATTCATATTGTAGTCAATGGAAGTTTTGTGCTAAGATCAAGGGGAGCGTATCACCCTAGCTCTTTACAGGCAGGTAGAAAGCACCATAAAAAAACCCATGAAACATGATTAAAAGTGTGCTGAAAACAAAATTAACTCTTCCACCTCATTGGTATGTAGACACAAAGCAATGGCTGAACTTTCAAAGTATTCGGGGAAGCATGAGATCATTACTTTCAATTAAGTCTGTCAGCAGGTTTAAGACAGCTGCAATTAAGGTTTTGTCACTCTTTCCATAATGCACCCTTTTCTTCCAGAAGTATAAGTGAATCATTCTGCATAGCATCAGGCCTGAACTTGGAATGTAAGTGATATCAGTCCAGATGCAAATTCTATTTTAACAGTATTATTTAAATCATGTTTAAAAGTAGACAGTTATTACTGCTGCTGTTGTAAAATAAAATCTCTATTTGATAGTCCTGACATTCAGCTTCTGCATAGTGTTAGCTTAAAATATACGGTGGACTAGAGCACTAAACTCTATATACTGGGGTTCACATTTAACTAAAGCTGTGGTACTCAAATCATATTTCTGTGATGAACTTTCTTCACATGAGCAGATTAGAGAAATGTAACCATCTCCTTCTAGACAGTGTTAGCTTAAAAAGTTGTTTATGTCCAAATTTTCAAGCCCAGTTGTCTAAAGTCAGACACTTATCTGCACCTCAGCACCTAAATAAAAGAGGCCAAACTCCTGGTGGTGTGAGGATTAACTGATGCTTCCTCTGACTTATAAATGGTACTTGAAGGTGCTTATCTCTCCAAAAAGGCAGAGGGACTTTTCTGGTGCTTAGATACAGAAATAGGTGTTTGATCTCAGGTGCCAAGTTTGAAAATTTGGTCTCATCTGTTTTTTAACTTAACATGGTGCAAAAGTCAAATGTCAGAAGATATCAAATAAGATTTTTTCCCCTCAACGCTTTCTAATTTAAAAACATCTTCTAGGTCCAAAACCAATCCTGTGGAGGTTCTCACATCACCAGATTCTAAAAAAACAAACATTTTCCCCCTAGATTGCAGCGGTGTCAGAGAGATGCTATCTCAATGACTTGAAAAGGCTTTGGCAGGAATACCTGCACAAGTTAATCACAATTAACTTCATGTTTTCTGACTGAAATTCTAGCTGGCCCCATCAGAGTGAAGGGGAATTTTGCTGTTGGCTTCAATGAAGCCAGGATTTTATCCCCGGAATAGTTTCACTGATGTATAAGAAACTACTTGCAGTTTGTACCGTTAAGCCCATACAAGACCAGGGTTTTAATCAATTCTACATCCTTTTTCACTTTTTGGAAAAAGGTAGTGATAATTTTTTTCCCAATACAAGGAAAAACATACATTGTAGCTACCTTTCAGAACTGTAGAATATTCTTGATCTGTTAAGTATCATTGGTCTAAAAACACCGATTATACAAAGGTACTATTATTTTATATCTCTAATTTATGTTAAAGGGAGTTTGATTACTATGAACAGTTCAGAATTGGCTTAGAATTATAATATCTGAAAGTATATAATCAAGGTCTGTATTTCTGATCATTTAAAATTTCCTTAGACTCATCAACAGTAACCATAATCTGTTCCTTTACTGAATGTTTTTTACTTCACATAATAAACACCTATTGTTACTGCAGGGTTACTCCGGGGGTATATTGGCTGCAAGGCTTTTCTGCATTATTTCTTTAGGAACACGGATCTTTGAAGTACAGTTCTTTTTTAAACCTATGAAAGAACATAATGGACATTTGCAAGCAAGGTATGAAAAAAGAAATAAAAAAGGCATATTTTGATCTTATTAGCTATGACAGTGTCATGCTAAAAGGATGCTGCACATTATTCTATTAAACTATTAAGTAACTGTGTAGGGGAGTTGAATACAAGTATAAAAGACACTATACAAATGCAAGAGCCAAAGATAAGACAATTAACTCATAATATTTAATGTATGATAGTATCTGAATGTTTGGGAACATGCAAGTTATGCTGACAGTGTCTTTACTATATTTTTTACCACACAGGATGAATGGGTCATAAGGCAAAGTCTGGGGTAAAAAATCTGAAGTTACAGTCTTAAATCATACATTTTACTTTTGAATATAAGAACCACTGAGATTCAATACCTAGATATAGATTTCAGAGGTTGTTAGGTTTGATGCAGATTTAAGTTTGAATTTTTCCAAAGTTCAGGTTTGTTGTGATCTTGTGCTTTGGCTCTTGCCACACCATATATGGTACTAATATACAAAAGCTCCCTATTCCCTTTAAAGGGAAGCGCAACAATTACAATTTTAAAACATGGATTATTTGTTTAAATTGCATTAAAATAACAAGAGTTGGCTGATGTAAATCCACAAAGGCAGTGAAATGCAGAGTTAAGTCCTCCATTCTATTCTTAACAAACCCTGTTATACAAGATATGGCACTTAACATGGTCTTCTCTCATGCAGAAATAGATCAGTGAGCAGTCTTGTATCCTCATCAGCCACCATATTTGGGTACAACAACATGAATTAAGAATGGACTGGGGGCTTAAATGGATTATCTTCCTTTTTTAGTTTTCACTGAAACCATAACTTAATCCCAGAATAACTGCCACAATACTGCATAGATCTGAAACACCTTAGTTTGATACTTTATCTTCTACATTTTTACTGTGAAATATTCGCAAAGTTTGCTACTTCAATTGAAATCCAAGAAAAAAAAATCCATTTAAATGCAAACCTTCTAAATCAACATTGTGCAGAGGAGTAGTGACAAACATTTTCCAACACAAGAATTTAATAGGCCCAATGCCGAAGCCTAGACTCATGAATTACTCAGGTTCAGTGACTGAGACCTTTAATCAGTTATTACTGCAATTGAATGAATAATTTTTAGAAAATAGTTTACTCAGTGAATTAAGCATGTTTCTCATGGCTAGGTCATGATTTCATCAGATTTGTTCATTATTTTCTATAAATATATTGTATCAAAGTTAGCTTTGTCTGTGGATGGCACACCCACAAACACTCTCTAAAGCAGGGGTTGGCAACCTACAACCTGCAGACAGGATCCAGCCCATGAAGAGGTCTGATCCTGGCATCAGGACTAGGGACATTCATTCAAAAATTGATTCTATCTTTGGGAGTTAGTCCCAAAGTTTATGTGCACTGAACTTATGTTCTGTTACAGGTTTAAACCAGTTTCTGATCACTTAAACTGGTTTATGTGCAACTTCTGTCCCTAGCCCAGGGGTCAGAGCTGCAATCATGCCTCCTCTCCCCTTCCCTCTGCAGTGCTCCCCTCTGCTGCAGAGATTGAACTGATTTGCAAGTGGATAGATATCCACTTTTCATTCCAGAAATGCAGGCACAAGCCTGCAGTGGCTCAGGCCAGAAGCCTGGGGATGCTTGAGCAGTCCTCCCTTCCCTTCCACAGGGAAGATGAGCTAAGGTGGGGGGGGCATGGCCAGACCTGGGCAGGTCAGAGTAAGACTGAGAAGTGGTTTAAACCCCAACTTTGACCTGCAGGGTTCAGAAGGTGGGAGAAGAGGGAGTATGGCCAGACAGGGACATGGCCAGACCCTTGTGGTGGGGGAGAAGAGGGAGAGCCCTGCCCACCACAGCAGCTCCCTGACAGCTGGAAGCAATCTGGGCACAGAGTTTGGCTGCCTCATCCTGGAGGGTGGGGAAGGGGACTCCGTGTGGTGCTGGAGAGAGACTCTTTCCCTTCCTGTCCCCCCTTCTGCCACAGGGTGGGGAAAGGGGCTCTGTGTGGTGGTGGAGGGGGACTCTTTTTGCTCCTTGGCCCCCACTACTGCTATCACTGCAGGGAGGGGAGCTCTGTGCAGCACTGCCCAGCCTGGGCATGGGAAGCGGCTGTTACTGAGCTGCAGATACTGGGGAGGGCCTGTGGCCCCACTGTGCAGCTGCCTGGACCCGGGCTGAGCAGGGCTGGACCAGGCCGTGGGGGCATGGCCCTCTTCAGCAGCTCCAACTCAGTGACAGCTGCTCCCCACACCCAGGCTGGGGAGGGGAAGAAGGGTAAGAGTCCCTCTCCAGCACTGCACAGAGCTCCACTCTCTGCTCTGTAATGGCAGATTGAGTGGAGGAAGAGCCCCCCTCCAGCTCTGCACACAGCCCCCCTCCCTGCCCTGTGGTGGCAGGGTGGGGTGGGGTGCTCTACCCCAGCTACAGGCCTCCTGTTGGGGGTGTAGGATTAAACCCCTCCCTGCCCCTTTAGCCTTAACTGGACCATGATAAGACTCCTGTGGTCCCTGCTGCTGGGACACAGAGCGAGGAATAAACCCCTTCCTGGAGACCCTGACAGAGGCTGCTTTCCCTCCCCCTCCCATTGCTGCGCTAGTGGCAGGGGCAGGGGGGACCTGGGTCCGTTAATGTGAAGGGTCAACAAGATGGTTAATTCCTCCCTCCATCTCTTCTGGCACGGGAGACCGCAGCTGGGGTCTGCCAGCCTTAGTCTCAGCCATTGCCTCTGCCTCTGCCTCCACCACTCACCAGCAGACAGATAGACCACACTGCAGGGGGAGAGGAGGAGGGAAGAATTAACCCCTTTCCTGTCCACTTTGCCTTAATGAGGCCATGCCCCTGCCCCTGCTCAGGCTAGAGAGCATAGGGGCGCGCCCAGCCCTGCTTTCTGGAGCAGAAAGCACAGCCCAGCCCAGAGCTGCAGAGTATGCTGGAGGACTCTGGTTTAATTTAAACCAGGAAGTGGTCTGGGGCAGAAGTTGCATTAACTGTTTTGACCCAAATCAGTTATGTACTATCTTCAACCAGATTTATCTTAAACCAGTTTCAGCCATTTTTGAAACTGGTTTATGTGCACTGAACTTATGTTCTGTTACAGGTTTAAACCAGTTTCTGATCACTTAAACTGGTTTATGTGCAACTTCTGTCCCTAGCCCAGGGGTCAGAGCTGCAATCATGCCTCCTCTCCCCTTCCCTCTGCAGTGCTCCCCTCTGCTGCAGAGCCTGCTGCTCTGCCGCACTCTTGCTTCCCACACTGCAGAAGGGTAGGAAATCTGCAGCAAGTGTGAATGTAATCAGCTGGCTGCTCCAGGGAGCAGAGATTTCTGGCCCATGCCAGCAGAAGACTGCTGGCCCCTGCTCTAAAGAGTATGCCTTACAGAGCTCGGCATTTTTTCTTTGACAAATGGTTTATTCACTGATAAATGCACTTTCAGTTCAGCTGAAATCTTTTTCTAATTTGTACAAAAATTGCATACAATTTGCATACATTGTCCAAGAATATCTTGCATTCAAAAGCTTGTCTAGCTTTATTCCAACTATGCAGTTGCTCCAATAAAAGACGTCACCCCCACAAAAAAACCCTCCCTGCCTCTCGTATAATTCCTAAACCATCACTCCAACTCTCGTATAATTCCTAAACCATCACTCCAACTTTGCCAAATCTGGGTAATGCCCAATCCCAACTCCACCATTTGCACAGTCGTCTTTCTAACACGGAGAGTACCTATTGCACATGGATTTCTTCAGGCTTCTTCACTTAAGGGGTGACTCAGTTACCTCCATAACAGACACCTCCACAGCAGGTAGATTCCAAGACTGATCTCCAATTCAGCAGTCCATGTGGATGAGGGGTAATAAGCGAGTCAGAGACAGTCAGGGAATACAGGTGTTCTCATTCACTAGCCTTGCAACAACTGAGACGGACAGCCTAGAATTCCACCATGAATGGTGAATTCTCTGAAGATAAGCCTCTCCTATGAAATCTAAGTTACCCCTGAAGTAAAACTAGAATAAAGGCCTTTTTTAGTTTCAAAAGGGTTCACACAAAAGACCTTTAACGAATCGTTTCCTATCATCATTTTCACCAGAATCTTGAGAAATCTGAAAACTCCAAACAGCAAATGCTACATTCAATTTAGTAACACAGACAAGCTATGCATTTTTAAAATAATCACGGATTGCAGCACATAGAATACATTTCTCTTGCAATGAGTAGACTAGATAATAAGAAACCTTCCTCCATAGCAAAGATATAATTAGCTTTCCTATCCTAGTTCGTTTAGCAGTGGAGTTGAATAAGGTGGATATAATCACTGGAATGCTGCTCTGTCACACTAATGCAGTAGTAATGATACGATCTAATGTAATGTCACATGATACTGCAATGGAAGCAAAAGACACATCAAGAGGAACTCAGCTAAATTGTTTTCCAGGCTTAGAATAAATAAAAATAGAGTGGCAGGATCCTTATCAGGGCCCAGGACTTTAGTGTGATTAATTCTGCAATTTAGCTATAGTTTATTTGTGCGTTAGAGATAACACTGGGGCCGTGGGTAAAAGCCAGCTTACTTGTACTCCTAACTCCATTAATAATCCATGTGGATCTTATTCACTCACCAAAACAAAACAAAACAAATGTGACAAAGGAGCTTTGCTTTATAGTAACAACGTTTCGTTTTGCTGCCCTCTCCCTACCAAAGAAATGCTCTGCAGTAGTTTTTGTCAGCACTGCAGGTAAAATCAGATTTATCATGCCAACCAGCCCCAGTTTGTTCCCTTCAGTTTTGGAAAGGGACAGTTAAAAATATAATGAAAAGACAGCATGAAAGATACTAAAGAGCCACAGAAAATGCTATCCCTGCCTGCATCTCTACTATTAACATTCATGTTTTGCTCTATTAAAAATCAAATGGAACCCAAGTGTCAGCATGAAAACAAGCATTTATTAGTTCTGACAGCACCATTCAATAGGGGAAATGTGTAACAACTTGCACCACTAGTATGTCCCAACTATGGTGGTGTTGCTGTTATGCTCAGGAGCCGCACATATAAACTATGTACAGTCGTTACATTCGATTGACCTAACCAGGGTTATGCTGACCTAAATACCCAACTGTACAGGCATACAGAAGGCTTCAACCGCCCCCCCCCCAAAAAAAAAAAAAAAAAGGTGCACCTTATCTAAATTACTTCCTAAGATTAGGTTAACCTCATCTCATAAACACCCACATGTGTATGCAGCGCAGCTGTGAGGCTAGGAAAGCCAAGTTGCTTGTTCCAGCTCAGGGCTGTGGTATTCCCTCCTGACCCCAACTAGGCATTTTTTAGCCCCCTGACATTCACCCCCCAGCTAGACAACACCCAATATGGATCTCCTGTTTTGGCACACCTTTTGCCCGCTCCTCTGATCCTACCCACCCCTTCCAGTACCCTGAGTTATTTGCACCAATTTCCCTATGTGGCTCCCAGGATCAGTGAGAGGCTGCACATGAGGCTCCCAGTCTACAGTCACTTGGCAACAATTTGCTTCAGTACTGCTGTACATTCAGTAAGCTGTGTGAATGTAAACTGGGTTTGGCAAACAACTATACATACCCATTCATAGGGAGAATCCATGCCACAAAGATGTAACCACCTAAATAGAAAAAGGAGGTGCAGAACTGGTGTCTACCCTGTCACAGCTCCTTGCCTGCATCTGTGGTTTTCCTCACTTTCAGAGGATGAAGGAAAAGAGTATATAACTTATTTAAACACTGCATATTCCATTTCCATTGGCCTATGGCCGATCTCTAATATTTTACATGGCATTTTCATGTGAAATTGCATGATAAAAATGGGGCATGTAGCCTGGCCATCAGCCCGTTGCCCTATGCTAAGGAAATTCTTTCTAGTATCTTTCACCCAAGGCAAGTAATCAAATCAACTATTCCATCTTATTTTGACTACTTGGGATGCTGACACCAAATGTGCAAAGCAAACAAAACTGCAGGTGTTTGCAAAAGTCAGTTTGTTAATGAACCATATCAAAATATGCAGCTGAAGCAAATTCAAATGGCAATAGAAAGAGTGTATGGAAGCCCAAAGTCCCAGTTCTGCCACCTTTATAGTCAAAGTAAGCTGTGTTTATAAAGATTGGTCCCCTCAATGTGGCCCCATCTGTGCAGCGGTTTTATTCCTCTCTGTTGACACTTGGGCATTGCCCTTATTTACTTTTACCTTGTACTACTGAAAAGATGCAGTTATTGATATCACAAATATTGCCAGACATTTAGTGTTAAGCCCACTGAAATGAACAGAACTGCTCTAGCTTCCTAGAGCAGTTCCCATTTTTGTGCAGGTATATGTTATCAGTGAAATATCTTTTTATTATATATTATTTAATCAAGGATGATAGTTTGACAATGTCTATAGACATATCCCCCCCAACTCATGATCCCAGCAGCTGCTTTTCCACTCCTCGCTTTTCCACTCCTCTCTGTCTGTAAGAAATGTCTTCAAGCAAGTTGTGGTAGGAAGACATGATATTCCCTTGTATTTCTACCTTCATTCTTCCTTGTCATTACAGACATTTTTTCTAACTTCCTTTTCCATAAAAAAATAGTATTTGATATTTCTCATTTCTTCCATGCACCTCCTTTCCAGCTCAAAATCTTACAACCAACTGGAATTCCTTTATGTGACGTGAGACAAAATAATCATCAGTCAAAACTAAGTGTTTGCATAAGTCATACTCCTAATCATTTCAAAACTTCATGGCAAACAAGGACTTAAGCAGGGTATTTTTCATTGAGAAGTTCAGCAAAATATTACAAGAATACCAAAATATAAAGCACTTCTATGCTACTACCATAAGGAACAGACTGTAGAACTCTTTAAACAGAAAGCATATGTTAAATATAATTACTATTCTACAGCTAACATGCTCCATATCAAACGTGAAAGCTTTATTCTGTCTTGGATCCAAAAGGAATCCAAGGACCTAGTTCACATAAATCTAGCTCAATTCAGCCAAAATCCTTTTGACAAATCCAAGCTTAAGTTTGGCCTATGTCAAAAAACAAACCACACTATACTCCATATGGGAAGCTTGGAAATATAACAGATCCATCCCTGTACCTGTTGCCTATACTGTTACTGTTACATTTGAATTCTCTTACCATGAAGAGCAATGGGACTTTACTTAAGGTTGCTCAAATTTTAACTACCTATTTTTCCCAAAATTTGCTGAGGGGAAATGAACAGTGATTAAAAATGATAACTATTGTATATGGCAGACAGTTTTATAAAACACAAACTCATGCTATCAGATATTGGATGCAATTAATCAGTTTATTTGATAATGAATCAGTATCAGTGGGGTTACTTAAATGCAGGGTTCCAGGTTTTTCAATCATGACAGAAAAATGCAGTAAAATCCAGATTTTCTTTTTTTACGGAAAGCCAGCTCCCCATCACTGCATGCACTCCTAGGTGACATGGGGGCCATGTGCCCCCCATATTTGTGTGCAGGGCAAGGATGGGGCAGATATGGGCTGGCTGCTGCTGGCTTAGGCTCTCTGCCCTGCCACCCTCCCCAGCCCAGTGGCCAGGACCTGGCATAGCAGGGCACAGTAGGGTGGGGAGGCTTGGTGCCACCAATGTGAGCCCCTTGCTGCCATGGCAAAGTGCCCCCTGCCTACCCTGCAGCAGTGTGGGACACAACCCTGCATCACCACCCCCACTGCTGCTAGATGGGCAAGGGGCATTCACCATAGCAGCTCAGGTTTTGCTGCGGTGGTGGCAATGAGCCTCCCCGCTCTGCTTTGCCCTCCTGCTGTGCCGGGTCCTGCCTGGTGAGCTGTGGAGGCTCCACAGGGACGGCAGCAGGGTAGGGAGCCCAAACCTGCACCTGCCCCCGCCCCCCCCAACAGGCTCTGCTCTGGCCATGCCACCTGTGGGGGAGGGGGAGCCAGACTCCACACACTGCTCCCTGCTGGGGTTGCAGCACCTGCTGCCTCCTGTAGGTGGCAGCCAGGGTTCGGACACTGCTGTAGGGGGCAGGGCTGCAGACCCAGGTCCTTGGCCCCATAGCCCTGGCAGCTGGGGGCCCCCTCCAACAGAGCTGGGACTGAGGGGCACCAGCAGGGCCAGGGAGCTGTGGGTCAGGACCGAGGGGCAATGGCACGGGCAGGGCACTGGCACATCAGGGCTGCTCAGCACCACAAAGCAGTGTGGGGGGCAGCTACAGCTGCACCTGTATCCTGGTAAGCCAAAGGGTAAGGGAGAGCTCTGATTTTCCATGATAGAAAACCTCAAATCAAACACCAAAATGTATAGGTATTTAGAATTTATTTTACTATAGTGATTGAGGCACTAGCAGGCTTCCAAATTGCTTTACATCTATAAATATATCAATAAAACTTTGTGTTCAACTGATACCTATATATATAGTAGCATTTCATTTTAATCACAAATTTTGGGGATTTTAATCAGAGAATTTGCATTTTTTTATCAGAGAATTTGTGATTTTTAAACAGAAAAAAGACAGGATCCCTACTTATATGTTATTGGTCTTCACTATCAATAGAGACATTAGGCAGGCAAAAACAACATTTCACAATAGATGAAAGAATAGATTACAATATGTCAAGCAAAAGCAAAATTGTAGCTTACTGGTTTCTCCCCTGCATAAGTTTACTTATTATTTTACCACTGGAAAGAGTATAAAGGTGACCAACATCCCAAATTTTAGTGACATTTTCATTTGTTTTTCTACTGCTTTCTCCTTGCAGTAGGAAAGTAATCTGAGGTTAAGATCTCTCTGAAATGAATTGTATATGATTTCCATTTTCCTTCTTCTTCTCAGATCATATATATCCAAATCTCTTTGATTATAGAGAACCCAGAAGAAATCACTTTTCAGAAGTACAATGTTTTTGAATCTGACCACAACAGGAATTTTGCATGCTACATACTACAGTGGGAAAACATTGGACATCTATTTTGTAAACAAATGACCCACCTTCTTTGATGGCAATTCAAGGCTCACAGAGTTGTATCTTGTAAGCCAAACAGTTGTACTATCCATACAGCTACACAAGAACTTATTGTACTTTTCTGAAATCCAGAAAACAAAACCATGGGACAAAGCATCTACTGCACCAGGGAGGCTTTTTAGCACTCAGTGAGCGCATGTATAGATTTCATAGATTTCATAGACATCAGGGCTGGAAGGGACCTCGGGAGATCATCGAGTCCAGCCCCCTGCCCAAAGGGCAGGAAGTCAGCT
>NW_017728948.1:69180976-69184807 GCF_001723895.1 Crocodylus porosus | reverse complement strand
ACAAGGGGAGAACGACGTCCCGGGATTTGCTCGAGAAGCATCTATGGATGCAAGCCAGTGTTTTGGTCGCTTTATTAGCTGCAGCATCGCATTGCAGGCTCATGTTCATCTTGTGGTCAATGTATACAAGACCTTTATTGCCTAATTAGCTCTGCAGTAAAGTCTCAGGCTAGGGACAGAAACTGCTTTCAAAATGGCTGAAACCAGTTGAAGATAAACCTGGATAGATGTAGTATCAGACTTAACTGATATAGGTTAAATCAGTTTATTGAAATTCTGTCCTTGATCCCTTCCCAAGGTAACTCACAGTCCCCTGGCATCCTAGAATGCTTTGCCTGACATACCCCCCTTGTAGGTTGGGCAGGCTAGCTTTGGCCCAAGCTGTCTGATCCAGCCAAGCAGGGAGGCATGCTGTAGCACCTTGCGGCTTCTGGCTTGGGCGTCCAGAATCAAAACTGAATGTCTATTCACTTGCTTACCAGTTCAATCTACAGAGCTTAGACTAACTTGCAAAGACTGAATCATTCAGCCTTGGGCTTTTTGACTGCCTATACTTAACTTCAATGTCTACACATATGACCCTATTAGGCTGCAGGGGCCTTTATACATACCACAAAATTGGCCTTTAAAGTGGCTTAAATGCCCTTTTGCACTGTTTTAATGGTGTTGTTGTTTGCACACATGCCAAGTGGGTGAGTTGGCATATTCCACTTTAAATAACTTTGGTACGTAGCAAGACAAAATACTTCCGAGGTGTTTTAGTTTGCTACCTAACAAAGTGCAAAAGTGAACAGGGTGCTGGAAGCCAATGTGCTTGGGGCTTAGTGGGCCCTGCACATCTCAGCAGGCAGGCTCCACTGAATTAAAAAAAAAAGCGAGAGGCTGATCTTTTTTTTTCCCCCCTGGAGCCTGCCTGCCTGAGCCGCGCAGGGGCCTGGTGCTTCCCTCCATGGCTGTGGCATTCCCCCCTGGGACCATGCAGGTCAAGTGCCAGTGCCCCTGTGACATGTACAAGAAGCCCAAGAAACTAATTAACTCCACAGCAAATTAGTATTTTTTAATACAAGTACTAATCTGCATCAGTGTTCTTTAGCGTACAGTGTTCTTCAGTTCTTTGGTGTGCAGCGTTCTTTAGTGTGTCAGCAGACCTCACACTGGAGCACCCTGGTGCCCCTGCCAGACCCCCTGCAGCATAATGAGCCAGGTTGGAGCAGCCGAAAGAGGGTGGCATGCTGACCCACCCAGGTGCCCTTCCAGCCAGGGCTGCTCCAGCCTGGGTCAACATGCTGCAGATCCTGGCACACATGAAGTTGGGGTGCTGAGGAGCAATAAACTCTGGTGCACTATACACCAGGTGGCCTAGAGCCAAATAAGATGGCTAAAGAAGAATCACTGTTCTAGTACTTGAAAGTCCTTTGGTGAGTTTCAGTCATCAAAGTGGCCTTGAAACAAGCTACCTTGTGACCAGCTCAGTAAGTAAGAAATTTGGTATAATTAGAGCCTCCCTATGCCATAGAACCTTCCATTTACAACAATGTTCTGTCTGGGTAACAACAACAGTGCGCATTACAGCAGCTTTCGATGTCCAGTAATATAATTTCTTCAGGGTTACTGGCCTGCGTGGGATGAGACAGGAACTGAAGAGCACAGAGATGGCCGATAGCAGCACACAATACAGCTGGGAATCTGGCCCTTAGCATCATAACAGATAAGAAAATTTTAATTAGAAAATTACAAACAGTGTAGTTTTTCATTTGTAAAACAAACAGAACATGCCACAATCTGGTATGCTGATTATAACTGATTTACTGACTCTAACTCTTCATATGATAACTTGAAATCCCAGAGTTTCTTAGTAATTTGAAGGGATTAAGTCTATTTGGAATCTGTCCTGAACTGTTCCTGGAACTGCTACAAGCAAGTACCCTTGTCTGTGTTTTGTTTACTCTTTTGGAGCTCTTTTCAACAGTTGGAATTGGTTTCTTTATTCTCCGTGTAGACTAAATTGTGCGTCAGATTTGATCTGTGACTTCCGTTACCCATTTGATCTCATTTCTTTAAAAATACAGTATAACTGTAATACCTTATGCAACCCTCCATGCAGGTGATAACATTATGTACTCAGCTGTACTATAGTATAAAAATAAAATCTGCAAGAAACCTATGACTATTTCTTTCAGCACAAAGAAATATAAAGTAATATATTCAGTGTCTAACAGGCATCCAACCTGCTGCTTATTTGTTATCTGAGTTTCAGTCTCTATTGCATGAAAAAAAATATTTTTTTAGTCACTACCCATAGCAATCATGTACCTCACTCTGTGGACCAGCGTAAAGGCTATCCATTTATGACCCAGTATGAGGGGATAAAGAGAACTTTAGGATTAGGCTTTATACTGTTTTTCTTTGTAGGTGTGATTTTCTTTCTCTGACCAGAGCTACCTGGTCTCATGCATAAATTTTCAGTCTGAATTCAGATGTGATTTCCATGATGAGCTATTTTACAGACTACATAATTAGAGCACCAAATAAATGCTGCAGCAATATCCAACCAGTGTAGGACATGTTGGCGAGATGAGGGGAATTTAGTACAGTGACGTTAGGGCAAACCTGTCCACTTCTACAAAGTTTCTTGGGTTCTGCAGAAATCAGAGGTAACCCTCCAAACTTCCATTTTGAAGGCTGGGTTGAAAAACTCTTCACTGTAAGTTGCATGAAACACTGTGAGCCAATGTCGATAGGGCTGCATGGTTATAAAAAGAATGTAAACGAGTAGAGACTCAGGTCCAGCATTTCTGTCATAAGACTGAAGCTGTAAACCAAGCTTGCCTAAATTTGAGCTGATGGCTCTAGGGAAAGAAAATATTTCAAACCAGATGTTTAGGCTATTAAGCCATCTGCTCCAGAGGAACCTGAAAACTCAACTGCTACACAGGGTACAGTCTCCCTCTCTCTTTCTTTTTTAAATTAGCACACAAAGTGGTTCTACTGACAATCTCCCTATCCCAACTCCTTCCTTGATTATAAGTCCTGAGGATTTCCAACTAATTCTGGACTCTGAGTAAGGTGACAGATTGACAATAGAGGGAAAGTTGCTTAATTTCCACCATGCAGCATCTTCTGTTCCTCCAAGCTGTATGGGGCAGGTAGCAATTACCTATATAGAGTTGTATGTTTCAATGAATCAGACAAATATTCATAATTAATCTGCCCACAGAACCTTGTCAAATTATTTGTTATGAATGTAGACTCCCATCTGCTCTCCCCCTATTTTTCAAATGGGAATCATTTGTAAATTGCTCCTGAATGAATTTTAAATAATTTGCTATTTGTAAATGTTATATGTAAATGGTTTGGAGGATTTTTTTTTACACCACAAGTTGTTTACTATTTCTATTTGCTGATCACTATAGTTGCAATGTCATTTTCCTCCTTCCTCATTACATTACTGATTTTAAAACAGAAAAATAATTATAATAATAAACTAGTAATAAGAAAGAAACATCACACATGGACGGCTAAAATTCAAGAAAATTGGGGAACTCTCAAATTAATTTTCCAAGATAGCCTAATAGTAACAAACAACCAAATTTTGACTCCATCATTCACAGCCAACACAATCCAGCACTTATAATCTGTGTTTTTAAATTATTCAGCCACCTCTAGGTAGCTGCCCTATGAAGTAAACATATGTTTATATTCCCGTGAATATTTCCATTTGGCTTGGGCTCATAGTAATAGACTTAGATTTCATAGATTTCATAGACATTAGGGCTGGAAGGGACCTCGGGAGATCATCGAGTCCAGCCCCCTGCCCAAAGGGCAGGAAGT